>NC_044244.1:183095795-183398825 GCF_003957555.1 Calypte anna | reverse complement strand
TTACATTGTAATTTGTGTTTTATATGCATATGGGAAATCTGGTGTTAGTAATAATGTGACTCTCATTCTTTTCAGCTGTAAATAGGTTCAAATAATAGATTTTTGTGCAAATATCCAATGCTTGTAATAAATCAGCCAGACACATATATGCTCAATGCCATTAAAACCATGTATGAAAAAGTATTTCATTTTCCTCTTTACAAATGTTAGTCAAAGAACACTTCTTTTTTAAAAATTTATTCTTTGTCTGGAACTGGGAGTTATTCCCCAAACACAGTGAAGCTATTGATAGATTTCTTGCTTTACATAGTGAATATCAGTTGATTTTTGTAATGTTCAGAATTAGTCATTTTTCCATTTTTTAGAAATCTGATACCCAACCATTAAAAGATTGTGCATTTAAAGCTCAAATTAGCCTAACTGATTCCCAAATATGGAAGGCATTCATATAAAAATTATTGAATTTTGAAATAACTAATTAAAATCGAAATGGTTTCTGTAGTTTTATGTAACTGCCAAACAAAGATGATATAAAAAATTTGGATGACAAAAAAAGTTCAGTAACTGTAAAGTTTCTGGAGAGACATTTTACTTAATCTTTAGTGTCACAATGGTTAAAATAATCTCACAAAATCAAAGTAGATCATTAAAACTGAATAGACTAGTTAGATGCAAAAATTAAAGCAATTTGGCAATACATCATATAGCTAAGTTAGAGTCTTGTCACAGAGTTTGAGTTTTGCTTCACAGCAGCTCCAACTTTCTGGCTGATTCATGGGAGAAAATAAAAATAACCAGTAGTACAATTTATCAATGGGGTAAGCTTCCTACACTGGTAAATAATAATGATGACAGAACAGTTTTATAGAGTGGTCTGGATCACTTGGTTGGATGATCTCCACTGAGCAAAATATTATTATTTGAACAAAATATTATATATGGAGTCAAACTCCATATGTTTAAAAATATAAATCACTGAGGGGCATATGATCACACTACTGAAAACTTATTTTTACTGGTAGACAGCCTGCTGGAAAATACCTGTTGATAAATTGTTATAATTAGGAAACAAAATGTTATATTTGAAATATAAGCTGCAGAGTATTAGGAAAAATAAAAACTGGGGAAAAAATAATATTAAAACATCTCAGTAAAGACCTTAATAATTATGTGTATTTGGAAAGCATTTTTATAGCATGGACAATAAGGAGATCAATACATGTAACATGCTCCAGAAGGGTTTAGGGGTGATTTGTCCCTGATCTACAAATAACAACACGGGAAGCGATTTCTGAAAGCTCTGTTTAGCATAAAAAGTGAGACCAAAACTTGATGAAAATTTTCCAGTACATGGTTCAACTTTCAGGGTAATTTACCAAATAAAAAAAGTATGGATTCTACCTCTCTACAAGTTGCTACATTAAGAGTGGAGAAATTGCCAGTGGATGAGCTAAAATTTAAAGAGACATTGTAGGCTGAGTGCAGGAGTTGCCAGATGAATTCCTGTGGCTTGAGTTATTTAGGCAGTTTACTGAAGATCATAATCTTCCTTCTAATTTGAAAATCTATTAATCTTATTTGTTTCTTTTACTTTGCTGATCTGCTTTCTACAGGGAGGGCAAATGGTGGGCCCAATGAACATCTAACCTTGGAAAAGAAAAATAAAATAAATTGATTCAGAAAGCCTTGTAATGGTTAACAGAATATTTAACTTAAAATATTCCTTGAGTATTTTACTTCAGAAGAGCACAGGAGCTAGGACCTGCATGTTAGCTCTTATTAAATGCTCTTTACTGATGAGATTGACAATTAAATGAACAATTATTTGTGCTAATTAAAATATGAAATGGTAATGTATTTTTATTGGTTCAGGATGTGATAAAATGAGTTTACGAATGAACTAACTTTCAAAATTCTATTTGAACAAACTGTTCTTTCAGCTAGAAGCAATGGGAAGGAACTAGCTGCCCTAGATACACTTCCCAAGTATCCTTTGCCTATGAAGAATTACAGCTCTGAGAAAATGTTTAAATGAAGCTCCTTGGTTAGGTGTAAAAGTAACAAGATGTAAAAAGTGCAAACTTGGCAACATATTGGAAAAAACCTCCAGTAGGATCTGTCTGACCATATTTTAAATGTGTATTTCAGGATTACATTAGTTGAATCATAGACTAGCTCATTGATTCCATAAAATCACAGAATATTAGGGGTTGGAAGGGACCCGTGGAGACCATCTAGTCCAACTCTCCTGCCAGAGCAGAATCCCCCAGGGTGGATTATACACAGGAACACATCCAGGCAGGTCTTGAATGTCTCCAGGGATGCAATCCACAGACTCTCTGGGCAACTGTTACCCACAGAGTAGAGAAATATTTTCTCATACTCCAGTTAAATCTCCCATGTGTCAGTTCTAGACCATTACCCGTTCTTCTGGCACTGGACACCACAGAGAAGAGTCTGTCCCCATCCTCCTGACACTTGTCCTTTAGATATTTACCAACCCTGATGAGTTCCCCCCCCCAGCCTCCTTTTCCCTCAGCTAAACAGCCCAGCTCTCTCAGACTTTCTCCACAGGGCAGATGCTTCAGTCCCTTAATCATCTTAGTGGCCCTGTGCTGGACTTTCTCCAGTAGTTCCTTGTCCCACTTGAACTGGGGAGCCCAGAACTGCACACAGTACTTCAGGTGGGGCCTCACCAGGGCAGAGAACAGGGGGTGGAGATCTTCCCTTGACCTGCTGGCCACATTCTTCTTAATTTACCCCAGGATTGCACTGTCCCTCTTGGCTGCAAGGGGTGGCTCATGGTAAGCCTGTTCTCCACCATGACAGGTCTTCTTCCCCAGAGCTGCTTTCCAGCAGGTCAGCCCCTAACCTGTACTGATGGATGGGGTTATTCTTCCCCAGATGAAGTA
The DNA here is from genome assembly GCF_003957555.1 of Calypte anna. Classification (NCBI taxonomy): domain Eukaryota; kingdom Metazoa; phylum Chordata; class Aves; order Apodiformes; family Trochilidae; genus Calypte; species Calypte anna. The sequence goes on along the minus strand of NC_044244.1, from coordinate 183,395,913 downwards.
CTCTACACTTGTCTGGATGGAACTTCCTAAGATTTCTCCCCACCCACCTCTCCAACCTGTCTGGGTCTCACTGTGCTCCCCACAGCCTTCTGGCATACCAGCCAGTCCTCCCAGTTTTGTATCATCAGCGAACTTGCTAATTATACATTCTATCCCTTCATCCAGGTAATTGAGGAATATATTGAGCTGGACTGGGCCCAGCACTGACTCCTGAGGGGCGAGACAAGTCCCAGGCCTCCAACTGGATTCAGTCCCACTGACCACAAATCTCTGGGCTCATCTAGTTCCTAATCCCTCTCACTGCCCAATCATCCAACCCACACTTCTCAAGTATGGTTGTGAGGATGCCATGGGAGACAATGTTGAATGCCTTGCTGAGGTCAAGGTAGACCACATAAACTTCCCTTCCCTTATCTATCCATCTAGTTATGACATCATAAAAGGCTATCAGGCTGGTCAAGCATGACCTCCCCTTGGTGAATCCATGCTGACTACTCCTGGTAACTCTCCTCTCCTCAATGTGCTTTCAGATAGCATGAAAAATAAGCTGTTTTATCACCTTTCCAGAGATGGAGGTAAGGCTGACCACCAGCTTATATTTACCTGGGTCCCCCTTCTTGCCTTTTTTGATGACTGGGGTGTTGCTGGCTTTCCATCAGTGCTCAGGCACCTGTCTGGTTCTCCAGGACTTTTCAAAGATGATGGAGAACAGCCCAGCAACAGTTTCTACCTGCTCCTTCAGGATCCATGGGTATATTATCTTAGGGCCCAAAGATTTGTGTGCGTTCAGTTTACTTAATTGTTCCCTAACACAATCCTCTTCAGCTGAACCAAAATCTTCCTTTTGCTGGACTTCTTCCATAACCTTGGTGGGGTGAGACTCCTGAGTCAGCCTTAGCAGGGAAGACAGAGGAAAAGAAGGCATTCAATAACTGTGCCTTCTCAGTATGCTCCATCACTAGGGAACTGACTTCATTAAGCAGAAGGCCCACATTCCTTTTGGACTTAATTTTTCCACCAGTGTACTTAAGAAACCTTTCTTGTTACCCTTGACCTATCTTGCCAGGTTGATAATCACCATGGATCCTCATGGGATGAAATCAGCTTTCATGTTCGGATACCTAAATGTACATGTTTGCTAGGTGACTAAACTCCCATTGGAGCTCATGGAGATCTAATCAACACAGTCAGTGAAGCCTAAAGCAATTCAGTTGTCTACTATTAGGGGTCCATTGAAGGGTTAGCTGAATCACTTTCCAGAGTCCACTAGCTGTGTTAACTACAGTTGTGCACCAAATTATTCATATTCTTAAATACATAATGTCATAGAGATTCAAACTTCAAAAAAAAAAAAAAAGATAATATAAGTAGATAAGTATAACCAACTCACTGCAGAAGTAGTATATAGTACAACTAGTGTTTTGGAAGTCTGACAATACAGCAAGGAAGTATGCCATAATAAATCTCCATTGTAGATTCAGTTTAGAAGACAGTGCAAGACATCACATCCAGCTCAGCCCATTTATTCACTGCAACAGAGCAGAGCAAACTGCTGATCCCTAAGAGCCCTGCATTCAGCCTGAGGGCTCCCTGTTGTATGAGTACATTTGTAAATACAACCAAGATGTTGTAAATGTTGTAAATATGATGTAAACATGATATAAAAAGATGTTGTAAATACAACCCATTCCCCTTCAAAGCCCGGGATATCTGAGGCTTGCAGGACACAAACTGGCATGAAAACACAAGTCACTATACAGCGTCCAAAACTGCTGCAGATTATGGGAAGCTCAGGAGAAGCTACAGGAATGCAGGCAAGCCAGAGCTCCATAAATTGTGCCAGGTACAGCATCATCAACTAATGCAGCACTCTCCACCTGAGGCAGCCTGAAGGCATTATCAAGCTTCACTGTCTACACCTTCCTTCGGGTTCTCAGAGGTGCAGCATGAAAATGCATGTTGTCTGATTTGCTCCTGAATCTCTATAGGGGAAAAAGAATTGTACTTGAAGCATAAGCCAAGTGAATTCCCAGCTATTTCTAGGGAATTTCCCTCCCTTGAAGCAAGCTACCCACTTCTTTTTCAAAAAGGGATTCATAAACCAATATGTACTTTAGCTCAGAGCAAACAAGACTGTCTTCAGTTTTTCTGACAACAGTAAAACACTCCTGCCTCTTCCTGACAGTTTGACACATGGGAAAATTATGCAGACTGACACAAAGGTAGGGTCAAAACCATGATCAGGCAAAGGCAAAGAGAGGACTCACAAATTAGGATTAAGATTAGGTTTTATACATGTATTTGTTTACATATAGAGAGCTAACAACAAGAAACAAACACCCTCCAAAAAAACCCAACCAAAACAAACCAAAACAAAAAACAAACAAAAAAACCCCCAACAAAACCAAAAACAAATCCCAAACCAACCAACCAAAAAAAAAAAGACCAAAATATAAACCACAGTGAAAGATATAGAAGATGGAAATAAAACGCAGAAGGAATAAGTAACTTCAAAACAATTCAGAAATAATATAGAAAGCAGTGAAGAGATGCAAGGAAAGGGAGAGTTAAAGCAGCAGGAGAGTGACATAATGTTGACAGCTGTGCTTGTCTTGATCAGCCCGGTTTCCAATCATTGACTTTTCACTCAACAGCTGAGCAAGTCAGGACACCTCTGGAAATTAGGTTTGCTACAAAAACGATCACTGAGTCCATACTAATGTTTGCATTCTTTCTTTTCCCAATAACTCAATGTTTATGTGAGGTGAAAGAATAAGATCTTTCTTTCATTCCTGGCTTCACTATTTTGCCTAAGATTTCTCATTGGCTTTTTAGCTGAGTGCAATGTACCACACTTTTATAAAATACAAAAAAATAATTGAAAAATCAAATATAATCTTTCTTTCTACTCACCAGTCTGTAGTTGTAACTGGGAAACATGGAGCAGCTGTTCAATCTTTGGGTAATTGTGGCATCTGAGAAGCTGGGTAATCACTGGAACAATTTTCTCACTATTTAACTAATCTATGTGTTTTCAGCAGTCTGGATGTTTATGGGGTAACTACAGCAGCCATGCAGATGGGGAAGGAGACACTGTCTAGTCATAAGGTTATTAACTGAAATCATAGTTAAGAAAGGAGTAGGATGAACAAGTTGTGCTCAAACTTATCAAACTCAGACTAAGTTCCTTGATTCTCTTTTATTACCTTTCTGAAATATTAGATGTTATTAATTTTAACATGTTGTAGAACTGCACGAATGAATCGATCAGCAACCATTGCTCTCACAAATGGAAATGATTAATATATATTTTCAATTGGTACATGATGGATTTTCTACTCAGTTAGGGTATTTTTAGTTGAAATCCTTGTCCCAGTAAAATGAACAGAAGGTTTGTCACTGACTTTAAAGTACCAAACAGTCATGGTGGCACTTTGTTTTCACTGGTTTTGGCTCCATACCCCCATCCATTGTACTTCAAAGGAGAGATAGTATACCATGTATTCAGGGCTGGAAAGCTCTATAAATGTGATAATTGTTGTACTATAATAAATAGCTTTCACTGCATGGGGGTTTTTTTCCAATGCAAACTTCTTTAAAGTTATCTGTATGTAAGCAACGTTTTTGTAATCCCCTTTTATTATCTTAGAGTTTAGATAAAATGGTTTTAATAATTCTGAAATACAAAGTTCATGCATGACTCAGATGAGCATTTTGTTTCCCCCATCCCCTTCACAGTATAGTTATGAGCACACTGAGGTGGTCTTTTTAATGGAGAGAAAAAATGTCAGGTCAAGGAAAATCAAAATAAACAGTTTCCTTTAAAGGACCTTTATTAGGATAATCTCTGTTCTTTTACATTTATTTGTTTAAAGGTGAATTCATTTGCTATTCTTCCCATATTACTGATCCTGTATGTCTTTGACCTTCATACCGAGGCAAGACACAAAACTGATTAAAACCATTAATATTTAGATGAAATCTAGATAATATGCATATCTATATATGTCTATATGTATATATGCATATATATATATATCTATATATCTATCTACTGTTGAAATGTTACTGATGTCCAGAAAACTCAGCTTTTGCTCTGAAAATCTATTACTTGTTTCCATGACTGAATTAAGCTGAACTCATACAGTCAGAGGCAGCAAAAGATATCTCCACCTAAGAAACCCAGCATATACTCGTGTAATATATGGGACTTTGAATTTGAAGTCCTCACTACAAGCTAGAATTGGAGTAGGGACTTTGACATAGGCATCTGTTACGATTGCCTTAGCCTTTTTATCTGTGTTGGAATATCTTTCTCACCTTCAGACCCTTCTTGAGAAATTTCAACAATATTTCACTATGGATTAATAGGTATTTTCTGAAAAATCATGTTGGAAAAGGTTTTGATTTGCTGTAGTCATTGCTGTAGCATGGTTCTAAAGTAAAGCTAGAGAAGGTTAAAATATACAGTCATGGAGACTATGAAAAAAAGCCAAAGCAGACTCAGCTGGGGCTTTAGAGTCTGTTACAGTTTAAGGATTGTAAAAAATGAAAAAAAAAAAAAAGAATTCCACCAAACCAACCTAGCTTATATATTGATTTATAAATTCCTGAGATGTTTTTCTTTCTCGTCCAGTAAGAAAATTTTTATGAAGTCTTCAGTTGTTGCCTCAAGCATTTATATGCATTATTAATATAGATTCCCTTTGGTTATTTTTAATTGTGTGGATTATGGTCATATGTTAAAATGAGCTCAATTATATGTATATATATATATATATATATGTGTGTATATGTATATATACCCTGCTGTCTAGAAAACATGCTGTTGTTTATTAGGAGAAGTTATCATATCATGTAAGACAATAACATTTTCTAACTAACACATTTTCTTTTTTCACATATCACCCCACAACAACTGGCAATATCAATAATGGGAACAGCTGTTTCCACAAGGATTCTATATTCCTGGTTGTCCAATACAAGCATTGCACTGGAAGTTTCTTATTTCATGAAGTACTGCTATAAAACAGAAAAATAATTCTCTCAGGAAGCATCAAACGATTATGCTAGGAAAAGATTTGCTGTTATAACTTGAATTATCCAGATCCTGTTTTCTTTTGTATTGTTGGAGCAAGTAATATTTATTCAACTTCTCTTAAGAGGGGTATTTCTGAGGAATTTCACGCTGTTATCTTGAAGAGCCACAGAACAAAGAATGAAATGTATAGCTTAACCTGCTTAATAAAAAAACCCATAATAACAAAGAACCCCTAAACTGTGTGTTCATTTTGTATCTGTATCTTAAGCATATATCAGAAAAGTTGACCTGAGTCCTCAGTAATGAAGGGAATGGGAAATATGTTTATGGATGTCTGTATGAAGGCACGAGCATTTTTGTCTGTTTTAAGACATTTTTATATAGCGACAAAGTAGAAATAAGAAACAAATAGTAATACAGGCAGTCAGGTTAAATGAATCCATGCTAACAGCAGATAATGAGAACAGAGTCCTTACATTACTGTTCCTCTGTAGGGCTTGAAAGATGTAAGGAAAAGAAGAGGTGTTAATAGCTGAAAAATTATTTTTTCAGACTTCTCTAGATATGATGCTATCAGGTCCTTACTAGTTACAACAGAGGCCAGTTAGATGACAATTTTTGGCATGGTGTAAGGTAAGACTATCAGACATCACAAATGAAACTCCAGCAATTACTTTGTTATTTAAAATCAGGAATAATTTGGAAAGTAGAACTGGAAGTATAATCCCAGATGCCTTTTCCACACTTAAAATTTAGTTTATTTGTCAAAATTTTTTTCTGCATGCAGGACTTGTAGAGAAATCATACTGCTCTATTTAATACTCACAGAAACACTTCACTTGAGAGCACTGAAATCATTCCTGAAGGTGTTTTTCAGATGGTGTGCCTCGCTGCCTCTGGTGCACCCTCTTGTAACACTGTATCTATCTTCTCCATGATCATTTTGGGATGATTCATTCTTCATCCTTGCACCAATGAATCACTGTGCCCACATTCCACATGTGCATGTCAAAATTAGAGTTTAGAAATTGGGGGAACAAGATGACAATTTTCAGTAGATATGGTGTTACATAAATGTACTGTTGTACTATTTTAATCTGTTTCATCTTTGAAAGTCTACAATGAACAAAACATGCTACTGTTTTTCATGTATAAGAAGCAAGACTTTCCAGAATGTTTGTATCCTTCCTACAAAATGTCCCATGCAATTTTCTCCAAGACTACTCGGAAAGACTTTGTTTGTTTAGAATACAGGAGTTTTTGTCATTAATATGATTTATATGTGATTATTTTTGGTTTTTAACTGATTGTACTTATTTCCGGAGAGTATTAAAATTCTGTTGTACCAAGTAATGAAAATTCTAGCACAAGGCATGTGAAATAGAGGAGACAGACTGCCACTGTTAGTATAAATGACAACTGTGATCCATCACACTGCCAGAAACCAAGTCAAACCAAATTAATTCAAATGGATGTCATGCTAATGAAATAAGTAGAACCCTAAATTATCTTCTCAAAGCTTCCACATATAGTGAATATGTTCAGAAGAGTAAAGAACAAAGTTAAGCAGTGAGCTCTCTGCAAGTATCTTTCCCACATAAGTTATTACAGAATTGAAAGTAATTATTTATGTATTCTGTAGTAACACTTTGAGCTCCTTTTGATCTGTGAATGACTGTAAGACAAAATGACCGAATCAGGACATCTTAGCAGTCAATAAAAGAAGGTTAAGTTATCCTGCATTTGATATGGGTGTCACAAGTTGCTGGTACTCACAGACTATTAGTACATGATACTGTTGAATGGTAGACTGCATATACACTCTGAATCCTAAGGAATCCCAATTCCTCCAACTGGTCTGCAGACATCCATCTCTGGGGATCAACAGCAAGAAAACCTTTGTCTTAGTTACTGAGAGGAGCAGAATGGAAGAGCTCTCTATCTGAGAGAAGTTTCAAATATGTTAGATTTAGACTGTGAAAATCTCTTCCATATTAGAGCAGAATAAAATGCCAAACTCATTCCTTCATTAATGGCTTAATGCAGGCATAGTGAACGCCTTATATTTATTAAACTACAAATACTGCAGTATTGGAAGGAGGAAATAAAGTTAGCTAAATTGTTTATGTTTTGTCTGAATCAGAAACTTGGCTATGGAACCAAGCATCGTAGTTGCCTAAATCTATTTAGAATGAGAGGCAGCCTCTCCGCTGGTTTAAAAATATTAAAAATTAATCCTGGTACTAGGTAACATCTTTAGCTATATAATGAGCAATGCATAAAGAGATGATGCAGAGAAGCAAGAATCAGTTCATACAAGCCAAAAAAATTGCTCCGTGTAAAAGTCATAGCATATTGATCACTGTCTTGAGTTAGTGCAGTGGTGTTTTGGAAGTGGGGGGGTCACAGGGGTGGCTTCTGTGAGAAGCTGCTGAAAGCTCCCCCAGTTCCAATCCTGGGTCCACTTCTGCCCAAGGCCGAGCAGATCTGGGGAGCTGGATGCACCTCTGTGAGTAACATATTCAAGAAAGGGGAAACAAAACTGCAGAAATATAAAAAAGATATCTGCAGAGGAGAGGAGAGGAGAGGAGGATGTAAGAGACCAATACGAGAGAAAAGACACCAAGGTCAGTGAAGGAGGGGCAGATGTGCCTGAGTAGAGATTTCCCCTCAGTCTGCGGTGAGATGCCAGATGTCCCCTGTAACCCATCACAATGGAGTAAATGTGGATTTGTAGCCCCTGAAGTGGGCAGATGTGGGTCTGCAGCTGTAGAGGACCCTGTGCCAGAGGAGGTGACTGTTCCTGAAACAGACCATGGCTCTATGGGTTGCCCATGGTGGAGGAATCTGTTCCTGAGGGACTGCACCTGCTGGAAGGGACTCATATTGGAGGGGTTTGTGAAGGACTGCCTACCATGAGAGGGATCCCATGTCAAAGCATAAGAGTCCTCCCCCTGAGAAGAAAGGAGCAGCAGAAACACCATGTGGTGAACTGACCCTAAACCACCATTGCCCAACCCCTGTGCCCTGAGGGGGAGGCAGAAGTGAAGCAGTCCCGGACCAGGAAGAAGGGAGAAGGGAGGAAGGTACTTAGATCTGGCCATGATTTCTCTTTCTCATTGTAGATTAAATTATTTTTTTTTCTTCCTAAGTTGAGTTGGGGAACGAAAGCCTCCCTATCCATGTCTCAATTAACAAGCTTTTGGGTTGTTCTTCTCTTCCCTGTCCCACAGTGGAAGGTGAGCAAATGGAGGACTGGTTGATACAGCCTGAGCTAAAACATGGTTTGTACAGCCTAAACCATGACACACATTTTTTTATATGATATATAGCTCAAGTATTTGGGAAATGTTTATACTACAGTTTAATGATTTAATATCATAGGTCTATTGAACAGGTCAAAAGGTTGTTCAAGCTACTATTCTTATGTAGAAACAAAGAAACTCTAAAGACTGCAATAGGAAATAATATCTGAAAGCCACAGCTGAAGGCATGGCAATTATCCCAGTAACTGCATTTTACCATTGTGCCAAAGGATGAGGTTTTATTTACTGTAAGATCATGAGATAGTTCAGCCTGGGAGGTCTTTTGTCTAGTCTTCTTCTCATAACAGGATCAGCTCTGAGGTCAGACCTGGCTGCTCAGAGTTTTTTCTAGTCAGGGCTTGAAAACCTCTTTGGGCAGAGACTTCTCAACCCTTTTGGTCAACCTGCATCGCTTCCTGATGGTGCTCATGGAAAACAGCTTCTCCTTATATCCAGTGTGACCCTCTAGTTTCCATTTATGTCAGTTGTCTCTCACCCTCCTGTCATGCACCACTGAGATGAGCCCAGCTTGGTCTCCTGTATGATCTCCTTGTAGGCACTAGGATTTCTGTTAGATACTCCCAAAGTCACCTCTGCTCCAAGGTCACCTCTTACTCAAACAAGACCCTTTTCCCCAGCCTCTCATCACAGTGCTCCAGCCCCCCATCCATCCTCCAGTTTATTGATGTCTTTATTGTACTGGAGAACTCAAAGCTGAACACAGTATCCAGATGTGGCCCAGAGAGTGTTGAGTAGAAGGAATAATCACTTTGACTCTGTTCCTGTTCATACAGCCCAGGACTATATTGTCTGTCTCTGCTTTCAAGACACACTGCTAGACCTTGTCCAGCTTACTACCCCAAGGATTGCAGGGTCTTTCCCACAGAGCAGCTCCCCAAGCTGTTGGCCCCTAGTCTCTATCATTCATCTGCACTGCACATAGCATTTTGCACAAGAGCTGCCTTTCCTCTCCAGTTTGGTGTGATCAGCAGTGTGATGAACACTCTGTAAGCTCCTCCAGGTCTTTGACTGAGATGCTAAACAAGACAGAGCCTCCTGTGGGACTCCCCACATTGTTGTGATACTTTACCACAGGCAAAGTATAACTCATTCACCACTGCCCTCTAATCATTCTATCAGTTTTTTGTTCATCTGCTTGTTCACCATTTACACCATAATATCCTAATATGAGCACAAGAACAATGTGGAAAACAGAGTTGAAAACATTGCTGAAGTCAAGGTAAATTACGTCCAGTGTTTTCCCCTTGTCAGCAAATCCCCCCATTTTATTATGGAAGGCAATCTACTAGTCCATTTTACTACAGAAGGCAAGCAGGTTGGTCAGGCATGATTACACATGATAAATGCATGCTGCCCACCTCTGCTCATTTTTCTCCTTTATGTGCCCAGAAGTGTATTCCAAGACGATTCACTCTGTGGTTTTCCAGAGGATCAAAGTGGGACTGACTGGCTTTTTGAAGATGATTGAGACTTTTGCCTTTTTCCAGTAACCATGAACCTTCTCTCATCCCCATGATCTTTCACTCAAGATATAGAATAGCCTTGCAATTTCTTTGGCAAATCCCTCAGCAGCCTTGGATGCATCCTGTTGATTTTTATGGATCTGTATGTGTGATGGGTTGATCTTGGTGAGCTGCAAGACCCCCACCCAGACACTGTCTCAGTCCTCCATCTCAAACAGGACAGGGAGAAAAAACAAGATGGAAAATGTCATGGGTAGAGCTAAGGACAGGGAGAGACCCTTCCCAAATACCATCACAGGTAAAAAAACGACCTTAGCCTCCACAGTTTCATGTTTGCTACATGCTGATGTCTAAGTGACTTCAGAGTCCTCCACATCTAACAAGTCACAACCTGCTCATTTTCACTACTATTAAGATCTCAGCCAGTAAGTGGGTAAGGGATGGAACATTGTCATCTGAACGTGATGAAAACAATATGTTAAACAGTACAAACCAATACTAACTGCAGAATCATAAATTGCTTCTGAGGCAATACTAGAATTGTATGTAATATAATCTGACCTCAGTGCCTGGCAGGGTCATAGAACAGATCATCCTCAGTGTAATCACACAGCACCTGCAGGATGGGCAAGGTATTAGACCCAACCAGCAAGACTTTAGAAAAGGCAGGTCATGCCTGACCAACCTGATCTCCTTTTATGATGAGGTGACCCGACTGGTGGATGAGGGGAAGGCTGTGGATGCAGTCTACCTGGATGTCAGTAAAGCCTTTGACACCGTCTCCCTCAGCATTCTCCTGAAAAAGCTGGCAGCCCGCAGCTTGGACAGGAGCACCCTGTGCTGGGTTAGGAACTGGCTGGAGGGCCGGGCCCAGAGCGGCATCCAGTTGGCAGCCGGTCACTAGTGGTGTCCCCCAGGGATCAGTGTTGGGCCCAGTTCTGTTTAATATCTTCACTGATGATTTAGATGAGGGGATTGAGTCCATCATCAGCAAGTTCGCAGACAACACTAAGCTGGGGGGCAGTGTGGATCAACTGGAAGGCAGGAGGGCTCTGCAGAGGGACCTGGACAGATTGGAGAGATGGGCTGATTCCAATGGGATGAGGTTCAACAAGGCCAAGTGCCGGGTCCTGCACTTTGGCCACAGCAACCCCATGCAGCACTACAGGCTGGGGACAGAGTGGTTGGAGAGCAGCCAGGCAGAAAGGGACCTGGGAGTTTGGATTGACAGGAAGCTGAACATGAGCCAGCAGTGTGCCCAGGTGGCCAAGAAGGCCAATGGCATCTTGGCCTGTATCAGGAACAGCGTTGCCAGCAGGTCCAAGGAAGTGATTCTGCCCCTGTACTCAGCCCTGGTGAGGCTACACCTCGCGTACTGTGTCCCGTTCTGGGCCCCTCAGTTTAGGAAGGATATCGAGGTCCTGGAGCAGGTCCAAAGGAGGGCAACCAGGCTGGTGAAGGGACTCGAGCACAGACCCTATGAGGAGAGGCTGAGGGAGCTGGGGCTGTTCAGCCTAAAGAAGAGGCGGCTCAGGGGAGACCTCATCGCTCTCTACAACTACCTGAAAGGAGGTTGTAGCCAGGTGGGGGTTGGTCTCTTTTGCCAGATGACTTTCAACAAGACAAGAGGGCATGGTCTCAAGTTGTGCCAGGGGAAGTTTAGGTTGGATATTAGAAAGAATTTCATTATGGAGAGAGTGATCAGGCATTGGAATGGGCTGCCCAGGGAAGTAGTGGATTCTCCATCCCTGGAGATATTTAAAAAGAGACTGGATGTGGCACTCAGTGCCATAGTCTAGCAACCACAACGGTGGTTCAAGGGTTGGACTCGATGATCTCTGAGGTCCCTTCCAACCCAGCCAATTCTATGATTCTATGATTCTATGATTCTATGATTCTATGATTCTATGATTCTATGATTCTAATCCAACTAGTATATATTTAGATTATAACCAGGAATAGTAAATTTTAAATGATTTTTTATAAATCACCTGATATTACAAAAGTTTCAAGAATTATTGGGATATATGGGACTAGTCAGAGTTTAAAGAAATGCTTACTTTCTATCTTACATGCCAACTACTTGTTTACAGTGTTTATTACCTTGGGTTTTCTGAGTTGCTTGTACTTTCAACCTTGCAAACTGAAATGTCAAAACAAAATTTACAGAGGATCCTTGCAAATTTTAATTTGGAACACTTCAACAGAGCTCAAGAAAAGAAGTCAACACACAATCTAGAATGGAGCATGGCCACTGATTTCATAAAACACTGATTCAAAGGTCATGGTTATAGAGAAGCTGTTTTGCCAAGTGGATGGTAACCCTAGGACAAAGGAAGCTACAAGCTTTCCATTTTCCACAAAAGCCTCATTTATGCAAAACACTGCTCAGCGGTGGTTCCAATATGGAAAGTATTTTTCCTGGGTTTTGTGTTTTCTTAAAATTAACACTATGTTGTTGAAAAGAAATAATACTGTTTTCTCCAAAACCTAAAATTATTCTTCTATATTTTTGCCAAATAAAGCACTGATGGAGGTTATACTTTTTTATTCTTGGGAACAGAGTGCAACTTAATCACGGCCTCAAAATAACCTTAGTTACTTAATATAATTTACCCTCTGTATTTAATCACAGCTTTCTTGGAAACACAATCTGCCAAGATTTCTATCTAATAAATAATGTGATGCTGTTATTTTCAGAGGCACAGCTACCAGGTTTAAGATTTTCATATTATCATAGAATTGGCTGGGTTGGAAGGGACCTCAGAGATCATCGAGTCCAACCCTTGAACCACCGTTGTGGTTGCTAGACCATGGCACTGAGTGCCACATCCAGTCTCTTTTTAAATATCTCCAGGGATGGAGAATCCACTACTTCCCTGGGCAGCCCATTCCAATGCCTGATCACTCTCTCCATAATGAAATTCTTTCTAATATCCAACCTAAACTTCCCCTGGCACAACTTGAGACCATGCCCTCTTGTCTTGTTGAAAGTCATCTGGCAAAAGAGACCAACCCCCACCTGGCTACAACCTCCTTTCAGGTAGTTGTAGAGAGCGATGAGGTCTCCCCTGAGCCGCCTCTTCTTTAGGCTGAACAGCCCCAGCTCCCTCAGCCTCTCCTCATAGGGTCTGTGCTCGAGTCCCTTCACCAGCCTGGTTGCCCTCCTTTGGACCTGCTCCAGGACCTCGATATCCTTCCTAAACTGAGGGGCCCAGAACGGGACACAGTACGCGAGGTGTAGCCTCACCAGGGCTGAGTACAGGGGCAGAATCACTTCCTTGGACCTGCTGGCGACGCTGTTCCTGATACAGGCCAAGATGCCATTGGCCTTCTTGGCCACCTGGGCACACTGCTGGCTCATGTTCAGCTCCCTGTCAATCCAGACTCCCAGGTCCCTTTCTGCCTGGCTGCTCTCAGCCACTCTGTCCCCAGCCTGTAGTGCTGCATGGGGTTGTTGTGGCCAAAGTGCAGGACCCGGCACTTGGCCTTGTTAAACCTCATCCCATTGGAATCAGCCCAACTCTCCAGTCTGTCCAGGTCCCTCTGCAGAGCCCTCCTGCCTTCCAGTTGATTCACACTGCCCCCCAGCTTAGTGTTGTCTGCGAACTTGCTGATGATGGACTCAATCCCCTCACCTAAATCATCAGTGAAGATATTAAACAGAACTGGGCCCAACACTGATCCCTGGGGGACACCACTAGTGACCGGCTGCCAACTGGATGCCGCCCCGTTCAGCACCACTCTCTGGGCCCGGACCTCCAGCCAGTTCTTAACCCAGCATAGAGTGCCCCTGTCCAAGCTGCGGGCTGCCAGCTTTTTCAGGAGGATGCTGTGGGAGATGGTGTCAAACGCTTTGCTGACATCCAGGTAGACCACATCCACAGCCTTCCCCTCATCCACCAGTCGGGTCACCTGATCATAAAAGGAGATCAGGTTGGTCAGGCATGACCTGCCTTTTCTAAACCCGTGCTGGCTGGTTTTATTGAAGGCTTTCTGCAAAGGGCATGAAAATGTTTTGGACTCTTGTGAAAATGTGTGAAGACCTTACTAGCCTTCAAAGCCAGTGTGAATATTTCCATTTCTTCTGGTTTTGTGTCACTGGCTCTTATCAGTACTATTACACTGTGATCTCAATGCTGATTTCAAACAGTATGAAAGAGCATCACACTGCATGCCTTTCATAGAATTATAGAATGGTTTTGGTTGGAAGAGACCTTAAAGATCACCTAGTTCAAATTTCCCTGTATGAGCAGGGACAATTCCCACTGGACCAGGTTGGTCCAAGCCCCATCCATCCTGGCCTTGAACTCTTCCAGATATGAGATATTTGCATCTTCCCTGGGCAACCTTTTCCTCTGTCTCACCACACTCATGCTGAGTCATTTCTTCTAACTAAAATCTCTCCTCTTCCAGTTTTAGGCTATTAGCCCTTGTCTTATTGCTACACGCCCTCATTACAAGTCCCTTACCCACTTTCCTATAGGCCCTCTTCAGGTATTAGAAGAATAAGGTCTCCCCAGAACCTCCTCTTCTCCAGGCTGAACAGCTCCAACTCTCTCAGCCTGTCTTCAGAGCAGAGTTACTCCAGCCTTCTGATTTTTAGCCCTCCTCTTCACTTTTTCCAACAGCTCCACATCCTTCCACTGCGGGCTCCAGAACTGGACACAGTACTCCAGCTGCAGTCTCACCAGGGTGGAGTAGAGGGGGAGAATCACCCTCCTTGACCTGATGTCCACACTTGTTTTGACACAGCTCAGGATATGGTTGGCTTTCTGGTCTACAATTGCACATTTCTGGCATTGATTGCACCCATATAGTGAGAGTGGAGCTCCTCAAGGGAACAGCACTGGCAGCAGTACCCACCCTTGAGGAACTTGACTTGTCACTGGTCTCCATTTGAACACTGAGCCATTGACCACCACTGTTTAAGTGCAACCATTCAGCCAATTCCTTATTCACTGAATGGTCCATACATTGAATTAATTTTTTGAATTTAGGGACCAGAATGTTGTGTGGGAGAGTGTTGAACACTTTTCACTGGTTCACATAGATGACATCAGTTGCTCTCCCCTTGTCCATCAAAGCTGTAAACCGACTGTAAAAGGCTAGCAAATTTGTCAGGCATGAATTGCTCTTGGTGAAGCTATGCTGGTTACCACCCACAACCTCCACATTTCCTATGTGCCTTAGCAGAGTCTTCAGGAGGATCTGCTCCGTGATCTTGCTAAGACTAGAGGTGAGACCGACTGGCATCTAGTTCTTTTGATCTTCCTTTTGTCTCTTTTTAAAAAATGGGGGTTGTGGTTCTCCTTTTCCAGTTAGTGGGAACTTCACCAGACTGTCACAATTTCTCAAATATTCCTTTTGCCCAAGGAAGTTGTGGCTGCTCCCTCCCTGGAATTGTTCAAGGCCAGGTTGGATGGGACCTTGAACATCCTGATCAAGAGGAATGTGTCTCTGCCCATGCAGGGGGGTTGAAACTAGATGATCTTTAAGGTCCCTTCCAACCCAAACCATTCTATGATTCTATGATTCTATGATTCTAATATGATGCAAAGCAACTTTGCCATTTCATCTACTGTTTGACTCAGTATTCATGGATGGATCTTGTCAGGTCCTATGGACTTGTGCAGCTTCAGATTCTTTAGATGGCCTTGAATCTGCTCTTCTTCTATAGTGGGGGGAACCTTCCTTTTCCCAGTCTCTATCTTAGCCTCCTGTAACTTGGGTGACGTGATGAGAGCCCTTGCTGGTGAAGACTGAGACAAAATAGTCTTTGAGCACCTCAGTCTTTTCCATGTCCTCTATGACCAAGTCTCCTGTTTATTTCTAGAGTGGGCCTACATTTTTTCTAATATTCATTTTTACTATTTTTTTTAATAGTAATATTTCAAATGAAAATACACATAAGTGTTGTTTTTGAAGATGAAATGAAGTGTCTATAATCAATCAGAAACATTAGGAAAGTCAACTCCTATTTATAAGAATCAAGGTGATGAATTTGGCTTTGCATGTTCAAATCTTCTTTTGCTTCATGGAAATC
Organism: Calypte anna; assembly: GCF_003957555.1. Classification (NCBI taxonomy): domain Eukaryota; kingdom Metazoa; phylum Chordata; class Aves; order Apodiformes; family Trochilidae; genus Calypte; species Calypte anna. Next base: position 183,380,037 of record NC_044244.1, on the reverse strand, counting down.
CCTGTTTAACTGTATCTACACTGCAACAAGAATGCACTTGATAGGTATGCAAAATCAGATCGACCTTCTCTGTGGAGGTGAATAGCATTGCATGCAAACTTCTTTCCAAGTAAATATTTAATTATCTGCTCTTACTGAGATGCAATCATTCAGCATCTTTGCTCAGTGAAATCGAAATACACCGTATAGCAGATGACACAAAGGTCTAATAAGGTGACATTGGCCTTGTTTTCTGAGTCACCCTGAGCATGATGTTCTGATGCTCCAAAAGGTTTCAGAGTGTTAAGTGACACTGACATACAGATTTATCCCTGGAAGAAAGAAGTTAAGGAAGGGGAAAACTCATGGTGAAAGGATCAGAGGAGCTAAGGATGAATTGGAAAGAAACACTGGAAACAAATATGTACTGTGCAGGCAGTTTAGGCAAAAAACCTGAGTTTAACAATTTTTTCCAGATCTCCTGAGAAGTAAAATATCAGGGTCAGGCTGAGCTTGCCCAGAAATGTAACCTATAATTAGGAAGTTTTGCCACTGTGGAGCTTTGAAAGTGGTTTCAGAGGTACAATTTATGTTATGAAGATAAGGGAAAGTTTGTATGAAAGGGAGACATGAATGTAAAGGGCATCATAAGTATCATGAAACAAATGTTTTTATCCAGAAATGGCCAATCTCCTTTTCAGTTTAAACAATGCGTCTAATTCATGCTCAACCAAAATTCAGTGAAGCTTCTCTATCTTTATTTTCTTGTACAAAACTCATTCTACCCTTGCATGTGCATCATCTTTTGCCCTTAACAACAAAACATTCCCATCTCCAAACACAGCCAACCTCCTTGAGTTTATACAATTTTAGTATGAAGGTCTTTTAAGAAAGCTCTGGTGACAATATGGCATGCTACAATGCATGCAAACAGTAATGCAGAGTGATGAAAGAGCCACCATTCAAGAAAAAAATATCTTGGAAGCACAAGGCATGGGAAGTCGTTCCTTCCTAGGTGATAATTTGACCAAAGAATTAATCCGATTCATTTTTTATGGACCAGTGTTGCCTGAATCTGGACATGGTGTTTTTTCACTTACAATTCTAAGTTCAGAGCTACAACAACTGTAATTATAAGCAAGGGCTTTTCAAGATTTAACGTGTCCTGGAGAAACTCTGTTATGGCCAATTGGGTTTATCTTATCTGAATTTACCTTTTAAAATTATTTGGTAGTTAATAATGAATGTTTTAAGTATATAGCCAAAGCAGTATGGAGTGTTTATCCATTTCCAGCTTTCCTTACTCAGTTGTGGTGGTCATCTGGAGCTGTATTCTTTTTGAAGGGTTAGGCCAGATGATACTTGAGGTCCCTTTCAACCTGACATTCTATGATTCTACGATTCTTTTTGTAAATAGATTCTAGAGGAATCTTCGGGAACTCTCATTAAAAATTTGAATGTGATTTCAATAGTGAAAATATGCATTTTAAATTAAAAAACAACAAATCCACGTGTATTTCTACTGTAGTAAATTTAAATTTAGGGGCACATTGCATTCTTCAAATTGTTATTCCTTCCTAGCCATAGGAACAACAATCCACTTCAGATGAATAGAGAAACTGAAGTTTTAAACATTAACTCTAATTTATGGAAGAGAAAAATAGGGATGGGGATATTAAATGAGTTTTACAAAATTAAAACCACGATCTTTCAGGGCTTTTCAGTTATTATGTTAGGGAAAGGAAAACTTTTATTAAACTCTTCCTTCTTTTCCGTAAAACATTTGGAATGTTCAGCTTGCCCTAGTTGTTTTTACAGAACTCTAGAGACAATAATATTTCTTTGTACCTTTGCTGATCAGAGGGTGTCTTCAGTGTTTGTTTGAAGGCAACATCGATGCCAGCAGCCTGGGCTCTGCAGTTGGCACTCCCTCTTCCTTAGTGGTGTCTCACTGAGCAGCACACATCTATAGTCATCTGTGACATTGCCACACATGGCTTTCTGAGCCACTCATTCATTGTGTGGGTGTGCCAGGAGCTGGGGAATTTTTCTTTTGGACTGCTTGGAAAGTCAGCGGGTGCTCATATCAGTGCTTTCCCTTTAGGTTTTGTCTGTGGGTTTAGTCAGATTACAGTTGTTTATCCATGTAATTACCTAAATATCTTCTGTTACATTTTTTTCAGCAGGAAAGTGAAAAGTCTCTGAGATGTATTGGTTTCTCCTAGCACAAGTAATTTCATCCTGTGTGTTTTCATAATAGAAGTTTCTACTGAAGTTGTAATGCTCTTTTAGAGCATGTGGTAATGTGATAAAATATTCACCAGATTCTTCTTGTTCTAGGAATTTGCATAGTACTCAAATCTCTCAGAAATTAAATTGGAAAAAAAAAAAAAAAAAAAGAAAAAAAAAAAAGAAAAAAAAGAAATTTACATACCTGGAATGATTGTGTTCTTTCATCCAGAAAAATATTGTTTCTTTATCTTGTGGTTCTTTTGCTTAGATGTAATTTCCCTCTTGACCCATCTTTACAAGTAAATGTTAAGGAACGAAATCCATCAGGAAGAGCATTCAAGCATGTTCTGATGAATGTTGTCAAGGATGCCATTAGACTCCTGGAACGATGTCCAAGTAATCTTTCATTATGGAAAAAAAAACTGTTGGCAAGACTGTCAAAAGTGGGCAGCACTTTCATCCTAACATTAAATCAGATGCCTTTGTTTCACCATCCTCTGGAAAGATCTTAACAAACTTGGTTGCTATACATTAGCTATAGGCTAATGGAAATGGTGGGATGTTGTACACAGTTTCTATGAGCAGATAATGCCTTAGCAAAGTAACTTCTGCTTTCTTCTTTTGGAGTATAAAGTACTGTTTGGGTTATGATACCAACTGAATCTACTGCAGGAAATAATATACTAGTAACTAAGTGACTTGGATTTCCTTCCTGGATCACTCAGTCATTTCATGGGTGATGGTAAAATCAGTTTTGCTTAGTTTCTTTTTCTTTATTTTCTTTTTACCCTCTTCTGTACTGCTTGTGCTATAAAAGATTCTCGAGGAGGATTTATGTCATGTCCTTTTGGCACCCATATTTCTTATACTTGTTTTGGCATTAGAAAAAGAAGATAAAATATTTCTGTTTGCTAATTCTGTGAAATATTAGAGAGAGATTTTATTGTAAACTGCTGTTTTCCAATTAATAGCTATTTAACTTAGTATAAAATAGATTTCAGAGTTGCATGTCCCACAAATCATTTCAAAAGAAAGTGAAATAAATAGTAAAGAAATAAGAACAAGAGAAAGTAGTCCTCACCACCTTTTCAGGTTTCTCTAATTAGAAAATCTGAGGTATTTCTAAAGATTCTGACAGTTCCTTTTACCTCATATGTAAGGATTTTTTAAAATATGTCCAGAAAATTTCCCTTAGAATACCAGATACCCACAGATAACTAATCTGTGTAATTCTTCTACATCAACCATCCTGTCCCATCCCTTAGGAAAGATATGATTCTATAGATCAGCACAAGAAGTCTGCCTTGATATTAAATAAGATGCAGAAGATAAAATCATGTTACTGGAATGTCTGGTTAATGGCTTCCAAGAAATAACAATCAGTATCAGCATCTTCAGTAACGATTCTACTGAAAAAAATAAAAAACAAAGCAAGAAAATGAAACAATCCAGCCAAGAGGAATTTTGCTGCATTTCTCAGTTTTTCCTAACTAGAAACAGAAGGCAGATTGCCCTGCTCTCTATAAGTAAATGGTGATACATGAATCATAAATGACAGATGGGTGTCTTAGTTTGCAATTTTTAGTAAAGTCATCAGGCAAAATGCAAGAAGGTAATCATGACTGTGTAGATGTCCTTTGTCAGTGCAGCTTTACTGCTGCTCAAAAAAGAGTATCAAGTAATGAAACAACATTTCAAATGTAATTCCTAGCTGTTCATCAGAACTCCCTATATAATTTCTCTGCTACTACAGCAAACACGGAGGAGAGCTCACTAATGTACTTTCTTTTGGAACGCAAATACTTGATGATGGGGAAGACCATATTTACCTACTCTTTGATTATTGAATGATGTCTCAGAATCGTAGAATCATCATATTTGGAAACAACCTTCAAGACTGTCAAGTTCAACCAGCAGTCCTGCACCACTGTAACCATTAAGTCATTTCTCAAAGCACCACATCTACCTGTGTTTTGAGCATCCCCCCAGGGACAGCAACTCCTCTGCCTCTGCGGCCAACCTGTTCCAATGTTTCACCACTCTTTTGGTGAAGAAATTTTTTCCTAATATCTAATCTGAATCTCCCTTGGTGCAACCTGAACCCATTACCTCTTGTTCTATCACTAGTCACTAGGGAAAAGAGGCCAACACCACATCACTGAAGCCTCCTTTCGGGTAGTTGTAGAGTTCAATGAGGTCTCCCCTCAAGCCCCTCTTCTTCAGGCTGAACAGCCCCATCTCCTTCAGCCTCACCTCACAAGACCTGTTCTTCAGACCCCTAATCAGCCTACTTTCCCTTCTCTGCACCCTCTGTGCTGTGTTGCAATTCCAGCATACATCAGGGAAGTTGAAGTCCCCTACAAGAACAAGGGTAAACAGCTGTGAGATTTCAGCAAGGTGTTTACAGAACATTATAGAACATTTCCACCCTGGTTGGGGCCCTGGCTAGGACATCTATAGTAGACTCCCACAGTGATATCAGACTTGTTGGCCTTACCCTTTACCCTGACCCAAAGGCACTCAATCTTGTCATCACTACATTAAAGTTCTAGACATTCATAACAATTCTTAGTATACAGGGATACCGTATCACTTCTCCTTCCTTGTCTTCACTTCTGTAGAGCTTGTAGCCATCAGTTGTGGCAATCCAGTCATGTGAGATACTCCACTGTGTCTCTGTGATAGCCACTATGTCATAGTTTTCCTGATGCATTGTGGCTCCCGGATCCATCATATTTATCTGCTCTTCAAGTACCGAAGTATGTGTTAGGAGAGACAGAAGGCCTTTCAAGTCCCCTTTTGGCTTAATTTCTTATTAATCTTTAAATTTCATGCACTATTTTTAAGTATTTGATTCCAGTGGCCAAAGCTTTTAGGCCCTCAGAGCTAACAGTTAAAAACTTTTCTCCTTAGCCCAGTGGCAACTTGCAACAGGTCTTCTTGTGGCAAAGATACTTTCAACATAAGCAGAAATGCCAAATCATGAACATCTTTCTAAAAAAATGCTCACACACTAGCATATTTCATGTTGCTCTTTGGACTTGTACTCCTCTGTCACTAAAATGGTTAAAGATTCAAAACTAGACATACTTTGTTGTGGGACACCAAGCAAGCACTTGCCCAGCTTCTAGAAACAAAATAATAGTAACAAATAACTTTTAATCCCTAAAAGCTAAATGCAGCTGTAAATGCATCTTTGTAAAACATTAGCTCCTGTTGAAGTATTTTTTCGGATTTTTTTTGGTTTTGTGTTTTTCTTGTGAATTTTTTGAATGCTCAGCCTTTTTTCCAGCCTATTCTATACTGTAGACTTAATAAATCTGTAAGACATCTATGACAAATACTACATCCCTTGGAAAAACATTTTGCAGGAAGAACTTTTCTTTCTGCAGCACGGATCAGTTTAGGAGGCCAAGGAGTTTGAAAATAGCATCTTCAAAAATGCTGACCTTGTTACAGTGAAATATTTACCATGCTAGAAAATGAAAAGAAACCCATAAGCTTTGTGAATAGAAATGGTACTGGAAATTCATACAGGAAATGGATAGAAAATTCTGTTTGCCAGCTTTTCCAACAATATGGGATTGATGTCAGTTTGCAAAGGCAAGAAAATAAAACCCGGTGACATATGCCAAATACTGCTGGCCCAGCTGCCAGAAGGACTGATGTGAACAGCTCTTCTTCAGAATCCTCTGGGCCTGTGGCAACCGACTTATTCTTCTGGAACAAGAATATCATAACAGAGTTCCTCCCTGCCCCTTCTCAGATGTTGAAATTGGAAGGAGTAATTGGCTGTATAACTATTCACCCAAAGTCCATGGACAGGGCTCAACTGCCTACTGAAATCTTTTCATATTTTCCAAAACAAATTATTTACAACACATCACTGATTTTTTGTCAGCCAAATGGAGGAAGAGAAAGAGCAGTGACAGCACTAAACCAGTCCTAAACAAACCTGGTAGAACCCCAAAGCATAACTAGAATATCAGTAAATCCTTCAGTATTTGGAAATTCTCCAGCAGAACTCTCTGTATGAAGAAGATTCCCACTGTGCTTGTTTTGGCTTGGAAACAACTTCAGCCTTAGGAGAACAAACAAACAAACAAAATCCATCCCCAATACCAATAGGGCTGGCTAAATATTAAATGTTTGATCCGAAACTACTTATGAGTCAAAATTACTTTGGAAATTGCTTTAGTGAAATAATAGTAAAAAAACATTCTGTAATTTGCTGCCTCTTTTTTGTCCCTTTCTCTACTGTTCCCCAGGTCTTCCATCATTTCCTACTTTTGCCATTTAGTTACTGCCACCCTCTGCTCATTTATTTGTCAGAGACCTACAGTCAAAGCTCTTGCACAGTAGCAAATTCTCCTGAAATAAGGTATATATTTTCCATTTGTTGCTCCTACAGGAGGGTTCAGCTGATTCAGAGAAAGAGTTGAGCTACCTAGCAGAGTGCCCAGCACAGCAGTTTAATAGTTTTTCTAGGGAAATAATCTCTCATTCTACTTCACTAAAACACTAATTCCAAGCTTATCCTGTGTGTGTTTATAGATCAGCAAAAGGTTGCCACAGGCTGACAGCACCATGGGAAGAAAAAGTATTTTTGAAAACTTAACCACAGTTTTTTTGTGTTTTTAATGAACTTCTGTGCTTTTTTCCAATATAACTAGCTTGAGGAAACATTCATTTTTGTCACATTCTATGTCAAGGAAGAATAAGCATCAATATCTCTGATCACTGAGGGAATACTGACCAGGGTCTGGCACTGGGCTGAGACCAAGGATTTCACATGCTGACTTAGCAGGTCAAGGCCTGCACAGCAACAGAAGAATCAGACTCCGGTGCTGTTGGTACCTACTCGCATCCTTTCTTCTGGATGTTTGGCAAAAGTGAGATTACCTCAGAATCCATGAAACTCCTCCACAAAACTTCCAAACATGTTACTTTAAATCTAGCTACACCTGGAAAAAAACTCCTTACTATGTAACAATGTCACTCACATTCCTGTCTTAAAGTCTAATTCTGACAGAGGTAAGCATATGTTTTATTTAACCTGTTTTATAGTCCTTATGGTATGCTATCCCAGAGACTAAACTTTCTTCTTCACGTAGTTAAAGAAAGGAAAGGAAACTGGTTTCAGTTAAAAAAAAAAAGCCTACAACCTCCCCTTTCCCCCAACAAGAACCAGAATAAAGAGAAGAATTGAATGTACCAGGTAAAGTTAACACTTATTCCTTCAAATAATAATAATAATAAAAAGGAAATAAGAGAGTTTTTCCTATTTTTTCAATGGAAAAAAAAAGTGATAGAGAAATTATTTTGATGGAAACTAGAGCAAAAGGGAAGAGTGACTCTCATTCATTCTTCCCACAGTAAATCTGGTGTGGTTACTGAGCAAAGCTGAGCCTGATATCTTTGCTTACTTGTGCATAAAGAAGTACGCTAGAAAATTATGAGAATCTCACTCCTAGTTTTGATTCTAAAGAATGCATTCATTATTTTTATTGAAATGTTCAGTCAGAGATAAAAAAAGTAAGAAAGAAAAAGAAAATCAGCCTTTGGTATATAAGACATTCAACAAAGACTGGAAAATCTTAGTCAAAGATGCTGCCACTAGACACAGAAATTATAGAACAGCCTAGGTACATATGAATGTGTATATGTACACACACACACATATATATATATACACTTAAAAATATATATATATATATACATATATAAATATGTATTTCACTGTCACTCCTAAATCTACTATTGACTTACTTTCATTGACACTTCCAATATAAATTATACTACAAAAATTATTAATAAAAAAAAAAAAGAAAAAATGAAAGCAAAGCACACCAAAAAATTCTTTTAAATTGTTTGAGAAAGCTGGGTCTTTTAGAAAGAAGGGAAATATTTTTAATCATAAATCCTTGTAATTCCTGTTGCAACGTCTCTCTAAAAACTTGCTTCATAGTCAGTGGCAATCACTTAAGATAGCTAGAACTGATGAAATATCATCTAGTTTTCTTACAGATTGAAAAGGTAGAGCAATTACAAACACCAGAAAAATAGAAAAAAGTGAAAGATTCTTTTTATAGAGGTTGTTTTATAAAACCCTTTGTCTTCTCCTCAGAAACAGACAGTAGGGAACTCAACTTCAAATAATGATTTCAAATGAAATTTTGAATGAGAAGTAACTGTAAATCTTTATGAAACATAAGTAATGAGCACTAAAAAATGCATTGTGTTGTGATGACAAAGAAGATAAACCTGAATGACATCAGACTGGCAATCTGGTAACAGATTAGTATTTGCATGGGTCACATGTGAAGGACTGAGGTGGGCAGGCTGGTATAGCAACAGGCATATGGTGGGTTTGTGAAAGAAATTATATTGCTCTCTTGAGAGTCCCTTATGTGCCTGAATTATCAGAAAAATTGAGAGCATATGTGTCATCCTTCTCACAGTAATGGTGTCATGTACCCAGGGTCTGTCTCCATACCTCCTCATCTCAATACAAGAAAGCCCTGGGACTAAGCCCAGCACAATCAGAATTAAACTCACTAAATCTCTCAGCAGCAGCTCAGGGCTGGGTTTTCCTGCAGTCCCATCCACAGACTGGAAAATGTAGGCTGTGAAGTGGTTCGTTCTGAAGCCCCTCTGGATGCTGCTGTCCTTAACTCTCTTCAGGCAGAATGAGTTTAAAAAAATCTACTTCCTATCTTACCTTTCCTCTTGTATGTGAAACAGGAAAGAAATCACAGCTTCCACTCTCTGACATGTTCTATGCAGTCTCTTTGTACTGTTGTATTGGCTGAAAAAAAAAAAAAAAAAAAAAAAAAAAAAGTTCCAACTAAGTCTTCTCTTCACCCTGGCATCCAACAAAGACAACGAATAGCACCTAACACAGAAAATGGCTTCATAATGGGACACATTTCTGAGTCAAAATATGATTTCCAGTTCCCTCTCACGAAAGAATACTAGTCTTCAGAATATAGGAAAGCAATTACATAACCTCATTAATCCACAAATAATAGGTTTTTTTCATTTTTCAAAGAGAAGGAACACAACTGAAGGTGGAGTCCAGCCAACATTACCTACAGCCCCTGCTCCTCTCCCTTTATTTTTATATAGTGTTCTCTCAAATTGAACTATTTTTAAGTTCCAGAAAGACTGTGGCATAAACCATAAATATCTGGTGCTACCTTTCACCTTGCTTATTTATTAGGGTAAGTTATTTTTAGGATGATGGGATAATGTTGAAATAAATTTATTAATGAAAACAAGACCATCATGAAAAAAACCAAACCCCAACCCACCAGCCTGCTCCATTCAATCCCATCCATTCCAGTTCTGTGTTGGAGTTTTCAGGTTTCTTTCTCCCATCTTTACATTATATTTGAGTTAGAAAATGTATTTGACAAGCTGTAACTATTATTAGAATATCCTAAAGAAGGGAGTTGTTTAAAGCAAAATATCCTAAGAAAGGGGTGTTAAGTAGGCTGAGAATGAAAATGTTGAGTTCTATAAAAATAGAACATCTGGTAGGTTTGTCAACACACCACGAGGTTTGGGCTTAATAATAAATAGTGCAAAATGTGGTAACAATTACAGATGATTCAGGGCATTCTAATCGTTTCTGTGTAATGATTTTCTTAAGGCAAAAAAAAAAGACAATCAAAGGAGCTAATACAGAGCAAAGATATGAAGTACATTAAGTGAAATGGGGTGCTCCATACTTTCTTTCAACAGCACACATTTTTTTTTACCCATAGAGTTTACTTTCTGGATGAATAGGAATACTGTGGAGTCAGGACTGACTCCTCTTCTTTATTAACCTACAATTTCTTTCTGAATTGCCTTTAATAAATTTACAAATCCCCTCAAAAATATTTCCAAGCCAAGTAAAAATAATAATTTTTTTCAAAGAATGAATTCATACATCTCAGAAAACCCCCACCGACACAATAGTAAAAAAAATTTCTGCTATCACAGAAAAATACACAATGGATTAATTAAACATAAATCAAAATATTCCCTCACTAATTCAATCTGGAAAGCTCCTGAGAAGAACACACACTGGAGAAACAAGTCCTAAAAACTCATTAAGCCAAACAAACCACCTGATCTCTTCTGACTTTACATTCCTTTGATGATCATTGAACAACTGCACTGAACTGAAATGCCCCAGTTTCTTGTAATAGCAATTATTCTTAAAGTAATCTCTAACTGGAACCAGGGGATATAAATAAAGTTCAAAAAAAGTTGTATTTCTGCAATGTATTCAGCTACATCTTCCACACCAAATACCACAGAAAGTACTTCTCTATGTACTTTCTAAAGATAGTGAAGATTCCCTGGCTCAAATATTAAAGTATTTAAATGTTTTCTTCACTGACCATTTTGAAATTAAATTATGAAACTGGTGGTGTTTAGTGTTCCACTTTTTTAATGTATTCTGGATTTTCGTATGCTTCTTCCCTAAAAACACCTTGTCATGGTAGTCAGTCCCTAAAGCTAAGCTCCAGGTGGAATATGTTGGCATAGAGTAGAGGATATTTAAGGCATACAAAGAAAGCACTGAATTAAAGGGCTAAGTACTCCAGCTGCTATATAGTTCTAGCCATTTCAACAAACTGACTTGATTATTGCATTATCATCTAAAATATCATTAAAATATCATTAAAGCTCTTTACTGATATGTAGATACAAAAATAAATTTTGGAGGAAACTTTCATAGAAACTTCAACTACTGCTCCACCAGTGTCATCCCACTTCTGTGACATCACTTCACTTGTGTCTGCGCTGCTACACTGAAGAGGGTCAAGCCCAAAGATCTCCTCCAGAGTCTGAATGTATCCATAGCATATATGGGGAGCAATCTTCTGCCTTTAGTTGCTCCAAAACTGATTCTGCATTCAGAACTGATTTTCTCTGAAAGAAAAAGGGAGTAAAGGGAGTAAAGTCACACCTGCAACCCTCCTTTAGGAAGACAGGTGACCAAAATTGGCCTGAGTATTCCATCCCATGTGTGCCATATTTGGTATAAATTTGAGGGATCATGAGAATCAACTCTTTTCTCTTGGCCTTTGCCTTAGCCCTTCCCTTCATCTCTTCTTAACCTCTTCCTCCTCTCTGTCATCCTGAGAGAATTCTGTTCATTTGTCTGCCTGTGGTCCCGATCCATACCTGAATCCCTGTGTTCCTGCCATCAGCTCATTGGACAAAGACATAGAATAAAAAGTGCTGAGTACATGGTTTCACTTCCTGAACCCTGAAAAAACAGTAAGTTCCTGAAATATATTGCCCAACATGTCTGCTACCTAAAAATACCTCATTCTTCAAAAATGCTTCTAACAATAATTACCAGTTCAGATAGAAAACAAGATTAGCCACATGCACTGTCAAGTATACAAAGAGCTTCCCTGTCTCCCTAAAGAAATGAAAACCTGCTGAAGACATTGAGATGGTTCATTTCCCATTAGCAGGACATATTTTGTGGTATAGAGGCTGTTACTACTTCAAAATCATAAAGGAAACTTTCCTTTGTACCAGAGCTATAATGAAGGTTCGTGCCAGACAGAAGAACATGAAGCAATTGTGACATAGAGGCTCTTCTAAATTTCTGAATGGGAGCTCAATTATAACACAAAGAAATCAGATTTTAGAAACTCAGTACTGCCAGTGGCCATGTCTGATCCAATAAAGAAATATCCAGTGTCAGATATTCTATACAGGTATAATACTAAATAAAAGGTAATGTCACTACATTGGCAATAAAAAATGCCCTGTGGGTCAAAAAATATTTAAATAAAAGTCACTTTTATTTGATTCCCACCTATGCCTTGTCTGTCTTTTTTTTTTACAATAGCTCATGGTAAATCTTTGGTTTAAACACTGTTTCTGTAGAGTTCATTATAAAAGTATCTTTGGTTGAGTTCTTGCATCTGCTTCTAATTCCATCTGTTTAAGGCATGATTACAACTTTCAAACAGGAATAGTTTTGTAAAGGAAACCCACAGCTACATCCAGTAAAATATTGTATTTATGGAAGTAGAAATGGAAATACTCTGAAGAATATTCAGGAAATTACAAGGACATCAACAATCAGTCTGTAACTGGTGCAGGTAGTGTAAAAATAATACAACTGTATTTAACTGCTGAGGTTTCGCAGAAGCGATAAATTCATGTTGAAATCTTAAACTGCTTTTTTGATTGCTATAACTTCAAAGGTGAAGAAGCCACACCCCAGTTATGTGCTACCACATCAGCCTTAAAATTTACTGACAAATATCCACTTCTAAGCAATCTCAGTTCCCTCAGTTCATGGGGTAAACTTCAAAGATTTGCCTCCACAGAGGTGTGCAAAGTTCTCAGTCTTTCTCTCTTCTCCAGCATCTCTTTTACACACCAGATCATAATTCTTCTCTTCATGGTGCTGACAGTGCTGGTTCTCCCACACAGATTTTGCTCTACAGACATTCACTATCACCTCCATAAACAGTCACATAGCTGACCTATTAATTCAGCAATCCATTTGCCTTCTTCATCCCTTAGGTCTTCTATTCCTCCTTCACCCCTATCTGCCTCTGTTTTGCAACTGCTCAAGCACCCTCCTTAATTTTCCTGTCCTTATTGCTGATGGTTATGCCTCTGCCCCTTCCAGTATCCAGGGTCTCTTGCAGCTCATTTAATCTGACATCCCACTATTCAGGCTGTCATTATTCTTCTCAGAAACATCCTACTTTCCTTTTCTCAAATTCTGGAACTCATCCTCTCTGCTATTCTGTCTATATGACTTTTTAGTGTGTCTCCATCTGCCACCCCAATCCTCTTTTAGTTTCTTCCTGTAATTGTCATTTCACAATTTACTACCAGATTTTTCTTCTTTCCTTTACAATTACTTCCCCTCTTCCCTTCTTCCAATGCCTCATAGCTAGAATGACTTGACTTGTCAGTTTCTAAATTGAGACATAGTCACAATGACTCCAGGCAGCCTTCAATTATAAAGTATGATGCCAGAAATTACACTCATTCTCATCTTTGTTACTGTTACTAGACCTCCCAATATATTAAATGAGCATATTAAATATTAAAAGAACATATTAAATGAATATATTAAATGAAATTAAATTCAAGCTACTTCAGCTGCAGAAAGATCATATGAATGCTGCCTCAACCCCCTTCCTCCAAGAACTCTCCACTATGCTATTTCACCCTCCCCCATCCACTCCCTAAATTGCTTATTCTCCCAGTCCCTGGTTGCACCTTCTTGATGTGTTAAACTCCAATGGAAGGAAGCAGAGGGATAAAATGCATCCGTTCCTATTTGTGGTCCTTTCTTCATATAGCAGAATGACCACAAGAAAACTTTCTTAGAGGACATTCTTTCTCACATTGAGTGCCTCCTGGAAGATGTGGGATATCTTGGCAAAGCACTGCCTGTGGTTGTTTCAATGTTACTTAATACAGTGAGAATGGGCAGAGTTTCCAATTATATCCAAATATATCTGATGCCATTAATCAGGACAGAATGACCTGGAAGCCATCCCCAGACCTCACCCCAAAAATAAATCCAAACTCAAAAGCTCAGCAATTGCTTGCCCAGAACTCATTAATAAAAAATTAAATTGAATAAATTTAAGGGAAGCATTGACCTTGAAATCGCTGTCTCTGGCTCCTCTGGCAAGCTTTTATGATTTTTCCCATACTGAAGTATTTTTTTTCTCTTTGTTTCTGGCTGATGCATAAGCAGTGACATCTGAAGGCCAGAGGTCCAAATGGCATGTGCAGATATAAGCCATGGATTGTAAGAGTTGTAATTGTAAGAAGTCAAAAGCTGATTAATCCCACACAATGAATCCACCTCTCCTAGCACCAAAGTTTGATGTACCTCATCTGTTCAGTGAGCATCTTGCCATGTACATTTTCAGATGCACTATTAGATTTGTCTAGAATAAGATATCTCAATCTACTCATTCTCAAAATGGACATGGAAACCAGTCCAGAAAAAGTCACATGGACATTTAGAAGCTTTCGTATTTTCTCCTGGGTCGATAAAATTGTGCATACAAAATTGTCATAAAAACCAGGATTTTTTTCTTTAAAAGATTGTGTTATAATTGTGTTCTCTTTAATTTCCATGCCTGCTTTTTCCTCTTCATTTTGTACTTGGTGTGTATGCAGGGCTTTGATGTCATTGTCTATTATAAGTGAAAAAGGACATGCTGTCCCTTGACACAGCAGGTAGGTGCCCCAAGGTACACAGCTTCCAGCTTCTCCCTCTGCCTACAAATGCCAATGACTTCTGGGTCCCTTAGCCTCATACCATCCTATTTTACTGCTTAGCAACCATGGCCTCATTTCAAATCACAATCTTAATCCCTGAACATCACTGTACTTTAACTGCTAACCTCTAGCTGTTCAAGTAGCACAAGAGGCAGCTTCAGCAAGGTCCTTTTTTCTGAACTAGGGAGTGAGATATTTCCAGGCTCTCTGCTTTATGAGGTCTGTCACAGAAGGGCTTGTGGAAAGGAGAGGAGGGGATCAGAGAGCAACTTCACACACTGTTCACAAGAACAGAGGGTGGAATAGGCTAAGTTGTTGTGAATTTTTGGCTCCCTTCTTTTATATTATAACAATGTTGGCTTTCTCTCTTTCTTTTCTCCCCAGTGTTCTTTGACTTATGAGAGCAAAGGAAATACCTCTTTCCGCTCTCTGTTATCACAATGGGCAAACCCTTTCAAGGCAAGGTGTTTTCCCGGAGGTAGAACTTAAACTTGCCAAAAAGTTGATAATTCTTTCATCATTGGGGAGCTCTTGGCCTTTTTCCCAGACAAAAAATTTGTTAGATGAAGGAACAATGTGCAGTGGCAATCCTGTGATCCATAGTTTCCAGAAACCTAAATGAGCCATGGCTGTTATGAGAAGAAATTACTTGTTCCATAGTCATTAGAATTCAGTCCCAACCTAAAAGGGAGGGAAGTGCTGTTTAACTTGTATGAAGAAAGCACTGGACTGGAGGCTCTTCTCACTGCCAAGAGGCTGCAACAAGAGACTGCAGTGAAGGGAGGAAGCTTGTATGTCAGGTCTAGTACGTACATGAACCTCACATCATCACCTTATAGTTTTTGCATCATAGGCTCTACTATGATAGATCTACTATGATAGGTTCAAGGAACCACAGTAGCCTCCCTGTAAAGTTCCATGAGCTACATCTTTGTTCAGCCTCAAATTTTTCTCCTCTGCAGACCTCGATAACCTAAGGATAAAAATGTTGGTAGTCTGATAACTGAATAAAGAAGCACAGGTTCTCCACCATTTTGCAACTCATACAGTTGTTTACACACAAGATGGTCATGGTGTGACCATGTGGAGCAAGTCAGGAGGGCTTTTTTTTCCTTTGCTCTTTACAGCCATAAATGGAAACAAATTAAAAGTCAATAAGGCACCCATCCTGGCATGTCTATAATGTGCTTTTCTTTTAAAGTCACATCTCAGGCAGGTAGTTAACTTGAACAAAAAAGCTGTGTTTGGAAGGATAAAGAGGTGAAAGTGTGCTTCTTGAGACAGAAAAAAAGATAAATGGCATTTGGTCTGGGCCTCTGGGAGCGGTCAGTGTGAATTCAGACCTAACTGATTTGACTGGAACTTTAACTCAGATGACCCTTTCTCCCTGAGATGCCTGTAGGAGGCTTTGCAAGAAGACATGTCCATATGACCGTCATGGGAAATGGAAAAGGTTGGGTCCCAAAATATGAAATGTCTCAGGATCCTGAGAGTAGCACAGAGACCATTTTACAGCCTGTGCACTCCACAGATATATGTTTTGTGGCTTATCTAGGTGGATATCTTGCAGAAATCTTCAGTAAAGGAAGGCTGTTATCCCTCTTCTGAAGATTCTTTTTAGCACAGTATCAGAGGAAAGCTCCATATATGTCTCCCTCTCATTCTTCTTTTACTTCTTTCTCTCTTAACCATTTATTCTAAAGATCACAAAATACTCTTCCTAGAAAAACAAAGATGACAGTCTGAATGCCACCAAGAGTCCAGCAAGAAAAATGAAGTCCATTTCACAGTAAAACTTGATCTTAAATTACTCATTAACCAGATCCTGCCACAATGGAGAAATATGCTTCTGACTTTAATCCACTGAAGTTTTTACTGTATTTTCTTTGCCCTTATTCCTATGCTGCTGGATTTTCTTGAAACCAAACATGATGAAAACAGTGTTTATAGAATCACAGAATTATAGAATAAGATGAATTAGAAGGGACCTGATAGGAACATCAAGACCAACTCCTGCCCCTCTGTAGAGCACCCCAAGAATCACACTATTTGCCTGAGAGCATCATCCAAACATTTCTTGAACTCAGGCAGGCTTGGTGTCATAACTTGTTCCACTGCTCAGCCGCCCTCTGGGTAAAAAACTTTTTCCTTATACCCAACTTAAACTTCCCCCAGCACATCTACCTACCACTCCCTTGGTTCCTATCATTGGTCAGCAGAGAGAAGAGATCAGTGCCTTCTCTCCCTCCTTCCCTAGTGAGGAAGCAGTGAGCTGGGATGAGGTCTCCCTCTTCTCCAGGCTGAACAGACCTAGTGCCTTTACCTGCTCCTCCTACAGCTTTCCCTCTAAACTCTTCACCAGCCTCCCAGCTCTCCTCTGGACACTCTCTGGTAGTTCTGTGTCCTTTTTGTACTGTGGCACCCAGAACTGCACCCATTACTCAAGATGGGGCTGCACCAGTGCAAAGTGGGACAGTCACCTCCCTTGCCCAGCTGGCAATGCTGTGCTTGATGCACCCCAGGACTCAGTTGCCCTCCTGACTGCCAGGGCACACTTGGATCATTTTCAATTTGCCACCAACCAGAACCCCCAGATTCCTTTCCATAGGGCTGCTCTCCAGCCTCTTGCTCCCCAGGGTGTATGAATATCCAGGGCTACCATGTCCCACGTGTGGAGATCCAGCACTTGTCCTTGTTAAACTTCATACGATACCCAAACCCAATTGCTCAGCTCTCTAATATGTCTAAATCCCTCTGTGGGGCCTCTGTGCCCTCAACAGGGTCAACTGGTCCCCCTAATTTGGTGTCATCTCCAAGTTTAATAAGTCTTCAAGTCCTGCATCTAAGTAATATATTAATATAATAGAAAGAACTGGCCCTAAAATGGATCCCTGCTGAACCCCCCTAATGACTAGTCACCAGCCTGCTGTGACAGCATTTACTCAACCCTTTCAACTCAATACATCAGACACTTGGTCATCCATCATATTATGTGCTTTTCCAGCTGGACCTTCTTTGTGTCAGTCTGGCTGAAGGTCTCCAGACATGTCAGTCTGGCTGGTAACACCAGTAGCTACAGGGGATTGAGCTCTTTGGCATCTCAATACCATACCTTCAGAAGCCTACACAATTTACACTGGTAGCATTTGTTGCCACTGCTAGTTGTGCCCCGAGAGCCCTGCCACTCTCCCAGTTGTCCTCTGTCACCACTGCTGCTGGTTGCTGCACCAACTGGAGATACTATAATGAATTCACCACAATGAATTCACCATAATGATTACATTATCTTGTATATTATGGTGATGTTTGGCTTAAAACTGTCTTTCCTCAATGCAAATTAGTAAAATAATTTATTCTCTCTTTCTGTAAAATGAGGTAATGTACAAAGAAAATTCTTTTTCACAGAAATCAGTATGATGTCAATATCTGTTCCGTGCTACACAATGAAGTAAAATTATAAGATGTTAAAATTACCAACAAAATCATATTCTCAGAGAAAACTGACTTAATTGAAGAGTCTGCACAACTGAAATATTTTGCCTAAATTTGAATTTTGTTGTTTAGCAAAAATGCCTCCTTTAACAAAGAGAAAAACTACTTTCAAAAATCCTTAGTATATGATTCATTTCATGCTTTAATCAAGATCATTAGCATGGAAACATTTTAAAATGTTTAATTCTGAGAAACGCACACGCTTTATAGGAAAAATTCCTGATAAAATTAATGGTAGTATAAGGGATGCATTATTCTCACCCTTATATTTTATCATCTAGGTGACCCTGCTCAAAATTCTTTGATATTAAACAAATGATTGGTTCCTACTAGTTGAAACACGCCTTTATGAACTATTGATGTATCACTACTATCATCAATAGTATCACTATTGATGTGATACTGGAGATGTGATACCCAGTTGCTATTAGGACTTGCTCTATTTTAAGCAAGTTTAGGAATAACCTAACTGTATTTATACTATATGACTTTTAAATGAAACAGTAAAGATGAACATGACTCTGAATTACAGGATACAAAACAAAAGCACTTGGCAGAGAGTCTTTGAAATATGTATAATTTCCTTTATAATTTCCTGCTTTTTTATGCTTGAAAATGGGAGTAGGCACAGTTGTCATATGCTGCTTTATACTATATGCAGGGCATGATGTCTAATTCCAGGTTCTATTTAGTGGTATTCTGCTAATAAAGGATAATGAGACACCATAACGTAGGGATATAATTTATGAGTAGGCATCAAATAAAGGTTTGCAAAAGGAGTTAAACAAATAAGTGAGCCAACAACAGCAAGAACAAATAAAATCCTCCATCTACAACTTTGCTTTCCATAGTCTGCCCTTGAAATCAAATCAAAATCATGGAAAGCACTAATATCAGAACATTGCGAACCAGATGTTTCTTTTAGCTGACTAATTAGTCTGTATACTCAACAAATCAGAAGCATTTGTTACTGCTTAGGCAAAGTAATACTACAGGAATTTGCATGTTATCACACTAAACTTTATCTGGAATGAGGGAAGGACATCCTGCCTGACACAACAGGACTCTTCAAGCATTAAAGGGTACTGGAAGGGAGACAGGACCCAGCCCACACTTGAGCTGCACCACTTCTCCCTCTCATCACCCTGCCTTGTTCTCCACTCTTCCTCTGGTTTGTTAGGACCAGATCTCCAAAGCCCCAGATACCTTCTTGCTCCAGTCTATTTCTACTTTCATAGTTAAGGGAACTGAGGCTGGGAAACAGAAAGGGGGAAGGGAGTGCATGTTAACTGGAAGCTGCTACATGAAAATCTCTTTCTGTGACCTTGGCAACACACTTAATGTTTTCCATATCAAACAAATTTTTATTATCTGACACAGGGCTCAAGTTAATCCTTGCCTGGAAATGTAAAAGTGACAGGAAATAATTTGATGTTGCAGCTTTACCCATCACAGTGACAGTGCCCATGGCCAGCTATACCTTATGCAAGCCATGTTCTTGGTCTTGCATTATATTCTTTTCCTTAATACACCAGAAATTCACCCGGTTACCCATACCGTAATACATCCCCTGTGATTTGGGATGGAAATTTGGATTTGTGTACACAAAATGAGGCTGAACTTGAAGCACTACTGTGTTTTAGGTATCTCCAGTGAAACTGTTTCAATGAAAGGGTTTTGTCTAGAAAAAAACACATACCCTCCACCAGGACTCTCCTCCACCCCATTGCCCTGGAAGTTGATAACCCTGAACAGGGTAGAGCATACTCAAGCTCCTTCATAGCCTTTGGACCCAAATGTTCCTTTTGGGAAATGGAGGTGAAGGAGGGAAGTGGAATGGTGCTTTCTTGTGTCTCGATCCCATCTCATTACCATGTTCTCCCAGATTTGCGGACTGGAAAAAAAGCAGGGTTCCACAGAACTCATCAGTTCTTTAAGTTCTGTTCTGGTCTGTAACTTCTGGGACTAAAGGTGCTTTTTGTTCTACATTTGTACATACCATGCCCAAATGTATTTCCAGTAAGCGGCAAAGATTTCAAGGTGCAAGTGAAATGAAGATGAATAAGAATTGTAATACTTATTGCTAGGGGCAATTGGGAAGGAAGTTAACTCAGGTGGATCTTCTATAGTCCTGACTATGCCAGTGTAAGACAGGTAAGGTATTAGGTAACAGGTCCCTTGATTGCTCCTCTAAAGCAGGTAGGGAACTCTGAGGAATCACTTCTTTAAAGCCATCTGAAAACTAGTCAAACAGCAGTAAGGAAAGATGGGGTTGCCAAGAAAATTATAGTAATGAGTAAATTACTCCAAACATCTGTGTGACTGATCGTATAACTAGTGTCTGTAGCTGCACTGAAGGTGAAGTTGTGGGATAATTTGGGGCTGCCTTTGTGATAGGAAACCTGTGTCTGCACTCCTATAGCTGACCAGTGACCTTAGCCACTAAGAACTGGACAGATGAGCCCTGGTATTCTCTGTTTTGGTTTTTCCATGGCAGGATCCAAGATACAGACAGGACAATCAGTTGACCAGTAACTCTCTCTCTTGTGGGATTTTCTGTGTTTTTAAACCACAAAGTAGAAATAATAGAAACTGTTAACTGCAGGAATAGTCATGTTGAAAAATAGTTGCATTCATTCAGAAAAATTATTTCAGGAAAGAGTATCAAGTATAACATTAAGACAGAAGAAAAGTGAACAGAAAACAAACACTTTTCCCAATTTATCTTTAGTTTCTGTGCTGTTCAGTTCCAGTTCATTTAAATCCAAGGTATTTTGTTGCATATTTTCTATTCTGTGTTCACAAAAGCAATGTAAAAGAGAAAAAAAGCACTTTTTGAACCTTATTTTTAGGCCTACTGGGAATTCCCAAGCTGCAGCAGAAGCACAGCTCTTATTCTCAACTGGAAGCTATCTATGGTAATTTGGCAAATCATTTTGATCATTACATTAAGAGAATGAAACAGCTGCAACATGGTGAGATGAGGTTCATGCCTTTAAGCAGTGAACAACAGTCAACACTAAAAAGAAAAATAAATCCAAAGTTTAAGACAGCATTAAAAGACTATAATAGAACATTATGTGATGGACATAAGTGCCATAATTTGTGGTCTAGATGTCATAGCCTTCAATTACACAAAAGTTCAACTGGACACTAAAACGGTAGAGGTTTTAGCTATACCAAAATGTACACCATACTTATAGAACCAGTGCTAATGCAAATGTCTCCATAGGGGTATGCCTCGCTCCATTAAACACTTCACAGTCCAAGACCATTTTACTCCTGTTGCAATTCAATGGAAATTTTTCATTAAAATGCCATTGCATCAGAAAATATCTATTAAAATCCTTCTAACGATACTAAAATATTGTTTGAAATATTTTACAGCACTTAGGATTCACTGAATTTAAGTAAAAGTCCAGGAGAATAATTATTGGGTTTAATCAATCTTGCTGTAGAGATGGAGTCTCAAGCTATAGGTCAGCTGATCTAAATAAGAGACCTCTTAGCTCAGGAACCCTGAAAAATAAGTTGCTGTAGATCTTACTGCTTTACTCAGCAAGAAGTACTTTAATAACTTTTAGAGTAAACCTGCAGTATATATCCCAGATCTATAATTTTTTATATTTTTGGTTTTTCCTCTTTCATAAATGGTATTGGTTTATGAAATGCCACATAGGAAAGCAGATTTGAACATACTTTTGTAATGGAAAATCATTTCTTATTATTGAGTGTTAGAGTTAGTGTTAATAAAGATTTTTTTGACTAATGACACAGCTCTGTCTCTGCAACAGTGTTGTTGGGTTTTCCAGAACACTGATCTTGAATATAGCTCGTGTCAGAGGTGGGATGGGTCCTTAAGCATCCCATTGTATAAACTGAGAGCTTCAAAAATATGATTCAGCCATTGAATTAGGCCTAGAAGTGCTCTGTTCAGCAGAAAACAAAGTGAAGCACCATAAATACACCTGAACAGTGTATGCATCTGCAGAGTGCTTGTTCCTTTATCTTTTTAGAGTAATCACTGAATAATAGAAGTGGAGGGAAACAAGAGACCTCATGAGATCTTTCACTCCCAAATGTCACTTCCTTCCATGCTGGGTGAACAACACATCAAGGGAGAAGATTTTGCACAGAATGCACCAGGACTTGGGGCGAGTTCAAAAATTAGTGAGAGAAAATCATGTGAGAGCCGATGCTTCCTGGCTCATCTCTGAGCTGCCAAGTCAGAATAAGATATGAAGCCGGTGCCTTATGCAGAAACAAAATGCCTTCAAATAGGTAGCCAGCATCTTTTCAGCTTTGTGTGTTATGGTGTCCTGGCTTCCTCGAATTTATGTCAGCTGAATTAGCCTGTACTTTGGGAAATAAAAAATACAGGCTGTCCACTTCTGGCTAAGTCTGTCCCATACTTTTCTCTCAAATTTTCTTTAAATTACCTACTTCAGAATTTCCATTGTGTCGCGGCACCATTTGTCATAAAGTGTCATGAACCCTTTGTTAGAATATCTTTACTAATAGTTGTCCCAGCTCTCCTTTACCACAGTTTAGGCTGTTTACTACTTGTGCTGTCCCTCACAGACACGTGCAACAACTGATCACTTCCTTTTTTTTCAAACCTTTACATAAAATAGAAGAATCTTTTGATGTCCCTTACATCCCCTTTAAGGTAAACAAACAGCTCCTGCAGTCTTTACTCACTGCTCATGGCCTCTTAGACTGTTACCATTCTTCCTATTTTCCACTAATCTCATTGCAGTTCATCTGCAGACCTCACGAAGTATGGTTTTGAAAAAATAATGTATAAATATGGAGAGTAGGGAGTCACCATTGTACAGAGAAGTCCTGTTTTGGTCTAACTTTAACACAGTGTTTTGCTGGGCAGCAGGGAAACCATGGTTGTTAATATGAGACTGAGAATTGTCATTCTTCTACATGTAAAAAGTGAGATGGGGCAATTTTGAGAAAAATCAGTAATCTGTTCAAGACTAGAGGCATTAACAGTTTAACAATGACTTTGCAAGAATCTCATCTGTGATGTTTGTCCTTGTTAAATTAAATTCAATGACACAAATATTTACATAAGCAAAGATAATTAGTACCTCTGTAATCACTTTTATTGGCAGTCTATGAAAGAGCTGAATGTTTCAACTTTAGCCCTTTAATCCAGTGTAAAGAATAAGTCCGTATTATGCAAT
This sequence comes from Calypte anna, assembly GCF_003957555.1. Taxonomy (NCBI): domain Eukaryota; kingdom Metazoa; phylum Chordata; class Aves; order Apodiformes; family Trochilidae; genus Calypte; species Calypte anna. Next base: position 183,356,854 of record NC_044244.1, on the reverse strand, counting down.
CAAAACTAAATATTGAAAGCAAAATTACCAGTTAAGGTTAGCTACTAATAGGTGTCTAGGAGTCATAATAATAATAATAAAATAAACCTCTCTAATTTTAAGCAAAGTTATTAACTGAGTGGGATTTATAGAATCTTCATTAGAGAATCACCTCATTTTTTCAGGATGCATTTGCACAGTAAATATTAAAAAAATACTAACTAAGACTCTGTGGACCAGTAGTAAAATTTTCACAGCAGTGAAAATAGTCCTTATGACTACTATACAAAGCTTGAAAATAAAAGGCACCTTTGTGCCTCTGTGTGCCTTTGTGAAATCAAAGGTACACTATCTCCTGATGACAACTTTATTCCAGGAGTCATGTACTTCCTATACTGGAAAATTCTGTTTCATAATTGATTCCTAAATATTGGTAAGAATTTGACTCAGTTTTATGCCTTAATTATATTATTTCAAAGGGTATTTTAGGGTTTTTCCCATAGTCAGGAATTTTGCTTCTCTGCAGATGTTTTTCTTTCTGAAGGAGTTAAATACATATAGTTATTCTGAGTGTCAATTGATTTTTATATACATTTAAGCAAAATAATTGATATTGGAACAATTCACTTTCTTGTAATATCTGTTTTACAGAGAAATTGAATAATGTCTTACTTAACAGTGTGCCTTTAAAGCAGCTGATCTCTGATTTGCATCAATGACATTATTAATGCTGCTAAGCCCTGCAGCATTCCTTCTGAAGGTTTCCTATGATGAAATGTTCAAACCTCAATCCTTTTTTGTTCACCTAGTTCTTGCTGTTGCATATTTTATCTTTCTTTTGTGAACTCCCTTAATTTTAAGTTTAGAAACAAAAGGCTCTCTGAAACAAACCATATGGGCCAAGTTGTTCCTTTAGGGGATTATTTTAGACAGCTGCACAGCAAATAAGTAGTGTGAGGCTTATTTACACACAGGCACTGAAGCATTTATTTTACTGATTTGTAGGACAGCAAAAGGACTTGAAACAGACACCTGGTGATTTAGAGGTGAAGTTGAATAGAGGATTTTCTACCTGTTCTCCTCAAGAAATATTAAAAAATAATTAATTGAAGGGCATGCTGCCAGAATACATAGGTACAATGCAGTCTTACATCCTCGATAATATTGATCTCAGATGCTGAGTCTCCATTTTACATATTGTAATCACGATACACATTTGGAAAAGTCTTAATAAAATAAGTATCTCTTCTGTAAAAAGGAAAAAGTAAACTAGACTTTTTTATAATCTCCTATGTGAAGGTAATACTATGACTAATTCCACCAGTGTGTTTTGAAAGTGAAATGACCTAAACACTAATGTGACCAAGATGACACAATTTTCATAGCCACTGAACACATTCAGATTGCACTAACATGTTTTAATTATATTCAGCATTTCTTCATTTCATCTAAATGAATTTTAAAAATTACAGCTCTGCATAAGAGCTAATTATTTATAGTCTTACATGTAGGTATTTTAAGTGCAAGCTCTTACCATAAGGTCAAACTTCAAGGCTCTACAGGTGCCTAAGAAGTCTTTACTGACCACAGGAAAAGAGAGCAAGTTGTTTAGACTCAAAAAGAAAATCATAAAATTATTTATCCTGCATCCCTGAAGTACATAAATGTGTCTACCTGAAAATCAAGGGGTTTTAAAGTAATGTCCACTTTTGGAATGTCAACAGCTTTTATACAATAGATAGGAAGAGTAAAATAAACTCTTCCTTTTCAACTTGCACCACAACCTGAACAAAGTCAAATAGCAGTTTTTAAAGTTAGGAAATTAAATGGTATCTTGATGAAAATTATTTTGTTTAGTGTTCACACAGTTTAAAAAATTGCCTGTAACAATAAGATAACAGCAAGATGACTTATATGGTGATATTTGTATCACTAGCGTTAGTGATGTTGATGGAATATCATGATGTCCAAGTTAGTTTTTTAATTAGAAACAGTTCAGAAGGAAACGAAATAACTCACATTTATTTGAAATCTGTAAAAATTTCCTTGCATTGACACATTCATAAATATCAGTTTATGTACCCTATGCAAAGGAAAGGTTAAGAGGTATTGCTCTCATAATTTATAATGTCTCCTACCAAGTCAGGCTGATCAGAAGATAAAGGTCAATGAGCTTGACAAAACACATATCTTCAGAGTGGAGAAGAGGCTCCCAGTGAAATCTGGTTGCAGCTGTAGGGGGAGATTTGACTGCTCCTGTTTGGGTTTAGAGTCCTCTCTAAACTGCTGCTGGGCATGAGGTGCATAAGCCAGGAAGCTGTACCTAAGAGAGGGGTTTTTAGGAACAGCTTATTCTGCTCTTCAGAAATAAAGAGAATATTTGCATGGTATAGATGTGCCTCTTGTTTGTCTAAAGACTGAAGACATACAATGCTACATTCAGTCTGCAAGTACTTGAACTTTGACAAATTCTGAATTATTTTGGCCAAAGGATGGGTCAGCTGCCTGTAAGAATCACTGCTTCTCTCAGTTAAATCTAGACTCTCTCTCCCCCTGTCACTGTCTCCAACATCCTTCCTGAATACCTCATCCCTGGTAGGTATATGTGGTACTAGGTCTTTAAGTTATACAAAATTAATTTTTACCATGGAGATTTGGATGTAAGTCTCTGAATAGCAGCCATCTAATAGAATGTTAAATCAATGATCAGGTAGTCATTTTTGTTAAAAAAAAATTCCAAGGATTAAAAACCATTCATATAATTCTTGAAAAATATATAGGAGATTTCACCTATCAAGTTCATAGATTTTTGAGAATAATTCACACAGAGATGATAAAAATGTCTTAATATCCTTGCTCCCCTATTCAGCAGACGTTCCTGTTCACAGGTCTGTTGGAAGTCACAAACAATTTGTGTTATTATACTAGCAATCAGTGTAACAAAAAAGAAAAATACAGAATTGTGAGTAAAAAATTACTTTGGAATGTCTCTGGAAGGACTAATCTCTCAATATCAAAATCATTCTTTTCAGGAGCAGTATCAGAATCGGGTATCATTATGGTAAATGGCACTTTACACTTGATTTATTAGTTAAAGGAAAAAGAAAAAAATCCTCAAATTCTCTTCTAAAGGTTAAAAATGTATACTTATCTTAGACTATGTGTTGCTATGAAGTAAGAAAAAACCTATATTTTATAAACACAGTTTTCTTCAATTTTATTTTTACCTCATACATCCCAGCATCCCATGCCACCTCTGCAAAGCTATCAAATAGAAAATATTTTAGAAAACTTAAAAACTACCTGGATAAGATGTGATAAACAAGTATGGCATCCATCCATAAGCTGATTTTCAGGACTTTGAGATGTGTTGAATCAACAGTGATATTTATGCATCATTCTAGATTGGGTTAAAAAAAAATGAAGCTTACAGACACAGTCTACTGCTTTAATTTTAAAAATTCATTATTTTTTTCATGATTCGTTATATCTTTTCACGTTATTTCATGATAAAATCTTTGACATTGCAACTTCAAGCATGAGAACTTGTCAGTTAATTCAAGGAATTAAAACATTTTTTACAATTAAAAGTCAGTTTCCACACCTTGCAAATAGAATGTATTTTTTTTTAGGATGGGGAGGGGAGAAATAAAAATCTGTCCTAGCTTGTTTTTCATTCTAAGAACAAGCTTTATTTTCCTTTGGAAAAAAAATGAATTAATTGCATTTCTATATCATTATCAGAGGAATTAAATTACTCTTGATAAATAAATTAAGTGTTGCCTTTTTACCCTGCCTCATTGTCCTACCTTGGTATAATTTTTTATCCTATTCTGAGCTAAAACAGCTACCTATGGCTGGTCAAACTTACTGCAAAATGTAGTAGGAGACATGGAAACGTGACTTACAATATTTTCAAGGTCTCTGTTAGGCACATATGTCCTAGCCTTGATGTTGACAGTGGTGTATGGGCAGCCACTGCAGCTTTTTCTTCAAAGAATCCAAGTTCAGTGGTTGCTCACAGAGTATGTGAAGAATCCATTTCAATGTCCAAAGCACAGAACAAACCCTATGTATTTCATTTGTTTCACTCCTCCCTCAATGCCAGCTTAATAAAAAAGCCATGTATAGTTGCCAGATATTATTCCCATGAAAGGTATTTAAAAATACAAAAAATTTAAAAAGATAAAATTTCAAAAATGTTTGAAGGGATGTCAAATGCAAAAGCACAAGGATCTCTAAGATGTTTTTAAGATGTATAACTGAGTGAAGTGCTCAGCATGTGCTAAACCATCACCATAAGAAAGGTTTGGGTTGAAAGGAACATTAAAGATCACCTAGTTGCAACCTTCCTCCATAGGCAGGGACACTTCCCATTGGCCCTGGTTGCTCAAAACTCCATCCATCCTGGCCTTAAACACCTCCAGGGATCGGCCATCTACAGCTTGCCTGGGCAACTTCTTCCAGCACCTCACCCCCCTCCTAGTGAAGAATTTCTCAAATGTCTAACCTAAATCTGCCTTCTTCCAGTTTAAAACCATCTTGATATCACTGGAGCCAGATCATGATGTCTATAATGAATGTATTATTTATTCTTAATCAAACATATAATGACATTATTAAAATACATTTATTAAATGACATAATGACTTTGTTTCAAAAACTTTATTTTTTGACTCCACGTATATACTTCAGGAAAGAGACAAAACCAGAAGATTCCCAAGATTCTTCTGCTGCATTCTGACTCTGGCTCTATGTTCAGTCCTTCCCTGTCTTTGGGAGAGTTCAGGGATATGTGAAGGGCAGTGGATGCTTCAGATGTTCTGCACTTTCATTCCATCATCTGCTACACACCTGGCAGGTTCTGCACAGCAGGAGGGATGTTGTCCAGCCTGACTGCAAAACCATCCCCAGATGGTTGTCACCAAGATGAAGGCCTGCATTAGAATGTTTTTATACACAATACAGAGAAAACTCCAACCACTAAACAAAGTGATGGATATATATGGTGTAACAATCTTTGCAACAGCTTCAGAAAATCCTTTATTAGTTTCCAACAATCAGAGGAAGTTTTTTTGCAAGCAACATTCAATGATGACCCATAAAAATAGCTCACACTATCACTAAAGATTACACTGAGCCAAATAAGCTAGCAAAGTCAACTGGCATTTGTTTCAGTACAATTTAATTTAGAATCCTAGTGCTATACAGGAATACAAAGGAAATAAAAGGTATACATGAAGGATTGCAGCATAAAGATACTGGATGATGATTTTATGTGTATGTTTAAATACATCAACAAAAAGCGCATGTTTCTGTTTTTATGACAAATTTTTGTTTGATCAGTACCTAGAAAAGATGTGAAATAGCAGATTCTGAAATTAGACATTTCCAAACAAGCTCAAATTGTTTCAAAGCTTGCTATAGAGGTCCATGGATATTTTATGCTAGTTTTCTATAGCTGTTACAGCAAAGAGAAAGCTCAGGAGGAGAACACAGATAATGTTGTGCTAATATTTAAATGGAATGACCCTTAGACATCAGCCTGGTATTGATTCTAGGAAAAATAATGGAACAAGTGATATGAGACATGAGTAATAAAGAATTAAGGAGGGTAATTAATGCCAGTCAACAGTTTGTACAAAATAGATGTTATTAAACTAACATAATACCCTTTTAATGACATTACAAGTTTGACAGATAAAGGAAGCAGTGCTGATAGAATACAAATGCATATATAAACTGCAAGGTACTTGACTTGAGTATGCATGACATGTTGATTGATTTAAAAAAATGTTACAAAATTAACATTATTAAGATTAGACTGAAAGAAACTGATGACTTCCCTACTCTCCTAACTGTTAAGAGGGAATCATCCTGAAGACACTTTTCCAACACACTTGGTCCAAGCAATGAGGTTTTTTTTAATAAACTTGAAAGAACAAAACAGAGAGCAATTACTGATCAAATCTACAGATTTATAAATGTAGGAGAGAAGTAAAAAAAACACGGAAGGGTCACTGCTACAGAAAAATCTGTATTATCTATTTGCCTGGACTTAATTTAATGTACTTAAACATACAGGATCATTGGCTGTTCTGAAAAGTATTTTGACCTCCAAAAGATTTTCTAAAAGATTTTCCTGACAAAATAGATGACCAGCTAACTGTAAGACTCTGATCTGATTCTTTTGCAATTTTATGCCATTAACTAACTAAATAACAAAGTATTAAGAAAAGAAAACATTTCATTTTACCAATATATGGAGCATAGTGAGTCAATTCCTGGTTTATTGCAACCAGAACAAGTGGTGGTAGAAAGCCAGATACACTTTTCAGCAGGCATTTTCATACCTCAACATTGATTACAGAACAAGCTACATAAGTCTCAATATTTTAGAATATGCAGTGATATTGACATTAAAATGAGCATAAACTGTACATTTTCAGCAGCTTGTATTTTTGAAAATGAAACTTTATTCTGGCATCTTTCTTTTCATGGATTATATAATTTCTATATGATTGTCACAGAATTAATGTGCTGATCTCTTCTTCCAGGCACCCAGTGACAAGATGTGTGGGAATGGTTTGAAGCTGCACTGGGGAAGGTTTAAACTTGACACTGGGAAGATTTTTTTACTGAGAGGGTCGTCAAACACTGGAACAGGATTTGTAGAGAGGTGGTTGGTGCTCCATGCCAGATAGTGTTTAAGAAGCATTTGGACAAAGCCCTCAATAATATGCTTTCACTTTTAGTCAGGCAGCTGGACTAGATGACTGCTGTAGGTCCCTTCCAACTGAAAAATTCAATTCAATTCTATTCTATTCTATTCTATTCTATTCTATTCTATTCTATTCTATTCTATTCTATTCCTATGCTATCTTATGCTTTTCTACCATATGCTGTCTTATTCTAATTTTTTTCTCTCGTCCTCTTAGGAAACAATCTGTCTGTCCTTTTATTATTTAATTGTAATAATTATAATTTAATTAATCAATAACAATTTACAAAGATTACATTACACATGAGAAAACAGTATACATCCCTTTGCTAACTTACCACATCCATTAAAACAGATTTATATTGCTTTATAATCAGAAGTAAGAAAATATACCTACTTTTTCATGAACTTATTAACGAATGAGTTGTATAGAAAAATATCAATATTTAATGCAAATATAATTGTATGCCTCATCTAATTATGGTGTGCATACTACTTTTATGGTGCTAAAACATTTTAAAAGCTGAATTTTATGCCAGTGTCTTGAAACATGTTGTGACATTGTATTATCATAAAGTCATTCTGACTGGAAAGCACCTCAGGAGGTCCCTGGTCTAACCTTCTGCTCACAGCCTGGTCAGCTACAGGGTCAGACCAGGTTGTTTATATTGATCCAGATGAGGCTTGAAAACTCCACCTGGCCTACACAACCTCTTTGGAAGGCAATGCCATTGCTTGACTGTCCTCCTGGGAAAAAACTTCTTATATCCAGTCTGAGCTACTCTTGTTGAAGTTATGCTGCTTGTCCCTTGTCCTGGCTGTCCAGAGCCTGGCTCTATCTCCTCAATAATTTCCTTGAGCTTCTGGTTCAAAGTATTGCTTATCTGTATCGTAGAAAAGAATATTTGTATTTGTACATAGTAAGTAGCCACTTTGCTTAAATACTGGAGCTAGAACACTTCCATTAGCAACCATTTTAAGATCATTTCCACTGCTATTCATTGGATATTTTGGTGACACCTATCTGTACTATCTCTAAATAACAATGTCAAGCTAATAAAAAACAGTCTCATAGACAAACACTGGCAGAGCTATCTGCATAGTTTAACAATGGAAAAGTTGAGGCATGACCTGATGATGAGGGGACCAAATACTTGGTCTTTTTGGTCTAGCAGAGCACAGCAAAAGCCCAGGGCTGAATGTTGATACCACACCAGTTCATGACAGAAATAAGGTGTATGCTTTTAACATTGGGAAGAAATTGTGCTTCAGACAACCTGCCTGAGGTCATGGCATATTCTTCCAGAAATATTAAATGGGACTGAATGTTTTTGCGCCTAAAAGACATGCTCTACTTCAAGCAGGAATTGAATCAGAAGCATCCTGTGGCCTGTGTTATGCAGGGGGTCAGACTAGATGATCACAATGGTCCCTTCTGGCCTTAACATCTCTGCATCTAAATGGAGCACAGCACCAGGAGAACTGAAATCCCCTCACAGATTTAATAAAAGCCAAGAGCACATGACTGACCCAGAGGCAAATTGAGACTTCTAGCATGACTGACTGCTGATAAGGTAAGGCTCTGCCAAGTGGCTGGACATCAACACAAAGAGAAAACATTTCATAACCTGACAGCTGAGGTTTCAGGTGGGTACAGCAGCAATGCTAATGATGAGAAAAGGTGGTGAAAGATTTAAGCTACGAGGTAAGTAATTCTTTGAAAGAAATAAATAGAAGATCCAGTGTGCTTTATTTCATGTCCTCATGAATTAAATATTAGGATTCATAATTTATGAGTGCAGCAATTATTTATACATACAAATAAATATATAGTAGTTAAGAACAGATCAAATTTATTCATATTCTAATGAATAATGAAAATTTTCACTGGTATTAATTTCAAATTCTTAGTCAAAAAACTTACTGTAATCTCTTTAGTAAAAACCAGAAACTATAAAGAAAGAAGACATAACCATAGCTGACATAGTGACAAAAATCTGGATTTTTCATTTCCATATCTCTTCACATAATGAACGAGTCAATTTTATTGTTTCATGGTCACTTTTTCTTGAACATCTCAACTCTCTTTATTTCTTGTGTGCTGGAATCATTTAATAATTTCAATATATTTACCTTTCATTTGAAATCAGGTATTTCACAGAAACAGAGGATGAGACTGATGTAATCTAAATGTAAAAGTCTGTCTATTTTTGGTTTAGTTATCCTGGGCCTCCTCATCAACCAGTAAAGAGGAGCTAGCACTTTTGAAGTTCTATTTGTCTGATCTACTTTAGATGTATATTTGAGGATGAGATTAATTCCTCAGGTTTGTACCCTTTATTCTGAAAAGAGAAAACAGGGAGAAAGGACGTGAAATGCTGAAGGGCAACAAAATTATGAATGACCCACAAAAAGGTGAAAAGAATGAGTTCTTCATTGTTTCTAAAAAAATTTTTAAAAAGAAGATAGAAACCAAAGATAACTATAGCCTCATGAAAACCATGAAACCACACTGAAAATGAAAAAAAAGGAAGTAATTCTTGAGAAGATCTTTGGAACTCCAGGCTAAAGGAGTTGCTAATGTGGCTATGTGAGTATGGAAGTTAAAAGAAGGCTGGGCAAATAGATGTAATAGAAATAATTTGTGAATTGGTAAAATCTCAGAATTACATGAGCTGCAGAAAATTTCTTTGAGTTGAAATAACCAGACACCATGAAAGCAATCAGGAAAAGTGCCATATATGTTTTTACTCTTCCCTGAGGCAGATGGACCCCTGGTTAGCCTAAGTATGGTTGCTGTTATGCAAATATATTGACTATGATGTATGACTTCGAATAGTGGTTTGAGATTAAAATTAACATCTATGCCATAGATGACTGCCTTTGATCAGATGAAATCCGCAGTGTCTTTGAAAACTAAATCAGTACGGATTTAAAATAGGTTGCAAGTGGGAGGAAGAGGGAAACCAGCCAATAAGCCATTGGATTTAGCATTTTTGTAGGCGATCCAGCTTCCCACCACTGTTCTGTTGCTTCCTGCAGACCACTAATATAATCATAGGGCTATCAGCTGTTCAAACATCACTATAGCTCTTGACATCTGAGACTGAATGTGGTTGCCCTTGCAGGTTAGAAAGGACTGCTCTGGTTAAAACCCAGTAGACAACAAAGCTCCTCACAGCTACTTTCTCATTCTCCTCTCGTGGGATGAGGGAAACAATCAGAAGGGCAAAAGTGAGCAGGTTGTTTCAAAGCTCACCAGTAGGATCTCGCTCTCTGCTATTTATGAAAGGTAATTCAGCTGATTAGACAGCTTAGTTTTAATTTAAACTAAATTAATTCCACCCTTCATTTCTGGGCTTTTCAGAAAAGGTTAAAATTATTCTGTTCTAATATATTAGAGAATAAGGGGACGTATATATGTATATACAGATACATTCACAGAACAGAGAAACAAATGTGACTCTTCACATCAGTATTGAATCTAAGCAAACTGTATTATGAACATCAATGAACTCTGAACAAGAGTATATCTATGAACAGGAGTGTCTCAGCAGATTATTTCAACTACTGTAAGTCTTTTTCCTGTGACTCCTTCCAGATTTTGTGACATATCTTGGCATTTTATATCATCATGTTCTTTTCAAGAAACTGCAAGGTGCATGTGGCTCTCCTTTGGTCTTAACTGACTACTCTAATCAAGATTATTTCAAGAAGAAATAGTGCCTTACTACAGTAAGAAAACAGTTCTCAGAAGGCCCTGAAAAATTCGGGATTCTGTCCATACTTTTCAGTTATCCCCATGGTCTATTTCACAGGGTTCCCTTGATGGGTCTACAAGGAAGCTTTTTACAAAAAGTGATAGGATGAGGGGTAACAGTTTCAAGATTAAGGAGGGGAGATTTAGATTACATATTAGGAAGAGAGCCTATGAAGGCTGTGAGACACTAGAACAGGTCGCCCAGAGAACTTGTGAATGTGGATGCCCCCTCCCTGGATGTGTTCAAAGCCAGGTTGGATTGGGCTTTCAGAAATTAAGTCTAGTGGAAGTTGTCCCTACTCCTGGCAGGGATTGGAACCAGATGATCTTTAAGGTCCATTGCAGCCCAAACCATTCTATGATTCTATAATTATGTGGACCATAGAGAGAAATCTGAGCAATGTTAGCAGGCATGGGCAGCTGCCCAGTTTACTTTCCTCTTACTTCCTCTCCAAAACTGGTATTATTCTGCAGAGTCCAGAATAATGTGTCCTATATTTATAGTACAATGACACTGATATATCATCCAAGATAGCAGGTATTTTTAACATACAATTAATGCATTTGCTACAAGTCTGAATTATAATTTCCTTCAATCAAAAATTAAAATTAAGTCAGAATGTGTAGGAACATTACTCTGATAAGTATCTTCTTCTATATCAATCACTTTGAATTTTTCACACCAGAGTTTTGATACATTCAGCTCAGGAATGCTTAAAAGAAGTGTCAAAAAAACACCAACTGTAGAATACCCATATGCTTTTAAACAGAACGTGGAATGAAGGGGCAGGGGAGATAAAAAAAGGCTCTATAGTACATTTTGAAGGATAAGAAACTAACTCCTGTAACAAATCTCTGTGTTTCAAAAATTTGTAGCATCACAGAACATAACGAAATATATAGATCTTCAGCAAACACCAAAGCAGAGAGGCTTTTAATATATTGAGTTCATGTGTGCAGAGCAAAGTCTTCTCCAATGTTGTAGAGCGAAAGGGATTTAGATCAAAAAGCACTTTTCTAATGGAATATCTGCACTTCTCCAACAGTCTTGTGGAATATATGAGATGACCTCGGGAACATGATGGCATGCTGTAGAGTACAAGGAGAGAGGTTCCACTCTAATAAATAGAGCAACAATGTGGCTAGAGTTGGTGGAAGACATTCTTTGGTGGTTTGTGGTGGCAACCAATGCAGTATAAGGATTTTCTGTATATCACTATTGTTCATGTAGTTGGAGCAATAGATCATGAAGATGATGTCATGGATTTATGAACAAATTACAATTTGATGATTTTGCTGATGACATTACCTGGCTCAGCTCTGTGTAGCAATGGTAAGTAAAAACCCTCACTAAACAGCAAGAAAATTGAAACAAAACAGGTTGATATTTGATCAATGAAAGGAAGACAAAAATGTTGCTATTAATGCCCCAAAAGAAACAACTTCAGAAAGATAAATATTAAAAGACATAAGTCAACTTTCCTATCTAGAGTGGAGGCTTGCAATTGAAAATCATTCTGTGGCAGACATCCAGCAATGATGACCAAATGTTGCTAGCAGATTTTATAACTTGTAAAAGATTTTAAAAAATAGCATGATTATCACTGTCCCCAAAATTATTTTTCAACACTTTATGTCATAAAGATTTTCAGTTGTGGTTAAGAACTATTAACTAATTCAAAGGCTTTGATTACAGGAGTGTAATGAAAATTTATTGGAAAGTTCATTATACAGTAATTTCTAAGTAAAGAAACCAATGTCCTGAATCAACATGAGAAAAGAATAGAGAGCAATGTATTTGGGATAAGCTTTAAGAGTAATATAAATATGACCTTTATGTAAAATGGTAACATAAATACCATTCAGAAGTAGAAGATGAATGACAGCCAAGAAAGTATTACAGAGAAAAACAAGGAAAGAAACCCAGTTCATCCACATGAAACTTAAAATCTGAAAACTATCATAAAATTAATTAAATTTACTGGGGAAACCATGGTCCAATGAATGAATAGGATGATGCAGAAACAGACAGACAGGGGGAAAATTACTTTTCTTCACTGAAGATACTATAAAAGTTTTAACTTCTCAAGGAAGGCTGAATAATCATTTTTGGATTTATGATGAGTTTCTCACTAGTCACATCTTACCTGTGCTTGTAGTTCTTCCCCATTATTCTGATTATGTTAAGAAATAGAATCATTAAATCACAGAATAGCAGGTTAGAAAGGATCTCAAGGATCATCTGGTCCAACCTTTCTTGGTGAAAGTATGATGACCCAGCACCCTGTCTTAAAAGTATCCAGTGTTGGGGAATCCACCACTTCCCTGGAGAGACTATGCCAAAAACTCATTGTTCTCATTGTGAAAAATTTCACTCTTGTGTATAACCAGAACCTACCCAGGAGTAACATGTACCCATTATCCCTCATATTTTCTTTGATACTCTTTGTAAAAATAGAGTCTCCATCTTCTTTGCAGTTGCCTTTCAAGTACTCGTCTATGTCAGTAGTGTCTCCCTTAAAACTTCTGAACAAAACAATTGCCTCAGCCTTTCCTTGTGTGGCAGGTTTCCCAGTTGTCTGTTCATCTTTGAGGCCTTTCTCTGGACCGTCTTCATCCTCCCCACCTCTTTTATGTATAGTGGAGACCAAAACTGAACACACTACTCCAGGTGTGGCCTGACACCCCCTAAGTAGAGTTGGGATAATGACTTCTTCATCTTTGCTGGTGATGTACTTGCTGATGCAACCCAGCATCCTGTTGGCTTTTTTTATGTAATGATGTAGCACACTGTTAACTCATATTGAGCTTGTTGTCCACCAGAACAGCCAAGTTCCTTTCCACAGAGCTGCTTGCCATCCAGGCAGACCCTAGCGTATCTTGCATTCCTAGATTATCTTTTTCCAGTTGAAGAACATTGCATTTGTCATTGTTGAACTTCATAAAGTTCTTGTTAGCCTGCTCTCACAGCCTATCCTGGTCTTCCTGCAAGGGTGGCTCTCCTTTCTGAAGTGTCTACTCTCAATCAGTGTGGTATCACCACATACTAATCAGCAAATTAGCTTAAAAAAACCAACAAAACAAAACAAAACAAAACAAAAGAAACAAACAAAAAAACCCAACAAAAACCAAAAGAAAACTATTGTGTCCTCCCCACTGTGAGGAGACACAAGTGATCTTTTTCTAACAGTCCTCATTTAGTAAAATAACTCTCAGTCAGATTACAGAGCAATGTAAAAAGTAATGAAGAGATGTTCTGAGTCAGCTTCCCCTCCTTTCCCTTAGAGACTTTGATCCAATGTTACTAATGTCACTAGAAGTCTGTCTGCTAACATCTAGGACTAGATCAAAAGGGTCTTACCTGCAAAACAACTTTGGAACAAGAACACATGATATACTGGGCGATTCTCTTTTTGTTACAAAAAGTAGCTATTCTTTTTATCCCATATTTTTGAATAAATGTATTTTAAAAATTACCCAATGCTGATGTATTACTATATTTTATTTATGTTTCATTTCAAGTAGTGTATTTAGTATTCTGCCTTTACTAAAGATCAATATTTGCATAGTCATTTAGAGACTATGCTAAAGCCATGGCCACTCAAGCCTGGCTAATGTTACACATCTCTGTGTGACCTTCAACTGTTCAACTGACCTTCAACTGTTCTCTCTGATCAAAACTGTTTCTTCACTGCTCTTGAGCTAACGTTTTTTCAGCACCATATGTGAAGTGTCGAATGTGCATCAGCATCTTTTTTCATTAACTCTATCCAGAAAACAGGAAAAGGGAAAAATATGACTAAAATGCTTAAAAAGATTCAGCTGTACAAGCACAACTTATTCATTTGAACAGGAGAGTCTGAATGACCGAGCTAAGTTTAAATGTGGCAAAGTGCCAACTTAATTGAAAGTTAAAAATATGCATATTAAAGGCACCAGACATCCAGTTTATTACTTATCTTTTTGGTTCCTATAAATTCTTCTCAGTGAAAGCTGACCGATCTCTGTGTTAGACTAGAATGGAATCCCTTTTTCAGACTTTAATTTATTGAATTTTTTTACAAGTATTTTAAATTTTCCTTTAAGGATCTTGCACCTGCTTTCTTCTAAGGCTGGCAGCCAGATGTTGGAAAACATGCTGAGTCTTAGCATGAGAAGAGTTCGTTGTAAGATAGGTACATCTTCCTTCAGTATCTTTGAATCTAAGAATTCAAAATTCCACAAAGAAATTCACATGAAGTCATGCCTACTTTTCACCTACTTTAATATACATGTATCAATATAATATGATACAATAACATAATACTAAGTAGAGATATATTCCTATTGCATTAATTTTTGCTTAAGTAGAAACTAGGAAGCTACTTCACGCATTCATGTGGAAACCACTGCTCTTTAGGTAGACTTTAAAACATTTCTCTTTCCAATGTTTCTCTCCACATCCTTGCTTCCTACTGACAACCAATTATGACGACAGCTTAGTTTTAAACCTTAGTCCAGAAAATATTTCACATGTAAATTCAAGCATTCAAATATTCTTCAGCAGTTCAGTAGCAAAATTCTTGCATGCAGATACTACATGTGCACTTGAATGATTTGTAGCTCGCATTGTTATACCACTGAATAAGGGAACTTAAATACAAAGGCAAATGGACACAGAAAGCTAATGCTTAAATATTACTGGTAGTTGAAAGAAGAATTTTTGGGGTCCTCTGTGAAATTTAATCTTTTCTTCTGACTACTGCTAAAATATATTTTTTCTTATAGGTCTTTTGACATGCAGTACCTTGGATCCATTTCTTCAATTTATAGGTCAAAGTACATGCCAAACCTTTCATTTAAAAGCACACACCAAGAAGGATTTGCATCCTTTCAAAACTCTCATGAAAATTTACAGTGAGAACTAAATAATTTAGAATCAAGGCACATGAAATCAAGTCTGTTAACACACTGATCCCCGATAATGAAAAATGTGATAAATCCCAGAGTTTAAAGGCAAAGAGGACTATTATCATAATATATTCTGATCTCCTGCATTGCACAGACTATAACTTTTCACCCTATAATTTCTGATCTTTGGATGAGCTATAGGTCTTCTAAAAAGAGAAACAGCTTAAGTTCAAACTAGTAGCAGATATTCTGTTTGATTCCCTTGTAGTAGTTCCAGCAGCTAATCACACTGATCTTATAATTGATATGGTAGGTTTCTGGACTGAACTTACCTTGTATTCTCTGATAGTTTTCAATGTCAGTATGAATTTGTTATATCAGGCAGCTCCCTGCTATCAGTATTTGTTCCTTAGTACATCATAAGGGCATGCAGTGATAGGACAAGAGGTAATGGCCTAAACTGGAGGAGAGTAGATTTAGGTTAGACATTAATTAGAAAGAAATTCTTCCCTAGGATGGTGGTGAGACACTGGAACAGGGAAGTTGTAGATGCCCCATCTCTGGAGATGTTTAAGGCCAGGCTGGATGGGGCTTTGAGTAACCTGGTGTGGTGGGAGGTGTCCCTGCCATGCAGGGGGTTGGAACTGGATGATCTTTTAGGTTCCTTCCAAGGCAAATTATTCTATGATCACTAGATCTCTTCTTTGGTAAATAATTTGGAGGGAGATGTTTAGTTTTGCAAAGATTTCCAAAACTTTATATTTTTTTTCCACCTCTGTTCTGAGGCTCTTGAAGCACTGACTTAACTGGTTTTCTTGGCCCAGTAACTGGCCTGCTAACTCTGTCCCTAACCTCCTCATTCTATGTCAGCTTACAAGAATTTACAAGAGAACACAGAACCACCCTTGTCAGTTTAACCTGTATTCCTGGTTCCTAGACATTTGGACTTATATTTGGCTTTAAATGAGGAAGGCTCATGGAGAGGGTCTTGGGAATCAATTTTTGCACAATTATTCCATTTCTATCAACCAGTTTCATTTATCTGCATATTTTATTAGTTTTATGTTTGCTTAAAGTTAAGTACTTGGTTAACTCTCAGCCAAAGAGAGATTCTTCCAGATCTTCTAATTATAATCTGAAGTTTAAGAGCTGAAGATGCCCATATTCTCTCCGAGCTGTTACATAGAAGTTAAATCCTGTGTCACTCCTATTCTCTGAATTTCTGCATTCAGATTTAATGGTCAGTCCTCAAGGATACAGTACCAGACCAAACACTTCATGCAATTCATGTGAACTACAATAATAAACCTTAGCAATGAATGGCACAAGAATGTACTGTTTTTCTAATTCATGTGCAAAGAAATCTTATCAAATAATTATTTTAAAATGTTATTACATCTCTTTCTCAGTAATAATTTTCCCAAAACTGACACAGACAAACTTCCTTCTGTCTCACGATACCATGCTCACCGTTTCACTTTCTCATTATATCATAAACTTGATACAAGTTTTTTTTTTATAGAGCTGGTGTGGGGTGGAGTTTTCTGTGACTCAAGTTCTAACATCAATCTTTAAAGTAGTGCGGTACTGATGTTTATTTTAGCTTTTGAGTATGCTGTGGGTCTTTTTTTTTTGTGTGTGTGTCTTTTTTTTTTTAAATCACCGTATTATTTTTCCACTGATAATCTCTAAATCCAGTTTTACTGAATTTCCAAGTTGCATTTCTTTAATGATCAGTGAGTGATCAATCATTTGTTAATATGCTAAAGCTCCATGGCCTTTGGTATCATACTGTGCTTGTGCTTTTAAAGCCTTATAATCCTGTGTTTTGAGGACCTGTTGCAATCCTGTGTTCTTTTTTCAGCAACCTCTAAGCTGTTATGTTAATCTAACTATTGTTTTATCAACTCAGTGTAGTAGTACATAGATCCTTGTCCTAGTACCACAAGTAGCAGATTTTACAAAATCAGCAGTGTAGGCACAAAGCTCTGGTAACAAGTGACTATATTACCAACCTGTTACAGTAATAATATTGACATATATTTAAAGCTATTTTATGATATGATATACACCTGGAGCTGGGTCATCATTTTTTCCCCACTTTTTAAAAAATCCTTTTCAGTTATTCTTACGCTTAACTACTCATATATAAAAAAAAAAAAAAAAAAAGAAAATAAAAGAAAACAAAAAAACAAACAAACAACCAAAACAAAAAAAAAAAAAAAACAAAAAAAAAAAAAACAAAAAACCAAAAAAACCCCCAAAACCCAACCCAAACCAAATTATAATTCTAGTCAGAAAGCAGAAAACCTTTCTTGGTATATTCACATTTCAAGGATAGGCACAATCTTGCTGTGGCAGCATTTGGAGTCAGTTTAATCAGATTCTGGTCTGATAAGAAAATATAGAATGAAATGTGTTGGGTTGGAAGGGACCTTCTATTCCAACCTCTCTGAAGTGAGCAGGGATATCTTTAAATCATGTTATTCAGAGCCAACAATAAGTGACTGCAGACCAATCACATTCTGGGCCACATCAAGAGAAGTGTCACCAGTGTGACTCTGTCTTTCTGCTCTGATCTGGTGAGACTTCATCTAGAGTACTTTTTTGTGTTCTGGAGCCTTCAATACTAGAAGGACATAGACCTGTCAGAGTGGGTCCAGAAGAGGGCCACAAAGATGATCAGAGGACTTTAGCATTTCTCCCACAAACACAAGCTAAGAGAGTTGAGGTTGTTCAGCCTGGAGAAGAGGAGGCTTTGGGGAGACCTTATAGTGACCTTCCAGTTCCTGAAGAGTGCCTAAAAAATGTTGGGGACAGACTGAACGGCATTTAGTGACAGGATGAGGAGCAGTGGTCTTAAACTAGAGGAGGGTAGATTTAAATTGGATGTTAGGAAGAAGTTCTTTACTGTGAGGGTAGTGAAACAGTGGAACAAGTTGCCCAGGGAGGTGGAAAAAGCCCCATCCCTGGAAACATTCAAAGTGGGACTGGATGTGGATCTGAGCAACCTGTTCTAGATAAAGGTGTTTCTGCTCATGGCAGAGGTGCTGGACTAGATGATCTAAATTCCCTTCCAACATAAATAGCTCTATGATTCTATGAGATTCACAGGAATTCACCCACTGCATCCTAAATTGCCACTAAGTAGATCAAGAAACATTTGTAAATTAAAAAAAAAAATGGGTTGGAGAGGGAGCTGATAGGAATTTACAGATGCTTTGATTAAATCTCAGTTTATGACAGCTTTGCTATGTAACTTAAGTCATCCAGATACATTTCATTGGACTAAACATAGCTGTACAGAAGCATAGTTGTTATGGAGGTATTAAGCTGCTGTTATAATCATTAGAGAGTAAAGACATTTTTAGAGTGTGATTTATCTGCTCTTTAGATACATAACTGATGTTGAGGAGAATTATGTGTTGGAAGTGCTTGATTTTCAAACCTGATTTAAAAGGGACCCAGGAGTCATCATCTTGCATGTAGGTATGAACACCGTGGACAGCTACAACTGTTCAGTTAAGTCCTGCCACTTCTGTATTTGTACCTTAGTCTGTGCATATGAATTGGACATAATTATATCTTCTTTTTGTAGTTGTTTGCTTTTTTAGTCTGCATACAACATATGTTACCAAGATAAGGTCTTTCCTTGGGTTTCAACAAGGTTTCAAGATGTAACAGTTTAACCACTACTGTGGTGTGAATATATTCTCATTTTTAAGAAATAAATAACTACATTAATTTTCCTAAATTATTTTCCTGTCCCCAGTGAAGTTTTATTTTTTGCTAATAGCAGCATAGTTTCTCTTGAAGAAGAGAATATGAAGATGTGCTTGAATATATGAAGTATCATGTGGAAAATTCATGGCCTTAATACTGATCCCATTTTCTCAATTTCATCAACAGAAAAACCACCTTAAAACAAACAAGCAAGTAATCATTTAAATTAATCATTTCAATGTCTTCTAAAAATCAGGTACTGTATTTTTGCTGTAACATGATGTTACTACTGTAAAGCAAGCATCTGCAAATTAATACTTAGACACAGTGCCTGGGTGATTTTGGACTTCACATAATTTGTTGAGAATCTATCTTCTCTTGATTGATACTTTGGGACAGAAGAGTGCTAAAGGACATTAAAAAATTACAGAATCATAGAATAGATTGAGTGGAAGCAACCTTTATACTCCACCTAACCCACCCACTCTGCAGAAAGCAGGGGCATTTTCAACTAAATTCCTTTGCTCAGTGCCCATCCAATCACACGTTGAAATTTTCAAGCTTCTACCATGTCTCTTGACAACCTGTTCCAGTGTTTCACAACCCTCATTGTAAAGAACTTTTTCCTAATATCCCATCTATAATCTACCCTCTTTAAGTTTAAAACCATTACACATGATCCTATTGCAAGAGGCCCTGATAAATAGTTTCTCCCTATCTTTCTTATAGGCCCCCTTTAAGTACTAAAAAACTGCATCACAGAATACTTTGGCTCAGAGAAGTTAATTTGGACATAAAGATCTCCCTGGATTTCAGTAATGTTTCTTGGTAGTTTCAGTTTTGTAACTTACAATATTGCTTGGTTACTAACATTTGAAAAATAATGTTAACGGATAGAAAATATTTAAAGAACAGCTGATGTAAATCCCACTAAGATTAACCAATCATGGTTATTCAACATTTCAAGAACCTGCAAGTATTTTCCAAAAGGTAGATGGAAGTGTAAGTATTGTATAAATCAAAGAGCAGGCAAAATCTAATATTTCATCCTGTACAACAGCACAACTGAAAATGAGCTATCAGGGTAACATGCGGTGCTGGAAAATCATCTGGCTTACTGTGAACAAGGGCTTGACACTGCAAAACTAAAATCTCCAAGTGACTCTTACATGAGGGGGTTTAACTGTAGCTTATGTGTTAAGCAGGCTGGCTTGGTTCCAAAGGAAAATTGCAGGAAGGTGTCCTCCCACCAGAACATACGAGTGAGTAACTGCTCTGATGCTTTAGGATGACTATATGGGGCAAGTCATATGCCATAATGACAGGTTTTATTTTGCTCTTGGAGGGCTGTTTTCATAGAAAAACAAGCTTTCTAGTAGTATCTTCTTTAAATTAATTTTCTTTAAAATAAACAACTCTGTAATACCAACTAGTGAAAGCTCTAAAATGTCAGATGGCAACTAATTGCAACCAAGGAAAGTATCTGCCCTAACATTTCTGTAATGATACATTTTTTAAAAAACCATCATTATATGAACTTATTTTGATCCCATTTTAATAATTTGAAATATCTGAACTAATTAACAATTAATTACACATGGTCTGTACTCAGGGCTTCCACATGTAATCAGTAAGTCTCGATATTTGACAGTTCCTGCCATGCATTGATAGAGTCACCATCAAGCTACCAAACTTAGGAAAAAATATTTTTTTACTTCTATGGTTCATCCATTTATACCATCAAAGATCTACCTGTCAATTGATTGAGTTACACAAAAGTAGGAGGGTTGAGACATTTAAAGTAAAATTTTTTCCACCAAAACCCCCCAAAACTTTGAATCGTGAAAAACTTTTTTTAAAGACAAAATGAAATATTTATTTATCAAGTAATTTTTTAAATGTTTGAAATTATAATTCATTATTTGTTTAAATTTCTAAATATATACATATAAATATCAAATTATATGTATGAAAGCCTTCAAATTTTCCAAATTTCACTCCTTTATCTGAAAGTATTTTGCAAATTTGAGCTAGTTTTAAAAATAACTTCATCCCTTTTCTTCAGCAAGCTTTCTTTCTCTGTAGCTGCCACATGTTTTAAAGATATTAATTTAAAAACTTACAGAGACCTACAAATTATCTCCATGTAAATGCCAGTAATAAATTAAAATACAGTCCCTTCTTGGCTTATTCATCAATATTTATTCCTTAATTTATATCCCAACTGAATTTCTCTCCTATTTGTAAGCAAGCAAATAATGACCTTCCTTTATCAGGCCAGAATTTCATTATAGCTGTACTGTTTTCAAAGATTTGTACCTTTCATAAGCTTTCTAGCACTTGCTTCATACTTCACCTGATCTCACTCAACTCATATATATAGCTATTTTATTACATGCTAAGTATTTTGATTACAGAATCTAATCTTTAAAATAAAGCAATGTCTCCTGATATCTTCTAGCCACAGTCTCCTAGCAACAAAGCTTCCTCTAACTTCCCTTGATTCTGAATGCAGAATACTTTTTGTTTTAGTTCGGTATAAATTTTTCTCAGGAAAAATATTGTTTCCTTAAAATATTACAAATTAAAAAAAGATCACAAATAGGCATTTTTAAGCATTATTCACCAAGCAAAACAACACTTTAACACACATGGAATTTTATGTGAATTCACTTGGGCCACACACATATTAAACCTTTATTCCTCAAATGTAAGGCTACTTTCTAAAAAAGTAACATGAATTTGCAGTTGGTAGAGATACAATTTTTTCAAACCTAAGTTACCTTCTCCTTTGAAACACAAACCCCAGTTTCCTTTTATTCATTAAAGGTTTTTTCATAGAAACCATAACATAGCAAATCTTTACCGACAAAATCTTTCTCGGTATTCATCATCATCAATCTGGTTGAAGCGTGGATGTCTTTTCTTTTTAAGACAAAGGCTTGAATGCAAAACTTGCAAAGGCCACAGTTTCCTTTGTATTTTGTGGCCTTTGCACAGCTGTGCAATTGCACACAATGCTGAGCACTGCCCAGCTCATTACATTACTATGCTCCTTCCTCTTCATACTGATACCTGAGAGACTTCATACTGATACCTGGGAGATGAGTTCAATGATTCTCACCCATTTATCAGCTCAAGCCTATAAAAGATTTGAACTGTATTTATCTGACCATCCTGAGGATACCAAATATCATTATATTCATGCTGTAAATTTTTTCTGCTACCATACAGAAGATGTATTTAACACATGGCAATCACCCCCCACCATTTCAGTTCAAGGGCAGAAAACTTCCCAGTATTTTTGTTGCTTAACGTTCATGTTTACAGGGAGATGTTGAAAGAATGGGACTACCATTCTACCAAAGGCTTTTCTTCTTGGTGTTCCCTCAAGTATGACTCTTTCTCTATTTTTGTACTTTTTTCTTCTGATGATCCAATCAAATCATATCAAATCAAACTGGTGAAACAAAAATTAATCATAAATGGGAATTCTACCTACTCGTGGAAACATCCTCCTGTTATTCTCTATGCA
Organism: Calypte anna; assembly: GCF_003957555.1. Taxonomy (NCBI): domain Eukaryota; kingdom Metazoa; phylum Chordata; class Aves; order Apodiformes; family Trochilidae; genus Calypte; species Calypte anna. Next base: position 183,334,246 of record NC_044244.1, on the reverse strand, counting down.
TATTTTTAAGATATATTGCATGTACTTTGGATTTCTTGAAGATGAGCTAAAGAATATCTTTGTAACATTTTCCAATGTCTTTGCCTGATACCCATACCCAAGTCACTATAATTATTTTACTCTGACATATAAGCAACAAAGTCACCACACTTCTGATAAGGTTTTATATTGTCTATGCAGTATTAGCATCTGTTCAAGTCAGCTGCACAATCACTGAAGAGTTTCCACATTAGTCTGATGCCTCAGCAAACTACACAGGGACTTTGACAAGACTCAACTTCCGGTATGATCTTAAATAGACAGGACAGGCAATTTAAATATGTGCTCCATGGTATTTTATTCTCTGTTTAGAAAGTCTTCTATCTGGGTCAAAATTTCAAGATTTTCAGATGATAGGCTGCTGGCACAGGAAACATCCTTCAGGTACTAAGCCTGTTCAGTGTCCAGGATCACTTGAAAGGGAGAGATAATAGAATCCAGTTTCATTAGTTCTAACACTCAGAGAAATGTCAGTTATTGTTAATAGGAAGATTATATTAGGGAGACATCAGAGAATATAGTCGAGTCTCAAGTTATTTATCAGACTTCCAGATTTGAGAAATTTGCAGTATTCAAAGAAGAGGTTTTCTTTTTTCTTTCTTTCTTTTTTTTTTTCTCTTTTTATTTTTATTTTTTTCTTTTTTATTTTTTCCTTTTTTTCTCTTCTTGTTTTCCTTTTTTCTTTTTTTCCTTTTTTCTTTCTTCCTTTTTTTCTTTTTGTGTTTTTTTTTTCTTTTTTTTTTTTTTTTTTTTAAGTTACTGGGAGATAACTTCAATGGTGGATTGAGTTTTCTGCCTTTTCCAGCCTCCTGCTCTCTAGCTCAGACTGGGATGCAAATCTTGGCAATCTATATCCCAGTATTAGGTAAGCTAACACTTCCTTTTTTTCTACTGAAGTGAACTTTGAGAAGATACGTTTTAATCCAGTAGCCTTCCAAAAGCAGTTTATTGTTGGACCCAATTTTCTGGCAATGCTTTAACTGTTTCAGTGACTTCTTATGTTGTGCTGCAATATTTTTGTATTGCATTTCTGTCTATAGCTATGATCTGAGAATGTTTTGTTGTTCACATCACCCTTGTGATGGCAAGTTTATTCTGTGAAACATGCTTCTCCAGGAGTTTGTCTGAAGCATCTTCTGAGAAGTAAGATTTGGTGTACTATAAGGATATTTACAGGCAACATATTTCTTCAAAATTTAACTTCAGCGCTGTCTCCTTGAAAATTATGATTAATTCTGAGTCAGCCTCTTTAAAGAAAAGACTTCGTATCACACCATGTTAAAATGATGAGGCAGTCAATCTGAGTGTAAACCCACTGACCCATCACTCATGACAAGTCCACCAACTGTGACTATGAAGTCAGAAGAGTCACCATCCCCCAGTTTCTCTCATCTCACTAAAATGTCTGGGAACAATTAAAGCATTGTGATGGATATTTTAGCTGTGTGAAATATGAGTTTCAGACATTTTTTGAAAGGCAAATTTTCTTTCAGAGCGTAATCATTCATTCCTCCTTGATGTTACATTTTCTCAACTTGCTTGTCTTTTTAACTGTAAATAGAGAGGTAATATTTGGGAAATCTCTTTTTCATAGACACCGATCATCAACCTGGCTATCTTCAAACTATTTCTAATGTGCTTTCAAGCCTCTGTAGACATGCTTTGCACGTAGCAATACCGCAATTTCCTGAGGAAGGCCCCATTGTCTGACCAGCTTTGAGCCACTTGGAGCCCATGCATCTCCTCAGGGATGTGCTGTTCAGATATAAACCTCCAGTTTCCTCTGGGTATAGCTGTCAGCCTGGTGCCTTAATGGTCATATTCATAACAGCTTTTTGGTGATACTGGGGTCAGTGTGGATCAGACAATGGTTGAGACTGTATTAGGGAAGAATGTGGCCACAGACAATTTACAAAAATTCTACTCCGGGTGCCATGGGGTTGGGGTCTCCCTTTGGAAGTAGGGCAGGGAGCAGGGATGCGGGAGCACTGGCAGCATCCCCAGCACCAACACTTCCCTGGGGACAGGGATAGGTCAAGGTCAGGCTGGGCTTGAGGGTCCCATGTCTGGGCAGAGCGAAGCTGCAGGGGCTGGAGCCTGTCCCTGCAGTGTCATCACTGGGCCAGGACCTGGGGCAGCAAGAGGGACCTGGGCCTTGGGCAGAGGGTGCAGAGGCCTTGGGAGAGGCCAGACAGGCCTGAAAAGCTCCTGGTGTCCCCCAGACCCTGCAATCACTCTGCTTTGTAGGACTTCCGTCAGTCAGTAGATGGGGACAACTGAGCTGGCGACTGCATCTGGTTCACTGGCTTTAATAGACACAAATGGACCCATTCTCCATGTCTTTATCAAATCCCTTTTTCAACCAGAGCTTGAGACTGGTTTTAGCTCCTCAGTGCCCTCTGGCTGTAATTTCCACCTCATTTTTAGCGTATGTGACTGTTGCCATTGAAGGATAATCATCTGCCCTATGTGTCAAACAGCCCCAGATTGGATTTGGGAGTCTGAATTTGGGTGGTGTGGGGTGCCTGCCAGCACCATGGAGCTCTGCCCATGCCTGATGCCATGGCACAGGAATCCACTCACACCACACCAGCTCATCAGGGAGTGAGAAAGAGTCGATTAGCCAGAAGTGAGACGTTTTAGTGACAGATTTGTTTACTTAAACCTTGGTGATACTGGGACCAGCATGTCTCAGACAGTGGTTGAGACTGGATTAGGGAAGAATGTAGGAACAGACAATTTATGAAAATTCTACTTCGGGTGTTGATTCCCATTTACATCATGCTCTCAGAACAGACTCTTTTGCAGACATCAGCAATAAGATGAATTAAGGAAAAGTTGCCTAAAGCATTTTTGAAAGTTACTTAATCTCAACAAAATAGTAACTGCATTTTGAAAACTTTTGAACTTTACACTTATCAATCTTAGAGACAGCCAAAAGTGACTCAGTAAATGAGAAATAACGCATCACAACACCTTTCTTATCTATATTCTACAGTTTTAGGTGTAATCACATTTTGCTGATCCCATTTCCTGTTATTTACAGAGTTTTTTTTTTCAGTGATAACCTTTGAATAATGAACAACAATAATATCTATGAAAGAATCCAACCCATGTAGTAAATATATTATTTCAGATTTGAGTGTTTGTAAAAAAAGATACTGTGGCAAAAATTTTTGAAAAAGTTTTTCTTTACTTTCTTAATTCTTGAATGGAATCTGGTTTTGTTCATGAAGCCTCCTAAATGAATAATCCCTTCTCCTTTCTTGAAAGCTGGAAGGTATTTAAGGTCTAACAACATAATAAAGCATTTGATAGAATATTTTTCATGTCTTTTAAATGTATTATCTCGTGTTACAATAAAATGTAGCAAAACAAGAAAATCAGGCATTTTAAATTTATGGAGGGCAATTATTATGTTCTTAATATTAGTGATTAGTGATTAGTGATGCAGCCTGTGATTAAATCAGAGCTGACTATTAGTGAGATTTAATGATGCCATGAGATGACTGAACCACAGCTAAATTTTAAAGGCATGTTCACAAAACTATGACTTCTATCATACTGTGTATGTGTGGAAAATGAAGTCTATGAAACATGTCAATAAAAAGAGACAAAAGTAAAATATACTCTATATGCTCCTCTAACATTTATGAAGAGTTAAGTCCTGGTTTAATAAAAATTTTGATATGAAATTCATTGCGGTCATATTCTTCCCTCTTAAGGTTAGATCAAGGATCTCAAAAATGCTGTTTTGGCCCATCACTTAGTAGGATACTTCCACTAGTGTGATTTTCAGCCAAACTGAGGTATTCTTACACCTCTGAGAGAATGGAAACCTACCTAAATGCATGGGGGCTATGTATGTTAAGGGCCTTAGAAAGCATGGGTAAAACAGGCTTAGCCCAGAAAGCCTGAGCCAGGACAGCAGGGCAGATCATCATGTTGGAGCTGTGATGGATGATCCCTAGTATTTGGACTGGTGGAAAAAAATTGCTGTACTTTAAGAAAGGAAAAGCATATAAGGAATTGTGGATTCCATCTGTTTTTTTCCCCATGGGTCTATTTCTCCTCTTCCTTGTGGAGCAGAAAGTGGTGGAATCTTTTGCTCTGTTGGAAAGCAAGAGGAAAAGCTGCAGCATAGGAGAAAATGAAAGCAGGAGAAACATTGATATCTCCTTCTCTTCTTCAGGTGACTGCTTTGTGCCTGCATTTCCTTGGATTTGTCTGTTTCCTTGATCCTTATCTTTTCCAGAAAATATTTTGTAAATTTTTGATACACAGAGAAGAACTTTAAAAAATTTCCCTTTGAAAGATATAATCTCCTTACAGCTGCAGTAGAGTATGAAGTGTTTGAACATATATCTGTTGTCATACAAGAAAGGCCTAATCAACAAGATATCCTGCATCCCTAAGGAACAAGTTGTGGGGAAGTTCTTAGCCTCTTTTGGTGAAAGTTACTTTTATGCTTATTTTCTCTTGAGTCTGCTGAATAGTTAGATATTTTATACAAAGTAGAAAGATTTCCAAGAGCAGCAACTGCATTTATTTTCACTCTATCTCTTACATATACAACAATAGAGGGACAAAAAAGGCCATAAAAAAGATGAGAGGCCTAGATAAATCAACCTTTCAAGCTAAGAAGCCACCTGAATCTAAGAAGTCCTTAAACTCAGTAGTGCCCTAGATACAGATTGACTGGCAGATGGACATTTTCACAGACACGGAGCCAGATCACTAACCCGTTCTCAGATAGGACCAAGCAGATGAGGCCCTGAAGGCAAGGGTATTATTATTATAGAGAAAGAGCCTTTACCTTCTTCCAGGGTCAGATGGCATTTTAGCAAAGCAAGAGTTGTTTGGAGGGTTAAGATTATATGTCCAGGTGGGATTCAGGCTGCTTGAATTCTGTTCACTTTGGGACTTTGCTGGAAGTACCTGTTTAGGTAAGAGTAGATCAGATTCCTAACAACCCTAAAATATTAGTTTAGGTACCTAAAATTATTAAATTCAGTGGCTTAATTCTGGAGTATTTTATTGTCCATCAAGGCAATAACATGTAGGCATTGGCTCTAAGTGCACAGTCATGAAATTGGTTTCATTTTCAGAAGTCTTTTGTTGGGGAGAATTTATAAATAATTCCAGAAAAGTAAGGAATAGACATAATATTTTCCCTTTCCTGTCTGAGCATTTCTTCCCAGGCCATCAAAGTGGGGTCCATTTCCTGCAGGACCACCATATCCTCCAATCCGGATGCTAATGTGCTGCTTTTATCTATAATCTATCAACTCACTGCTTTGGGAATAGATTCACTGGATGATATCCAGAAATTTCAGATAACTACCACCATAGGTAGAATGGGGAGTTGTTCTCTGCGTATTTGGTCTGTACAATAAAGAAAATATAGCATATTTGAGGTCTGGACCTGCCAGAACTGGTGGTTCCAGTTCTGATGCAATCATTCTTCTATTTTACATTGCATAATTAGTTCAGCAGGCGGTGAAAATGTGCATCATCCACCAGAACACAATGTAGGGTGGTTGTTCATTACTCTTCTAGGAAGTAAATGTGAGGACTAGAAAAGACTTTCATTAGATCCTAATAAGGATAAGGCAGAAACAAAGAATGTAGCTTCTCAGAAAGGAAAATCTTTTCTTCCTAGAAACAGAATCATAGGTGCATATGAAAGTGTCAGATCACGGAGGGAAGCCTCTGGAGGAGCTGGACAGGCAGAGTAAGTTGAATGATAGGTGGACCTGAAGACTGAACTTTTTATTTCACTCTGTCAGTCATAAATCATCTGAAGCTCATATTATTGAAGACCCTGCTTCTTACTTATGGTGTTAAATAGGAGCAAAGGAGAGATGAGTTCCAGTTCACCTGCTGGCTCCTGTTAATGCACCGGATTCAAAGCTAGTACAGCAGTACAACTCACTCAGTGCTTTCCCTACCCAGCAGAATGCCAGAAGCCCACCAAACTAAAGATAATCTTTTATGTTTGTGGGCCTCCTAATCCCTGTTTCACAGGAATCTTATTAGTAACACACAAACTTTATCAGGTTGATAGAAGGTTGAAAAATGTTTTCCTTTCAGGCTAATTGTTACCTTTCCTTTGTCCCAAAATTTCTTATAGATTAATAGAGAGTATCTGCTGCGAGGCTATCAGAAGATCATAAGGGAAAAGTGACACTGAGCCTCACAGTCGAGATTCAAAATAAAAATGGATATTAATTAATGTATAAACAAGGTGTTAGCAATAGCTACCTTGATAAGTTCAGTGCTTATCAAGTTCCTCTAGCTATAGAAAAAGCTAAGTGCCTTTTTTAAATTTTTGTTGCTATTACAGAGGGTTTAGCTGAGCTATAACAGTAGGATAAGACACTTCCAGGATGTTGTAAAATTTTTTAATGTTAAAGAGTTCAATGTTCATACAGTTCTAATGGTTCTAGGATTAGGTATCAACTCAATGATTGCATGCAGAACTCTTGATTTTAGATTCAGGTATGAAAATTATGAAATCTGACTTAGAACACCTGAACTCCATTTTGCATGTGAGCTGTGTGTAGCTGAGATAAAAAGGCTTCATAAAGTTAAAAATTTGGGGATGCAGTAAGGGATGTTGATTATGTAGTCACTGTTTCACCCCACAGAAATTACTGTGGTCAAAAATTAGTGTACTCAAAATATGAGTACACAGTTCCCACAAGAAGCAAAAAAGAACAGGATCACTGTAAGTCAAGCTCCCTCACAAAACAAATCCTGGAGATCACATTTATATCAATTTAGTGAAAAGGGCTAGGGAAATGGCAGGACCTGCATGAGTCTTAGGGAGGAGATAACAAATTAGCCTTAGAGTGAAGGAAACTGGAGAACTGGACAGCAAATCCAAAATCCAACAATGTTTGGTAGCTGAAAACATTTCTTTCGAAAGATTTCTCACTCAGGTAAAGCAGATAACTGTCAAGGTGATGGCTATGGAACTAAACATTTTTTTTTAATTATTACTTTACTTTCTATAATGTATACTGAAATGAAATTTGGTTTTGTGAAACAATGTTCTGTATGAAATCCACATTCTTGAGTAAATGACTAAGTCTCTTTCTGATACTAAATAATAAGATGTTGATTTGGGCTCATGTAAGCTGTGTCCAGGCATTTTGTATGTAAATAGATAACAAGCTCAAGTAACTAAGGGCCTTGTAATTGGAAATTGGCTAAGACCAGCTAGAGATGCAGCCTAGCATTATGCATGTGTTGGAGAAGGGATTAACAAAAGGACATCACAGGAAGACACCCTCCACCTAAGAATGCAAATATTACAATTAGTTCCAGGAAATCAGGTACATACAATTGGTGTCAGGAAATCTGATGTATAATACAAGGAGTTTTATACATATGTATCTAATAGGACAATATAAGTTATGTCTATTGTCACTCATATCATGCACAATTTTGAGAACTATCTCTTGTGCAATATTTTGAGAATTCCCATTGCTACAAGCAGAATAAATTTTCTGAGCAAATGGGCTTTTTTAAATCACTGTGTATTCCAAAAGGAAAGCAAACAGTTTTCAGAGACTAACAAACAGATGTGAACAATGAAACTGCTGTGTTGTAGAGGCACTCTTTCAGTGTTAGCTTTGTAAATCAAAAGCTGGATAAAAGTTTGTATTGTATGGATTATTCTCAAACAGTAATTGGAAGTCATGTATCTGAATAAGGAGACAGAAGTATTTTATTTCAAAAAATCTGTGAATGATTGCCTTATCTCCATTATCAGAATGTGTTAGAATTTCTCTCCATATTTCAGAGTAGTTTCTGTTTCACTGCATAGTAAGTACATGAGAATATAGACCTAAAACACTAAGATTTAACTGCTATTCCGTGGGGAATGGCAGCAGTTTAAATTCCATTGGTAACCAGAGGACATTCCAACAGATGTTTAGTGTCTGTAATTAGTGTTGGAAGCAGAGTCTAAGCAAGAGTCTTTAAAATTTAAATATCACAAGGGAAATATAAAGACTTAATATGAGGGACAGAAAGAATGTATAAAAGTGAAGGTCTTATCTGACAAATTTTTTTTCCTGTTTTTTGTTTTTTTTTTTTTTAAAGTACAGTTCTGTCCTGGCTATCAATGTTGACAAGAGGATTTTTGGTAGCATAGTTTTTTACCTGAGGTAGATCCACATTCTTCAGTCAAGCTTTGGTTTCCTGTCATATGATTGTATAAAGTGTCCTCTTGAGAAAAGCAGTATCTTGTGGTGTCTGTAGAAGTGTATTACACTGCTTTTCATGTGCTTCAGATCTCTTGTATAGAACAGCTGAGAAAAGAAAGTAAGGGTTGTTCTATCTGAATATATCCTTAAAAACACCAAAAGCACTTTCACAGGTGCCTCAAATAGCAGCCTTAGCCTCATCATTAAAGAGCTGTTGTTGATTATGATGATTTTCATACTGCTGTCCAACTTTGTGAAATCTGAAAACTTTCCACATATAAAGGACACCATAGGGAACTCAAAATTGTTTTCATCTATTTATTTTCTTAATCTCCAAAGGCATAAAATCTGATAAGGGAGGGGGGTTTGTTTCAGTTGTATTCCTCGCTGTAGTTGTTGGTATAAACTTATTAAGACACACCTCAGTGTCAATGTTGCTATGTTCAACTTACCAGATTCCTTGGCACAGGTAGGCTCCAGGTCTCTGCAATGCCCTATTAAATTCCTGCTGGATACCATTGGAAATACTGGATTTTTTTTCTTTTTTTTAAACAAAATATTCAAAGGTTATATTTTGGACTGTTGTATGCAGATCTGCAGCAGAAGGTAGTCTCTTGGTTATAACTCCTGTTTTCAGGCAACTATGATTCAAGAGGACTTGACTTAGTTAAATATTATAGTGGGTTTTTTTCTGCTATTACAGCAGTATTGTTTGAGAGGCCTTGCACATTACTAGAGCCCAGTGTAGAAGACATGAAGTTTTGATCCATCTAAGTATTTCAGTTTAAATAGACCTGAGAGTGAAAAGCAGCAAAAATATATAAAATAAATAAAAGGTTTGTACAAGAAGAGGGGAAATGAAGAGTACAGAGTTAAGTATTTCTCTTTCTGCCATTCTGCCTCCAAAGATCTTCATCATTGCAATGTGGCTCTGCTGCCCTTTCTGAAGTCTATCTGCATAACTCTCCACCATCTGCTCCAAACCCTCCTTCCCTGAGGGCCAGATTCTCAGCTGATGCACACAAGTGCAACCCCCCATGATTCCTCTACATGTGACCTGATTTTGATTCAGACTTTGCCTCAGGGTTACTTTGACTACTGTCATCACTCCTGTTGTCAGACCTGACACAGGCTGTGTTTCTCCCAGAGGCTTGGCAAGGGGTGACCTTGGCATCTTTGCAGAGTTCCATTAGCTCCAAATCAGCTCGCCCTCTAGGACCTGATTGTAGTTCTGGGACTTGAGCTGAAAGCTCTTCAGGAAAAATATTTAATCTCTTTATGTTCTGAAACTGCATCCATAGGAACTTCAAGGTGAAATGGAGGTTGCAGTCACACAACAGTGCTCATTGCTTGACTGTGTTTCACATTTCTGTAATTTTACCCTTTTTCATGGCTACCACTTCCAGAGAATATGCATTACCCTAAACTTTGAAGAATGTTCAAGACAGTTGATACAGAATCTTAACTCAGTCTTCAAATGTATTCTCGTTTTTCAAGATATGTTGTTGTGAAATCCCCTTTTTGGTAAGATCAGTTTATTGTAAATTAATAGACCCATGGTTAAAACCATTTCTAGCAAAATTACAAGTTCTCCTGTGAAATTTATAGTAATGGATGTATTTATTAATATCTGGTAATTTTTACACTGTTTCACAAATACTATATATTATAAACAGCATCTTCAAATTTCTGTTAAAAGGAACTAAAATCTTAGCAATTCCTAAAATTTTCTGTATTTCTTCACACTTTCATGCCCTTTTTCTACCATTAGACTTTCCCTTCTCCTCCCCATTCCTTTTAAATTCTCCAAACTGTAGTGGAGAAAAAATCCCTTTCATAGGTCTCCTGTCTGTAGGTGTCTGATTCAGATTATTAAGGTCTTCCCCCTAGAGGGCAGAAAAACTATACAACAGATGGTTCTCTCATTTTTGACTACTTGTTTGGTGAGACTTGCATTTTCTTTTTGGAACTCCTTTCTGATGAGTTAGGAAAAAAAGCCTTAATTCTGCAGTATGTTTTACCTTCTGAAGTGGGTTTTCTCTGACAGCCCCAGCTGTAGTACTCATACCACTTTTTTCCTTACTTAGTTTTTAAAAGAGATAATTTTTTGTGAAGTCAGCTTGCCAGCAATACTTAATCACTTTTTCTTCATTTACTGGCAATTTCTCATGACCTGTCCACAGTATGATGAAGACACACACAGAACCCTTTTTTTAGTTGGCAGACATCAAAGTGACAAAAATATATTAGTAGGCTGGAAAATTTCTAATACTGGCTTTCATTAGCAAGGAAACAAGAGTTAAAGTAGTCACAGAAGTCATGAATACAGCCAAAGCAAGATGCACTATAGAAAGCCTGGCAGTAGAGAATCATTGCCTCTAGCCCCCACCTCTTAAACTAACAGACACTTGCTTAGTTCTGCTTGAAATAAGCTTGAGTATTTAGCAATAATAGTAAATTTATGCTTTTTACCATGCTTTAAAAACCATTACTATTGTGTCTGCATGCTACCAGAAAAGTCAAAATAAAAATTTGATGAAGACTGTGGACAGAGAAGGGCAGAAAAAGGGGCTCACTGACATTTATTTGAATGAATACTGAGGCATACAGAGCAGTGTTTAAACCCTCTTGTAGGAAATCATGTAGGAAAACAGATAACACATTGAAACCTATTTCAGGAGAAAGCCTGAGATTTCCAAGTTAGCACAGCAACATCTTTTGAGCAAAACTGGCCATATAGAATTGATTTTATATTGGTTTCGTACTCAACATTAAGGATTTTTCTGTTGATCTCATACTAAATTATTCTATGATCAAAATGGAGCCTAAATCCATTCACTAGTGAAGAGTTTGCAGGGATGATCCCCCTTCTAAGTAATTTCTAATCCCTTGAGAATAACATAAATAATTAGTTTCCCGTATTTCTCTCAGGGAAGAAATCTTGCAAATTATCCTGTGCCTTCTGGGTTTTCTGAGAGAACATTCCTCATGCAGGCCATTTAGTATGTTTTTACCTTTAGTATGCTTTGCCTTGATTCCTTTCTGTTCAGCCCCAACAGCTTTCTGGGGATCAACTGAATAAGCAATAAACACTTCATCTGATTCTACTTTTCCCATCTTATTTGGCTCAATTGAAAGACTATTGATAAGTCAGGGTTTGTTTGGTTTTTTGCAGGGAGACTTTTGTAAAGTTTTGAAAGCAATATGCTTTCTGGCAAAAGAATAATATTCCCATGAAAGAGCTGAAGCAACATTTTTGTTAAGGTGTATATTTTTCATTTGCACTGTCAAAAAGAAAGGTTTCAAAGACATATGTTTCTTAGACACACAGATTTTGATGACGACAGCCATAGAAATGTTTCTGCCTTCCAAGGAAGACTGATCATTTATGGAGAGACAGCGAGAGGTTAGAATGAAAATTTGAAACAAAAATAACTCTTTTCACACCATTCCTTTTTCCAGGAAACCAACATTTTTTTTCCTCAATCTGAACAAATGTATTTTAAAATAACAGAAATTGTCACAAAATGGAGTTGTCATCTTCCAGTAATTTCTAACAGTATCTTTTTTTACTAAGTAATAATGCAGTTTAAGTGCAAAACCACAAACAGAAGGTAGCATTAACTTCTCCAAAACAAGATCATGCTGTTTAAGTCGTCATGGGAACATTCAGCTGTGTCTTCAGACAAAATCTAAGGGTCACATTACTATTTAAAAGTCTGCAAAGAACACACCAAGAGGATGCTGTTAGGGAAAAAACTGACTGTAGTGCAAGACTTTTTTTTAACCAGATTTCAGACTTCAAGGAAATTAATGAAAATTCTGTCCTAAGTAGGAGGTATTAACTTTAATTCTGGGGTTTTAAAAAGGGCTATTGCTGTTATAATCCAACATCTTAATGTGGAAAATTGAAAAACAATCTGACTAAATTATAATAAAAAGGAAATAAATGAAAATCTTTTATTTTCTGCTAATTCATAAAATTTATAGAACAAATTATGAAATTGGTTCAGAGGAACCAGAGATATCTTCAAAGAGCCAGAGATATCTTCTTGAGCTCTTATTGTTGTAAAAATCTTCCTGTCCTTCAGTTTGGTTTGTGATATACTTCAGGCACAAGAGATTGTCTTTCTTGCAGAGGTGACCTTCAGGGACTGCCTTTCAGCATGTTTGTATTTTTCACTTAGGAATAGTCTGTGGGAGCTGGGTCTCTTTAACTTAGAGGAGATTGAGGGACAACCTCATTAATGTTTATAAATATGTAAAGGGCAAGTGTCTAGAGGATGGAGCCAGGCTCTTCTCAGTGATGTCCTATGATAGGACAAGGGACAATGGGTGCAAGCTGGACAATTGGAGCTTCTGTGTAAATATAAGAAAAAGCTTTTTCACTGTGAGGGTGACAGGGCACTGGCACAGGCTGCCCAGGGAGGTTGTGGAGTCTCCTTCCCTGGAGACATTCAAAGCTCACCTGGATGTGTTCCTGTGTGACCTTCTGTAGGTGACCCTGTTCTGGCAGGGGGGTTGGACTCAATGATTTTTTCAAGGTCTCTTCTAACCTCTAACATTTGTGAATCTGTGAATAGTCAGACATTATGTATATTGCCAGTAAGGGATCATCAACAGGACACTATGTAGTTTTTGACGTTGTTTCATTTATGAGTTGCAGAAATTGCATATCTTACCAACTACCACAGAGTTGTGGTAAACTGAGGGTAGCTTCTTTCCTCAGGTATTAATCCTAGAAAAGCTAACAATAAGATTTCTTGAGTTTTTCAACAGAAAAATAGATAGCTGTATTTTTTTTTATATTTTAGTAACTCTCAATTGATGAAATGTTCCTCCATATCCAGTCCACCACACCTGTCTTCTAAAATTTCCCATCTTTGTTCAGCTTTTATTCTTGTACTTTGATCTGGAAGTCTTGCCCTTCAAATTGTAGATTACTTTTCCTTACTTATCTGTTATTCTGTTTTCTTTAGATTGAGTTCCTGTCTTTTCACTGTGGGAAATAAACCAAAAAAAAGTAAAAAGAAAAAATAATAGAAAAATTATTTTAAGGAAAGAGGTAATGAAGTTTTTGTCGTTTAGACTTGGTATACCTCCATCACATTCAAAATCACATTCAAACAGGGATTTCAGGATCATTTGTTAAAAGATAATAATTCACCAAGACAGTAGGCCTATTTTTTGTCTGGCTTGCTATGTACACCTTTTTTTTTTTTATGTCAAGGGTCTCTGAATACGTTATTTATGCTATCTCACAAATTGTTTTTGCTTTATTTTTCTATTTTGAATTTTTGTTTCAAGCACTATGATGCATCATGGTACAGAAAAGTGTCTTGTTAAAGACATGCATGAGTTTATTGGCATCAACCAACTCAGGATCACTGTTTTTGTCATTGTGATTTGTCAGCACAAATGCATTTTAATATATTTATAACTTTAGAAAATCCACTGAATATCTAAGGTAAATTAGAGACTGATGAGTAGCTCCTACTAAGTGTTCCTCACAACTCTAAGCCTGAGTACAGTCTTCTTTAGGTAAATTATTCACATCTCTGCTCTGATCATGTTTTTCTGTTCTCTCAATAGAAAGGTCAATAATCTGTAAAGTCAGGATTTCTGATAATTCTGAGGAATGGCAGACACCTGAGCATAAAAATAATAAGAAAAAAAGGGGATGAGATAATGTTGTACAGGTACAAATATCTGGCAGCCATCCAATAACTCAGAAATTGTCTTTATCCAGCTTCAGATTTCATGATGCACAGAAACAAATCAAGTACTTCTCAGTGAGAACTGATCACAGATACCTGCAGTTCTTTCCTAAAATCACTGTGCTACAAGCCTTTCCTAAGTGCTTACATTTGCACTTCTGCCACGTCCTCTCTAGAGAAAAGCAGCTTCAGTTCCTTATTTTGAGAGCTATTCTTGTCACATGAATGCTGAGGCTTTGCTAACTTGTGTACTGGCTGTTGAAAGGCAACTGCAGTCAGTGCAAAACAAAGCTCTTATTACCATAGTTTTTATGATTTGAGCCAAGAAGGCATTCTGGGAATTTTCTTCTTTAGCTTTTACTAAAAAAAAAGAGAAAGTTTTAATTTATTTTTAGACTGTGTTTCTTAGAAGAAACAATCACAATTTCCAGTGGATGCGGATGATCCCTATATTTAACACTTCTGTCAAACTACTAGTATGAGAACCCTACTCACCCTAATTGCTTATGCAAGACAAAGTATTGGGTGTTAGCTGTAAGATAATGGGTCCTTTAAATTGATTAAAGCAATGTCATCTGATTTTACTAAACAAAAATGCTGTAAAGTATTGTTCATTACCTAATTCAAAATCTCTACTGACTGACTTTTTCATGCACAACCACATCTATAATGTTTATTAAAAATCTGAGGTTCAAGAGAAACGGATGAAAATTTTTTAAGGCTAATTCTTTCGTAAGAAGTTTTCCAAAGAAGATTCTGTTTCCTCCCACTTTGCAGAAATAGAAAGACAAAATATTAATCTCAGTCAGAAAAAGATTGTCAGCCCAGTTCACTCAATGTTTTCACAATTTTTAATGCAGAAAAATAAGAATTTAGCAGAGCAATGAAGAACATTTATTTATTTATTTCATAAAAACAGACCTGAAATGCTACATGAAGATCTCAGTAGCAATGTATTATTTGTATTGTGCATAAAAGCTAGAATAATGGGTTTCATCTACTTAGACAGGACCAGCAATGTGCTTCCAGTGTGGACTTTCTGCTCTTCTCTAGGTTCTGGTTCATATCAGGAGATATGAGCTTTATCCTCCTAGATGAAACTAAACTGGAAGAGAAGCTGCAGGAAGACGCTTAATGAACTCCATGATCCAATGATCACTCAACAAAAAAACCCAAAATCAAATCCAGAGAAAAAAACAACTCCAGAACCTCAGTACCAATTGTTTTCCCTATAGGTGGTTTGAGAAACCAGCCAGAACTACTTGCTAATCTAGGCAAAGGCATAAAATACCTCCTAGAGTAGCAAATCCAGTCCACTTCATGGGAGCCTTAAGGTGCTTAGTACATTACTTCATATTTACATGGGATATGTTTAAATATATCCTTCAGTATCATACAGACATTTTCCTCCATCATGAGTGATGCCACAAATAAATCAATTGAGGGATTAATAAGTATGAAAAGCTGCTTTGATCATAAATTTTTAAAGTTTGACTACTCCATATGACCATAAAGTTATAAATCTTCTGCATACACTGGGCATTACTAAGGTGAACACTAAATTTGTGTACAGACAAAAGTGGATTTTGTGCTATAAAATAGGTAGTGTTGTGCGGGGACATTTTTATAGTAGTTTAGTCGTATAGACTCATTTAATTGGTCACTAAAATTTCAATTTCTTTTAGGTAAGTAACTGTTTGGTTTTTTTTTTTAAATTGTTCTGGTAAAATTTAGAAATTATAGTAAGAAATAAATCTAAAAAGGAAGTATGTATGCATCTTCCCACTGATGACCTACACCTGAAACATGTTGTTTGCCTCAGAAATAATGAAGAAAAGCAGCATTTTATAATCTAGATGGGTTTTATTTTCAACTTTTGAAAGCCATTTGAATTTCTGTCTTTTTCTGTGGGAAAACTCACCTGGTAGCAATGTAAGGTAAAATGGGAATGAGAGCTTAAGGATTTTCCATCAGACACCTGCTAAGTTCTCAGGTAAAAATGTTAGCACCTGGAAAATTATCCTTGGAGAAGTGTTTTTTGTTTCTGTCACAGATGAGAGTAGAAAGTCTTAAGGTTGCCTAAAGAATTGCCAACAAATTCATCAAGAAAAGGCAATTTTTAATATAGATTATGAAAGAGCAACTTAATTCAGTGGCAAGGTTGACTCTATAATTTATTATGTGGAAGGGGTCTTTAGGGATTGAAAATGAATGGGAGTGTTTCTAAACTAAACTAAACTAAACTGTGCACAAACACACACACACCTGATATAGAGGTTAATTTACTGAGATTTTAAATTTTGGTATCTAATATCACAAAAGAAATTGCATTCTTCTCCCTGCCAGTTACCCAAAGTAGTCAAATTGGTATAATATACATGATATAATTTGACTTTCCTCTGCACTCCAGAGAACTTACTATCAACTTACTTTTTCAATCAAAGGAACCAGCTTCCTTCATGAGACACATAAGAGGACCAGTAAGGTCCAATATTATTGACTTTGGTCTGTATTTTTCCATGATAGTCATAATTTGGGTTAGGTAATCTTTGGCAGCTTTCAGAGTGGGCCTGTGTTCCAAGCAGGAGTCGTCTCACATACATTTTGCAGAATTCCAGGTATGATTAGGGAGTGCCTAGTCACCCCAAATCACTTTGTTTGAATTAGAAGGAACCCAATTATATAGGCTCATTGCTCCAGAAGGCAGGGTCAGAAAGTGCTGGATGGTATCTTGAGGCAAGAACAGTGTTGGGTCCACTGTGCTTGCAAGTAAAGTAAGAACATGATGTTGATGTTGCAGTGTGGCTTGGTGAACAAGGGGGTCTGCACCATCATAGTTTGCACCACCACAGTATCCTTCATCATGAACACCACAGGCACAGTTTAGTTTAGGATGAATTCAGTGTGTGTGAATTTTTAATGTTTTTTTTATTTGTTTGGATTTAAGTGATAGCCACAAACTGTGTATACCTTAAGAAAGGTACCTTCTATCTTCTGCAGAGTTTTTTTGAAGTGAGCTGCCCATGTCCCAGAAATTTTTACAAAGGAGGAAAGTTTCTAGATGAAACCTCAGGTGAACTGTTCCCATTATGGTTCAGTAAGTACCTCCCCAGATTTTTTCCACACAAAAGAAACCACATGTCCTCCTTAGAAGAGCATTACATATTCCATAAATATTTTTTACTCTATCTACCATTAATTAGCTTATTTTGCAAGTATATGTTTTAAGAATGAAAAAAACAAAACGAAATGGAAAATACAAAAGTCAGATCGTAAGCAGCCTTTTGTCAGGAGATGAAGATAATTAGGTTCCTTAGAGGGCTATATGTCTGAGAAATTGTCTTAATAAGGGCAATATTCTCTCTCACACATTCGTTATTTTCATATTTTAAAATGTCCTGCCTAACATGAAATTTTAGGCTTATTAAATCAGATCCATTTTGTGTTTTGTTTCCCAATTACACAAAGAAGTACTATTTCTTGATTATTTGTACTTCTTGCAGAACTGACACCTTCATGTGACTCATGACTCAAAAGATTGTTGTTCTCTTTGATAAAAATTAAAACATTTTTCCACCAGATTAATTCTGATTATATTAACCATATGCAGCATGAGCTTGCCCCACATCATCATCCTTAATCTTAGCAATCTCAGCAAAAGTAAAACCCAAATACTTGTGACTGCAACACAGGAGATGAGGAATTTAGTGAATAGTACAGAGGAGTGTATGTAGGGAGTGTATGTAGTATACAGTTTGAGGAAGCATATTTAAAAAAAAAAACAATAAACAAAAAAACAACAAAAAACCCCAACAACTTGATTTTTCCTCTTAGTTTCATTTGAATAATCAAGCTCTAAATTGAAGCACTTAAATGGAAGTCAAGGAACTTGGAGTGTGGTGGAGGAAGCAGTAATCAGTTTGAAAAGATGTTGAATCTCTGATGAGCGCTGAATATGTCAGATTAAGTTATGTCCTAGAAAGGGAGGTTCCCTGAACAACTGCTAGTCACTTTAAATTTTTCTGCATTTCAAACAGGAAATCATCCAATTAGACTAACAGCTGCAGAGATTGGAATCAGCCTTGCATATTAGTAAAGAAAATGCAGCTGAGTACTGTGTGAAGCAGCTAAGGTAAGTCATTTTTGCTCTCCTTTTGTCCAATAAAACTTAATTTCAAGGACTTTTAGGTAAGCTAACAACTTCAAATTTGTTATAGTGATTAAAAACAGGAAAATAATTTTCTGTTAATTATCCTTGATAATTATAGTCGTAATTTCATACAGATGTTCTATTTGTCCTAAATTCTCCATTGTTTCTTCCAAGGTGGCTAGAGACATACATTTCTTCTTTTCCCAGGTTAATTCCCATGCTATCACCAGTATTTCAAAAAGTTTTAATGAAGATGAGCAACACTATTATATAGGAATGACTCTCTAGTTAAGAGTAATCCACACTTTAAATTTTATTCTAGAAGACAGTTTAAGATTCTAAACTACAAGCCAAAAGCAAAAACAGAGAGCATGATTAAGGTTAGGAAAAACAGTAGCTCAGAAGATGAAAATTATATTTTATAGAATGAAAAAATGGACCTCAACACCAAATAGAATTCTGATGATAAAATAATCAGAGATATCCTGAAATACGATGATAAAAGAAAATAATATTGAAAATACAGTGTTCAGTAAATAGTGTATTATTAAAACACCTTCAGCATTCTGTTATATCTTAAAAAGGAAATAAACCAAATATACCTTTACCTAGACACCCTCCAAGTAATTTCAGTATCAGAGGATGTAAAGTGGCTTGTATGTCAAAATTATATTTACTATTTAATGACTGTTTCTAAAAAGTACAAAACAGGTGAAGTGTCAACCACAAATGAAATGATGAAATTTTTTTTTTTTTTTGAGGAAATGTTTTTAGGGAAAAAAAAAAAGATCACATTATGAAGCTATACATGTCCATAACAATTCTCTTAGACACCTACAGATGCCCTCCTAGTGCTTTTGGCAGGAGTGTGTCATTTCTGGAGAGGTTGTTCCTTAAAGAACCTCAGGTTAGATAAGGACTTTGAATTTTTTAACTCCACACATTAGACATCATTTCACATTCTCATGCATGAAACACAATTCCTCCTACAAGCTTTGCTATTAGGTGTTTTCCTTGAGGTCTTGGTCTTTTAATACACACGGGATCTTTTAATTTAACATAGTACCACAACTGAATATCAGGAAGAGATACAGCCTTTAAGTGCCATAATTTCTCTCAGTTTACTTTAAAAAGCTTAATTTCATCAGTGCTTTTTAAATGAGGGTCAACCTATAACTAGGAAAAGAGTAATAATTTTCCTTAATATTTAATTTTAAATTGCTTTCTTTAGAAGATCTTTAGCTAGCGTTCAATCTCTAAAAGTCTTGGTAGGATCAAAGACAAATTCAGCATGAAAATTGTGTAGAGAAAAGGACTAATTTATGGTACCAGTATAAATCTACCTGTGACTTTTCCTAACCTTAAAGACATAATCACTCCAAAAAAGGAAAGAAAAAAGAAAAAGTCTGTAAGCCAGAAGTATAACTTCACTTAAAGAATGGATTAAAGAGTGTGTTAAAATGTTTGATGGAATTAAAGGCTGAAATATGTTCAAGTGAAAGGTTCTGATCAAACCCCTGTTTCTGTAGCAGCATATTGTTACTGTGATCCCTGTCTGCATTAAGTCTGTTATTACTGGTGGCTAAGGGAATATGTCATATGAATACCTTGGTGGAAAATGGGAAGATTCAGGACAGGGCATCAAGGCTCATTAAAGGGGCAAACAAAGGTTCAGAGTAAAAAACCTGAGAAGCTCAACAGATTAATTCAACAAGTAGATCATGAACGGGCAATTTGATCACATTCTTTAGGGAACAGACATGTAACAGAGGACTTTTCAGTCTATTGGATAGTGTTGGAAGGAACACTTGAACGTGAAAGCTGAAGATGCACAAATTTAGATTAAAATTCAAGGATGTTACTAAAGTGAACACTTCAGCATTTTACTGGAATAGAATATATGTACGAATGTTCATTCTCTGAAAATCTTCACAAATAATCCACAAAGCTTTAGACAACTGTGTATTTTGAGGAACTGGTAAGCATTCTTAAGTAGTTCTAGACAACTACTCACATTTTTCTCTTTAGTTTCTATTTGCTAGTTGGACTAAGCCCATAATTGTCTGTATGTTTGTGAATATATCTCCTGGTATGCATGGTATGCATCAGAGAATGTGTGTTGTTGGTTTCCACACAAGAGTAATCAAATCCTGATCACTTGCAATAATTACCATTAATTTTTAGGCTTGAACTAGTTCTTCAGTCTTCAGTACATCTTGAAAAAAAAAAAAAAAAAAAGGAGGACTAACATGGAATTTTCTCACTTGCAATGCTACATTTTAAAGGTTAGATAAATATCACTTATAATTTAGAGAAATTTTTTTAATATTAATATTGTCAGAAAAAAAAAACTCTAAGCATGTCTCTTTTTAAGGTCCCTGTATTTTTACTGTGGTTTTGTTTTTTCTTTTTCAGCAATTCTGCCTGCAATAATTCTGAAGCTGGTATAGAAGCAAATAAGAATTTTTTCTAAAAGGGAAAATACAATTTTACAGACATTTTCATTTACTGTTACATAAATTATATTTATCTGCTCCCTTTTTCTGTATGTGAAAATATTTTTAAATAAAA
Source organism: Calypte anna (assembly GCF_003957555.1). NCBI lineage: Eukaryota > Metazoa > Chordata > Aves > Apodiformes > Trochilidae > Calypte > Calypte anna. Next base: position 183,313,553 of record NC_044244.1, on the reverse strand, counting down.
AAACTCCTATATGAGACAGTTACTTTAGTAAGATGGAACAAATGGAATTTGTGCTTCATGTTTGTTTTTATTTGTCTGTTTTATTTGTTGTTTTCCAATAATAAATTATCATAATTTTTGTGAAATTAAAGTGGTTGAGTACATTGAGGAGTTAACTATATTACAGTATTTCTTGGTGGCATAATATTTACATATTTTCATTGCTTTCTTTTACTTCTTTTACTGCCACTTTTTTTGTCTGTTTCTTTAATTTAATGTGAACTTATTATTTATAATTGGTTCTTGCATTTTTAATCAAACTTGACAAATACTGAAATTAAATGCCATAATAAAAGGTTGTAAAATGCTATCTTGAAAGATCAAGATAAAAACATTAGCTTTTCAAAACAATGTTTATTAAAAAGTAATTTCAAGTAAATGTGAAATATCAGTGACCTCAACACCACACATTTTAGTAAATTAACTACTCATTTCATTATTAATCTTTTTTTTTCTTCAGCCTATCTGGATAGATTGATCATTCCTCTCCTATGGGAAAGAAATTACTTACTCATTTTTCTTGGCTGATGTTGCAATACATCTTTCCCTAAAAAGATTGTAGGACTGGCAGGAATAAAAAAGGGAAAGATTAACTGTCTTGAAGGTATACATTAATGCTTGGGATGCATGAAAAAAAAATTGTTTCCTTCTTCCCTGTGGGTCTTAAAGCAGTTAGTATTAAACAAGGTTGCTCATAATGGTAATAATTATTTTTTCCTTTCTTATAAATTATTTCTGTTTTTAAAGGGAACACACAAGGCCCAGAATCTTTTTGTTTGAGAGGTTTCAAAGGGGTTATTTTCATTGGGTCATCTTAGAGAGGCTGGTGAAGAAGGAAATTAGCTGGCAGAATTGTCTTTTTCTCCCTTTTTTACCCCATCTTAGCAGTCACTTGCATTGCTTTGCACACTGAACAATAATGTGAATTTAGCGTTTAGTTTCTCAGAACGCATTGTTTTCTATCCAGGAATAGTCAAGACTGCCAACAGTTCACTGGCACTTACCTGGGTAAGTACAAACCTTCAAGAAATCATTCCTTTTCTTACATATTAAGAATATAATCAAGCACATGCACAAAATTCTAACAAGGAATTTTGCAATTGTATTCAATAATTTGAAAGAGAATGACACTGTAACATTATAGGCACAGTCATTGCCTTTACTGGGGATCAGCAAGGCCTGGCTGCCCTGTAAGGACAGGTGAGCTGAGCGCCAGAGGTGGGAACTGAGCTGGCAGCGTGGTCATCTCTTCAAGAAGGACACAGTGCCATGGTGCTTCAGCAGCAAAGAGCAGGGAAAGGTTGGCCACAGTGACCATGGTCCAACCTGATAGGGTTATCTACAGTGAAATAAAGGCAGAAATTCAAGTCAGTAGGTCAGGACCAGCGCTGAAATCAGACTGAAGCACTTGTGATTCATAGAATCATAGAATTGGCTGGGTTGGAAAGGACCCCTGAGATCATCAAGTCCAACCCTTGATCCACTACTACTGTGGTTATCAGACCATGGCACTAAGTGCCACATCCAGTCTCTTTTTAAATATCTTCAGGGACAGAGAATCCTCTACTTCCCTGGGCAGCCCATTCCAATGCCTGATCACCCTCTCCGTAAAGAAATTCTTTCTAATATCCAGCCTAAACCTCCCCTGGCACAACTTGAGACCATGCCCTCTTGTCTTGCTGAGAGTTGCCTGGGAAAAGAGACCAACCCCCACCAGGCTACAACCCTCCTTTCAAGGAGTTGTAGAGAGTGATGAGGTCTCCCCTGAGCCTCCTCTTCTCCAGACTGAACACCCCCAACTCCCTCAGCCCTTCCTCACGGCACTTGTGCTGGATCCCTTCACAGACTCCTTGCTCTTCTCTGGACCTGCTCCAGCATCTCAATCTCCTTCCTGACCTGAGGGGCCCAGAACAGGACACAGCTTTAGACATCATTTTGTCCCCTTCTGCAGATTACCCATTCTGTCAAATACTACCCTTGAATCATAGAATGTTCAAGGTGAAAAAAAAATTCTCCACTGGAAATTAAGTCCTCACGGATACAGACTGAAGATGTAAAGACTACAACTACAGATCTGTGAAACTTTACTGCTCCTAAATTTGGAGAAGTCAGACAGACTTGTATGGAGAAATAGTGCTCTGAGGTGTAAATACATGATGGAGTATCTGTTTATTAAAAAAAAGAAAAAAAATAGGAAAACTGGTCATAGGAAAAGGAAGCACTGCACAGAGTGAAAGCTTGATAAGAGAAAAAAATAGGGAAAAAAAAAGGGGGAGAAAAATACAATCAAAAGCTCATCAGTTGACTTAAAGACAGAAGGTTCACTTGTTAATTACCATCATGTGCAAAATAAACTCAGATTATAAAAATCAATTTAAATTATTGCCAGTTATCCAGAGTGGCATGAGACTGATTAAGTGTTTGTGCCCTTATTGGTACCAGCACAGCTACCACAGAGTGAATGATGCTATCCCATAAGGTAAATTATGGCCTGGTGTTGTGATGCTCTGTTGATGTGTAAGAGGCACTGTTAGGAATTGCATTACTTTTTATGTCAGAGTTAAAAAGATTATATGTGGATACTTACATCCTTAGAAGATCTTAACAGACTTGGATTATGGCTGGTTAGAGACATTTGAGCTTCATCTTAGGGTATCTTTGGAAAAACTTGACTCTCCATTGATTTTCTGTGCCTTGGGAAGCATATTTAAGTTGGAAAAACATAAGCTTGCATACCTTTACTCAGTGTTGCAATACACTGAGAAGCCACTAGGTATTTTCAAAACTATGAGCAAAAAATTAAATTATTAGCATAGTTTATAAGAATAGACATTAACAAGGAGTTCAGAAAATAATCTTTTATAGTAAGAGTAGGAACAGTATCGATACTTTTTCTCTTCCCATACTAATCTTCTACTGTTTATTTACATTGTTCCTTTGAATTTTGTTATTTTTATATTTCTTCATCTTTGAATATTAATTTTCTGTGATTTGGTACCTATATGTCATTTTTCTTTACATAAGAACTTATAAAATCAATGCATGAATAATATAAAAATCAAAAGGTTCTTCATTCTGTTTGCCTTGTAAAGCAAAGGTCTGTAAGGTTTTAGAGAATTTTGTAGTTAGATTACCAGATAAAATTTATATAAATATGAAAAAAATTCTGGACTTTTTGGATGTCTAAATAAGCTTCAATTTATTTTAAACATTCTCATGCACAAGAATTTTAACCTAGGAGATAGATTGTGTGGGTTATGTGACAAATGCTATGGAGTGGTCATTTGTAGTAATAGTAGATGTTCTTACCAAAATGATCATCATTTAACAGACATTATTGTTGCTGCAAGCTGCAGTTTTGGTTGCCCTAATATTTTCTTAGATTTTCCTTAAAAATAAAAATTACAAGATTGTCACAGTTTAGCACTGGCCCGGCAATTAAACCGAATAACAGACGCTCTCTATTAATCTCTCTCTCCTTGATAAAGAAAGGAGAGAGAATAAGGGAGAGAGACTTATGGGTTGGAAACTAAACTACACAACTTTAATGAACAGTAATGATAAATAGGAAAAATTACTAAATATATACAAATATACAGGAAAATGGAAACCACATTCCTCCCTCCTTTCCCCCAATAACTCTCACGTCACCACTGAGGCTGCAGGGCAGCCCTAAAGTCCAGGCTGGACTCCTGGAGTCGGCAGCAGTCGGGAACCGGAGGCAGGAACACACAGATATGGGCTGGCACGGATCAGGACCACAGGCAGACGAACGGAGAGGATCCTTCCAGGATGCCGGGTGAAGGAAGGGAGGAAGGGAAATCAGGAAATCCAGAAGTCTGGAAATCTGGAAATCTGGAAAAGATCTGGCTCGGCCCTCATGATGCCTCAAATTTATACTGAGTGTGACGTATATGGGATGGAATACTCTGTTTGGTCAATTCTGGCATCTATCTTGTCTGTTCCTCCCCAAAGGAGGGCTCAGGTGGGACCTCTGTATCCTCCTGGACGGTAAAATGTTTTCCTCAGAGCTGAGCAGTGTCCTTGGCTCCGCACACCAGTCTCTAGCAGTAACTATAAACATCAAGTGTTATCAATCCTAGAAACACACACTGTCTGAGAAACTTGCTGTTAATTTCAGCAAGTGCAACTACTTACAAGAGACTTAGCTAAAAGTAAAAGTACAAAACAGAAAATCACCTTTATCCTGGCCCAAACCAGGACACAAGATATTTCAGAAATGCTTAACTTTTCGCAACAAATCATTTAGAAGTTACACATCATGATTACTGCATAGAAACAAAAGGTGAAATACACAGTCTTGCCTTCTATATATTTATAATACTCCAGTCATAGGTGATTAAAAGGATATCTCAGACAGTGTAAAATATATATAATTTCAGATGAAAACCAAACAAATATAATTTGGCCCAGACTGTGAAAACCTTAAAAATATGCATTTCTTTAAGTTTTTCCTTTCTAAAGTTGCCATTAATAATGGCAATTATTAATAATAAGCATGCATGTTAAATGAATTTTACCTTTTAAATGAAACTAATTAAGGAGTGAAAATAAAAGGCAAGATATGACAAACAAGTATTTTAAGTATTTTGTATTGTTATATGTTTTTGTTGTTTAAATCGTGGAAAATTATTGGCAAATTATTATTATAAATTGTTATTGACAAATTATTATTAATTTTTACTAATTCAATTTATTATCCTGTTGACTTTGGCTAGTAGGATAGTTATGGTAAGATTTGGATTAATCAAGAGCTTGACTATTTTGCTGGCATAGCCACATCCCAACTAATCAATCAGCTTTCATAGAATACTGTAATGAAATCTGATGGAAGTTTTGTGGGCACAAGGCATTGGATTTATGAAGAGCTATGAACTGATCCTTGTGTTTGAGCACCAGGTTCCTATGGGAAAAAATGCTGGGGATAACATATGAAATCCTAACTTCATTTTGAATACTCTTTCTTATCAGTTGTTTTAATCAATATCTTTGATTATATCCCTTAACTAATGTATCATCTAATTTATTGCAGTCAATCTCATAGCTAAATAATATCTCTTAGTTTTACATTTAGTTTTTTAGTATCACTGCACACCAGACCTCATTACACAAGATATCCACAGCTGAGTGATACTAATCTGCTAAATAAATTCATAATTGCTCTTCTGTAAGAAATTAAATTTCTTAATTTTTTGTGCTTTACAGATGGAACAAGGAAAAATTATATAGTCCTAGACTTGTACAGTTTAAATCATGTGTAACTCATAATGTCAATCTTGAAAATGATGTCTATTGCCAGTACTGAAAACACTAGAAATTTGGGTGAGAAGGAAAAGGTGGAAAGCTTACCCAATATGGTTTGCAATAGGGCAATATTTTGGCCTAACATTGTCATACATGGATACAAAGTAAGAATAGAGAGCTGGTTTCTGTTTCATTCAGATTTGTTAATCTCAAAACACTTGGCAAACTGTTGGCAAAAAAGTATGAGATTTTAACAAGAGTTGACATTGCCATCTCAAGGCATGAGGCGGTGACAGGTTAACATCCTTCTAAATGTAGATTACCATATGCTTGAGTAGAGCTTTGTAGAGCTTTGTCTTCTTAGAGTCTTATGTTCAAATAATTCAGCTTGATGAAGTTATGCCTGTTTACATTATGTATTGGACTGACTCATAGCTGGTGCTTATACTAGCTGATTACAGAATGAGGAAATCATGGCCTAATTTCAAGTAAAGTGAGAGAAAATTCTTTGAGAAAATGAATGCTAATCTCTTAAAAAATGCATTAAACCTTCCATCTCATTTGGAGTTGAACGGTCATTTATTACCAGGTGGATTTAGCATAGATAAGATGTAAATAAGGAATTGGATTCTTGTCAACAGAGGATCTTAAAGGGAATTTTGTATTTCATTGTTTAACAATGAAATTATAATGTTACCTTTAAATCTAGGTAAACCTCATTACAAAGACTGGTACCAACTGAAAGCACTGGAAAACCCTGATTTGAATGTATGCCAAAGTGTTATTTCCACCAGCAAGACCTTTCCTTTTGTTACCAGTCAGTACTACACATAGCAGATATCACATGCTCCAATGAATTCGGTGCTGAATCTCAACAGCATGTTAGGCATCATTTTTTCCCAGAAAAATTGAGGTATTTTGCATAGCTGAAAAGTCAGTCTCCTACTCCCACGTTTAAGATTGTTTTTAATTGCTACAGCAGCACAAACAAACAAAATTTTGTATATTAAGGTCTGTCTATTCCTATCCTTACACTTATTTCTTTAAATTGGTGTGGCAGCATTTCATTTCTGCTTCTGACTTCCAGATTTATTGCTCTGATTTAGTTGAAAGCTGTTTGTATTGCACTACAGTGAAACCTGGAAAGCATGTCTTCTCACATTGGGCTGTCTCATTTCAGGTTTGTCTTGCATTGTTAGTTGAACTGATGCATCTCTGTGTTCATGAAAGTGTCAGGTCATCAACTCTACCTTATTACTAAAAGCAAATTTGGTTCTTAGAGGCTAACTGCAGGTGCTCTAGGTGTTCACAAGCAAATATATAATTTCCCTAATGCCTTATTGAGATGAATCTCAAGGACTAAAATTTTACTAAGATTCTAGTAGCTCAACAATCAGTGTCAATTTTAGGTATTGAGCAAGACAGCTAGACACTATCAAAAATCTTTGTTCAGGTTTCAAAGTAACTAAAAATTAAAATACCTACAATTTATTGAAGATTCTGGTTAGAAATTGCTTTTTATGAATTTAGTATTTTGATGTTTTAGTAAAAAATTCAGTCACTGACTTTTTTGCAGTGCACCTTGCTGGGGCCAGAATGCCTCCACTGTTATTCACCGACACAGTGAGCTCCTGTGTTCCCTCTTTCATCTGTCAAAATCTCAACTGTGAATAATGTAACATCTTTTTTAACGTTCTGCTTGTAAGCATGTGTTCCCATTTCATCTGTAATAGTATGTATGTATCCAAAGTTTTCTGCACTTTCTATTTTACTTTAAAACTTTGAAGTATTCATGGTTTTTATTCATACTTGCAGACACAGTATCCATTTTAAAACTCTTTACTCTCAAATATGGCAATGCTTCAAGATCATGTAAAATTTTTTGAAAGGGGACTTTATTATAGTTCAAAGCTATTCCCTACTAAGTATAAATGCAGTGAACTGAAAAAAATAATAAGCTGAACAAATAATATTCAGTTAACTTACAGTATAATTATGTAGAAGGACTTAGGAAAATCCCATCCCGCTGAAAAAGTGTCTTGAAATTAAATTCTTTCTGTATTTTTCTTTCACCAGCATTATAATTCCTGTCTTGAAATGTTATTATCATTGATACCAAGTTATTATAGTTCAGGAGTTATGTTTGAACAGATATCTCTCCATTTAGTTTTAATGTTATGAGAATTCTTGGTTCTGTCATAACTTATATCAACATTAGGAAGGTTCAGTGAGTGCTGTAGAAATCTATTATTGCAGTGCATTTGGCAGGCGAATAATCTGAGGTTTGGATCTTGATTGGCTGACTTGCATTTTGGTCTTCCATAAATAATGGAGATCTGAATTCAGCTGTGATCAGCATTCACAGTCTGTTATTTTGAATGACTCACCATGTTCAACTAAATGAAAATATAAGCAAAGAAACATGAGCTTTTCTTGTACTCTGTAAAATATTTTGTAGATGCAGAATCATTCCCAGCTAACCACACACCAACAAAAACCTGTTCACTGACTTTCATATACTCCTTTACAAAAAGAGTAAGATCAGAATGATCAGAATGTTTGTGATGAATAATCAACAATGTTGTTGATTCCAGTAAATGCATTTTCATAGTTATTTGAATATTTCATACCTGCTGTTTGAATGCATTACTCTATTCCACAAAGACTGGTGTAAGGACACTTCAAATTCTTGCTTTCCTGCAATAGGCCAGGGAACACTTGATGAATTCTATTGGAAGCCATCTGGCAGCAAATAAGCAGGAAAAAATAAAAAAGCTTATTTTCAGTCCTGAGTCCCCTTTTAGTGTCCGCTGTCTGCTTATGTTGCTGTTCACCCAGCTGCCAAGTGGAACAAAATGTGCTGCTGCTATTCTGAGGTTACAAACAGCATGTCTAAGAGGACAGATGACATTATTCAAGATTCTGCAGCTGAATTTTTTTTTTTAATTTTAAGGCACATAACAGTTTCACCTTGTAATAATTTCATATACTACGGTCAAAAAAGTATTAAAAATTGTTAGGAAATACCAAGTATTTCTGTTTCTGCACAGAATTATGAACATTTATATGGAAAAGTAAATTGAAGAGTACAAAGGCAAAGTTTAACGAAGTAAGCCAAAGACAAGACCTAGATAATCCACTATAGTTTTACTGAGGATCTGAAGGAATAACAAAGTTTGTGACAGAATTGGCATCAGTATGTTTTACAAGATCTCAGGCTTACAGAATCACAGAATCATTCTGGTTAGAAAAGACTTTTAAGATCATTAAGTCCAATCTTTACTATAACTCCACTGAGTTCATTGCTAAATCATAATCCAAAGCCTGATATCTACACACCTTTTACACAGCTGCAGTGATTTAGCCACTTCCTTGAGCATCCTCTTCCAGTGTTTGATAACCCTTTCAGTGAAGAAGTCTCTTCCAGTACCTAATGTCAGTAGTTGGACCATTTCTTGGACCACTTCTGTTTAACATCTTTATCAGTGATCTGAATGAGTGGATAGACTGCATCCTCAGTAAATATGCATATGACACTAGCTAGGTGGGAGTGTTGAGCTGCTAGAGGGTAGGGAGGCTCTACAGAGGGATCTAGACAGGCTTAATTGATGGGCCAAGGCCATTTACATGAGTTTCAATAAGGCCAAATGTCAGATACTGCACTTTGGCCACAACAAGCCCTGCCAGAACTACAGGACTGGAGAGCTGCCCTGCAGAGAGAGACCTGGGGATGTTGATTGACAGCCAGCTGATCATGAGCCAGTAGTGTTCCCAGGCGGCCAAAAAGGCAAACAGCATCCTGGCCTGTATCAACAGCAGTATGGCCAGCAGGACCAGGGATACCCTTGTATTCAGCCTTGGTAAGGCCGCACCTTGAGTGCTGCGTGCAGTTTTGGGCCCCTCATTACAGAAAGGACATTGACCTACTAGAGTGTGTCCAAAGTAGGACAACAAAATCAATGAAGGGTTTGGAGCATAAGTCTTATATGGAGCAGCTGAGTGAGCTGGGGTTGTTTAGCTCAGAGAGGAGGAGGCTGAGAAGATACCTTATCATTCTCTAAAAGTTCCTTAAAAAAGGTTGCAAAGAGATGGGTATCAATCTGTCCAGTGAAGTTACAAGTAATAGAACAAGAGGTAATGGCCTCAAGTTGTTCCATGGCCGATTTAGATGGGATGTTAGGAAGAATTTCTTCACTAAAATGGTGTCCTGGTTTGGACCAGGATAGAACTAATTTTCTGTCTTGTACTTTTGCTTTCAGCTAAGTCTCTTGCAAGTAGCTGTACTCGCTGAAATTAACAGCAAGTTTCTCAGTCAGTGTCTGCTTCTGGGACTGATAACACTCGATATTGATAGTTACAGCTGGAGAATGGTCTGTGGGACAAAGGCCATTGCTCAGTTCTGAGGAACTTCTTAAGCTCTGGAAAGAGAAAGGGAGTAAAGGGGTCACACCTGCAACCCTCCTTAAGGGAGAAGTGGACAGACAAGACAGGTGACCAAAACTGACTAGAATATTCCATCCCTTATGTGTCATACTTAGTATAAATTTGAGGGATCATGAAGGTCAAGCCCCTTCCTCTTCAACCTTCCTCTTTGCTCTTCACCTTCACCCTTCTTTGCTTGTTCCTATTTGCTCTCTTTGGCATCCTGGAAGGATTCTGTCCATTTGTCTGCCTGTGGTCCCAGTCCTGAATCCCTGTGTTCCTGCCTCCAGGTCCTGACTGCTGATGACTCCAGGAGTCCATCCTGACCTTTCCCAGGGCTGCCCTGCAGCCTCGATGGTGACATGAGCATCACTGGGGGAAGGGGGAGGAACGTGTTATAGTTTTTCTGTATATTTATATATATTTAATTATTTTTAGAGTTTTATTATTACTGTTTCACTAAAGCTGTGGTTGAGCTTGATGATCCTGGAGCTCTTTTCCAAAAAGGTGTTTCTGTGATTCTGTGATGTAAACTTCACCTGGTGCAACTTAAGGCCATTTCTTCTTGTTCTGATGGGTTTTTTTACAAGGGAGAGGAAACCAACTGCCACCTCACTACAACCTCCTTTCAGGTAGTTGTAGTATCTGTGGAGAGTGATAAGAGTCTCTCCTCTCAGCCTCTTGTTCTCCAGACTGAACAAGCCTTGTTCTCTCAGATACTCCTCATAAGCCTTGTTTGCCAGACCCTTCATCAGCTTCATTGCCCTTCTTTGGGTATGCCCCAGCACCTCAGTGTTCAGTGTTTTTTGTGTAGTGAGTTGCCCAGAACTGAACACAGCCTTTGTAGGTACAGCCTCACCAGTGCCAAGTACAGAAGGAAAATCACTTTACTAATCCTGCTGGCCATGCTATTTCTGATACAAGTCAGGGTGCTGTTGGCTGTCTTGGCCACCTGGAAACACTGCTGGCTCATATTCACTGGATGTCTGTCAACATTCTCAGGTCTTTTTCCTCTGTGCAGCTTTCCAAACGCTCTTCCCCACACCTGCAGCATTATGTAGAGTTGTTGTGGTCCACATGCAGGACCCAGCACTTGAAACTTGTTGAACCCCATACAAGTGGCCTTGGCCTATTGATCCATCCAATTCAGGACCTTCTGTAGAGTCTTTTTACCTCATGAGAAAACTTAGGAAAAGTGTTTTAGGGAAAGAGGTGTCTCACCCATGGCACATTGCTTTGGAATTCTGTGTCTGCAAATACATAGCCATCTTTTTGATAATACTTGCATGTGAGCCACACATCTATGCAAGAGCCAAACTTAGTTTCTTTTCACTTTCCAGTTCTTTACTATCCATTCCAAGGAATATAAAACTTCAGGAAAACTCAGTCTTTCTATTTACCTTGAAAAATTCTTCATGAGAAAATGCAGATGAGTGTTGATCTTGAATATTGCTCAGTTCTAAGCAAATGATCTCATGAGGTCCCTTCCAACCCTTACATTCTGTGATTCTGTGAAATGCTTTAGTTAAGATGTGATCCTTGATATTAGTCCTATGTCTATGTTAGTAAAAAAATTCTGAAGACAAGTTGCACATCATAGTACCAGTCTACATGATTAAACTCCAAGTAAGATGGCCTTGTCCTTACTGCCCATGAGGATCAGACCTTGGTCAGTGCTATCCAAAGTCGTGTTTTGGTTTTTTTCTGTACAAACACGGTGGACTGAGCCAAAAACATACCAATGTATTAATATAGCAACTAATCATAGTGCTTATTCTGTTTCCAAAAGTAACTATGGGCTATGAGTTTCCTGAATCCAAGAGAATGCAGCCAATATCCTGAAGAAATAGCATATCCCCCCCAACAAAAAAAACACACCAAAAAACCCTCCGTATAAAGCACCTGGCATGAAGCCTCCTCAGATCTATAAGGTTTTTTTTGAACCAGTTAAACTGTGTCCAGACTCAAGTGCTATTCTTGTACAAGTCAAATAAACACAGCTAGAGAACATTCCCAGGTACTGGTGCCTGATCATCCACCCTTTGAAATTGTTAGCCTTGTCCCCAGAAGGCTTTTTTCAATCCAGGGCAGGCTCTTCCACAGAATCATGGAATTATTCTCAGGCACAATGCAGAAACTAGCACAGGTAAGGGATCATTCTCAACAGGGAGGAGTTTGAGATGAGTATCACCGTGGGTACAGACTGTTCTGTTCCGATTGACTTCAGTGCTTATGAACAAACTTGCATATAACTAACTAGTTTACTACGACCAGACTGTCCTTAGAAATAATCACTTATAGAATCTTAGATTAGTTTAAACCAAATAAGACTTCTGTAGAGCACCTTATCCAATTTTGCCCAGAGTAGAACCAATTGCATCCGGTTCCTTGGGAACTGGTTTAGTCAAGTTTTAATATCTCCAGAGATGCAAACATACCTACACTGTTAAATAAAAGACTGCTAGTGACTGAACTGAAATATTAGATCCTCATCGCTTAGATGACTGAACTGTGAGCTCACTCTCTGGATTTGGATGATCCAGCTTTATTAGGAAAAAATCCCTACTTATTATGAACAGAGGCTAAGCAACACACTTTGCCTTTGTCATTATCAGTTCCCATCTGCCTCAAGCAGTGTAGATATAGTCAGAATGGCCACATTTGCCCAGTGTGTTGCCCAACCTAGTCAGGACTTCCAGACTGGAGCCCACTGTAGTTTGTCTGAATCTGTGATGTTATAAAACTTTAATCCCAATAAATCACCAGTGAATTAGTAATGGAGCTGATTTTGTTTATTCATTCCAGTTTAATATACTAAAGACATTATACAAGGCTCTAGGTGGTCTAATATTTAATTATACATTAAATATGACTAAATTACACCTCATCAGCATTTAAATCAGCTCCCAAAGCAGGCAAACACCTACTCCCTCTCTGTACCTCCTAACCACAATTAGCTTTCTCTGGGGTACGGTTGTAGCTGTTGCAGAGTGAACTACGAGGATATTTTGAGCATTTAGGAAATGCTGCAGGCACTGTTCACCTGGGTGAATACTTTGCCTTTGCAAGGAGTGAGAAATAGCTTGAGCATTACTGACACACACATCAGTAACAGCAAGAGAGCTATAGTCTCTCAAGTGGATTGATCCCAAGACATTTAAGTTTTTCTAGACCAAAATTAGTACCATAATTTCCATAGGTCATTTAGTGCATCAGATTTCCAGAGATATCCCACTGTGGGAGAATCTCCAAATCCTGAATCATTTCCATGCCCCTCATGCAGAGGATATTGTGCAATCCTGTTATGAATTATTAAAGTAGGGCTCATAGAGGGATGGTTTGACTATGAAATTAAAATGCAGGAGATAAAAACAACATAAAAATATAGAAATTAAAATTTTAATAGGTAGTTTATATTTTAATGAGATCTCAGGTTTGGCTATGGTTGACTTGTCTTGTCATTTGACTTCATCCTCTGCACAATTCCAGATTCAAAATGGAAGCATCAGGTAACGTGATAATACATTTGCTTAAATGTTACATCAATTAGAGCCATACATAATGTGTACATTTGCTATTTTAATTTTCTGATAGTATTTATAGCTGCTGTTCTCTACACCTACCTAATCAGAACTGGACTTTTCTCATATGTGTACTGTAAGGGGACAAGAGGAGGAACATAAAGTTGCAGAAAGAAATATTTCAAGAAGATACTAGATTTTTTCTCAAAATTAAAGTAGTCAAATACTGGAATAACTTGCCCAGAGAAGCTGTGAATTTTCTTATATGTATTCAATACTAAAATGAATGCTCTTCTGAGGAACATGGCCTCTTATAGCCCTGATTTTGGATATGGGAAAGGTCAAGTGGCCTCTAGATGATTCTGCAATTTAATGTTGGTTTGGTTGGTTTTTTGTTTGGTTGGTTGTTTTTTTTTTAATATTTATGTTACATAGTTTATTTATATTATATAATCAGTCATTGTTCATAAGTGGAAAATCAGTTTGTAGAAGCTGTTAGAGTGGACACTTCTTATTCATTTCCTGTGATATCTGTGAGTGAAGCATCTTATAATGGGGGCAGCATCCATGAGAACAGCAATCAGGAGCAGCATGTTTCTGTAAACACCTTCAGCACTTAGCTTGCCTTTGATTTAGCTTCACTGTAGAATGGCAGAGCTCCAGAGGTTTTGTTAGTCAGGACTTTGAGACCTGAGCCCATGTTTATTTTATCATCTCTGTTTTCTCCACCTTCAGTCAGCCAGTCATAAGCACTTCATAAGCACTTTTGCCATGTGGCAATCCATGAGATACACATGACTGTCTCTATTAACATCCATAAATCCAAAATCTATCTGAACTTCAATTTGTTAAGCCCACACTTAGAGCTAGCCCTTGAGCTTTGTACTAATCTTATTGATGTTTAAATAATATTGTGTGCCTTTACTTTTTCCCCTGGTGCTTGCAAAAAGTTTTTATTTCAGCCATTATGACAGGTAAGGTGAAAGCAGTGATTCTAGAGAATCTAAAGGCTCTAGAGACAAGTCTATTCCTTAATAGATTCCACCACAAAGTTTTTTCTTAATTTCCAGTAAATCATTTGAAACCATCAGTGTTGCATAAATGGGCTTTAATCTGTTAAAAGTCTAATAAAAAAATAAATTTCTAAAATAATTGTTGAGAAATTCTGAAATACCCTTTTACGGCAAAAAGGCCTTAAGGGTCAGGTTATTTTCCTTGTTTTGTTGCCAGCCAGCACAAACATCCCACAACTAGTTCAAGTGTGAAGTAAAAGAAGAACATAAATAAATAGACAAGCATTTGCACAAGTCTGTCCTCTCTTCTTCCTATCTCAACTTTCCTTTTTTCAACATGGGTTGCACTCTGGGAGATGATGAACAGCAAAGGAGTTTGCATGTGTGTAATGGCTTCCACAGCCTGTGGCAAGCAGGTTTCTTGTTGCTCTGTTTGTAATGGGTTTTGCTCCTTTATTCCTTTGTGTCCTTAAGACTGCCCCACAGCAGCAGCCCCTTAGGGTTTGTTCCTACCCATTTTGACAAGGAGTGCCTCCCTAAAAATGTGTCTCTGGACACGTGCTCCTCTGACTATAGTAAGCTTTAACTCCCAGTAGTTCAGTTTCCTATACTGTTTTATTTACCTCACAATGAGGCCTACCAGAAAACCCACCTGCACACAATATCACCCCATCTTTGCCTGAAAATGTTGACTATTGGTTTTGAAAAAAATAGATCTGGGAAACCAACATTTGTCAGTTGATAGTAGGAAATAGTGAACAACAACTTCCAGACAAGCCATAGCCCTCCACAAACTTCCTTAGTTCTAGAGGGGATGCAGAGGTTGCAACAGAAGGAAAAATGCAACAGTCTACAGCTATTCAGGTGACTTCAGTTTGTTAGTCTTGTTTCCCATTAAACAACTAATTTAGTTACTTCACACTGAAGTTGCAAATTTCTGCTTATTAACTTTGTGTTATGTTGAATCTTATGTTCCAGTTTGTGATCATTGCCCCTTGTCCTGTGACTGGATACCATTGAAAAGAATCTGATCCTCATATGGTTGATGCTGCAGTCAGCTAATCATCTCAATATCTCTGTTCCAGACTCTCTCCAGTAGTTCCTTGTCCTTCATGAACTGGGGAGCCCAGAACTGGATGCAGTATTTTTGATAGGGCCTCATCAGGGCAGAGTAGAGAGGGAGGAGAACCTCCCTGGACCTGCTTGCCACATTCTTCTTGAGGCACCCCAGGATTCCATTTGCCTTCTTGGCCACAAGGGCACATTGCTAGCCCAGGGTCCACCAGAACTCCCAGGTCTAATAATTTCACACTACATTGCTGGCAGCCATGGTAGCTTTTAGCCAGATGCTGAACAATATCATCTCATACTGGTGGAATATTTGGTTCTGCCAAAGTCATATATATGATATATTTGGTAATTAAATGAAGTTAGACATGTTCCTCACCCCACATTTTCCATAAATGAACAAGTTCAGTATAGGTTTTTTGATATGGAAGTCCAAAAGAACAAAAAAAACCCAACTCCAGTGTCCATGGATGTTACATTTCCTAGGTTTCAGCATATGAACAATGTTATTTTCTAGATCTTGAGGCAGTTATATTCTCAGCAAAAATAAATTTGAGTGGAAGTGTCTTCTTTATGTTGAGTGGGAAGAATGTAGCATATGGAATAAATGGTCCAAAAGACATGTAAGGCAGGAATCTTGTGTTCTCTAATACATCTGCCAGAAGCTCCATAAGTGTCTACACAAACCGAATTTTGTACTCAAAGCATAAGTCCCTGATCAGCATTTTGAACAATCTGGAGGGACATATATGTTTGTCTCCAGAAAAGATAACTAAAAGTGGATTATGGAGACAAAGTTTTGGCTCTTGAAACTTGCTCTTCGGAAAAAGAATTTAGATAAAATTTATTAGAGGTAAATCCAGTTATTGAATTGCATATGTACTCCTGCCACTTATATTCAACTCTGAGACCCACATAATTTTAGCTGTGCTGCCGTAACACATCAGTGTTATGTCTCAGGGCTGTTTTGCCAATGAGGGAAGGAGAGGTCCTCTGATCACTGAAAGAGCTGCTGCTCAGAAGAACCTAAACATACACAAAACCTATTGTTCTCTGCATCTTCTCCAACTTTAACTATTCAAATCCAATAGCATTTAGAGCTTATTTCACATTTTAAAAGCATTTTCTGAAATCCCACACAGTAATCTCAAACCCGCAGTTCTAACCATGTCCATCTTATATAAAGTATCACTAGGCACATTAAGATTGTGTCCCATAAAGAATGGGGGAAATCTGTGTTGCTTAGTTCTATGCTTGCATTGAACAGCAGAAAGTGAGACTCTGCAGATTCCTTTTAGGATACATCTTCATCTATCCTTCCCTGATTGTATCATTTTCCCACTAAAGATATTAAAACATAGAATTTTCTTTCCACAAATATTGCCTGAAGTGCTTTCAGACATCTCTGTTCTGCTAGTAATCAACATTTCTGAAGTCTCTAAGCACTGTGAAAAGAGTTGAAATAAGGTTGCTACTTCATATTATTAACCTGCTTATGTATGGAATATGGACTCATATTAGATATCTCATCTGTGTGGAACACAAAAACCTTCCATTACAGTTATATAATAATTAATTCACCTTGCCTGTGTCTCTATTGTGTGATGAATTCCACTAGAAAAATTCCCATCCATCCCCACTGAGCTTAGAGAAAACCTAGCAAAGATGTAGACATGTAAATAACATAGGATTTCCATTAGGAAAGATAAATCCAACTTCTAATCTTCCTCCAAATTCAGTGAATTACATGCATCCAGAAAGTGGGAAATGTATATATACACTTTTCTGTAGCACAGTGCATTCTCTTAACAGCCTGTCTTTCCTATTTCCCATATCAAGAATGTAAAAGTGTAGATGAAATCATACAGTTCAAATCAGATGAGATGAAACACACTTAAGCAGTTATTTTCCAGCTCTTCTGGAACACATTTTCATCATATTAATGAGTGTGATGAATTCTATTGGCCCTTTGCTTCCATTTTAATTTGAAATCCTGGTCTTAAAGCACCAGGAAAATGACAGTGAAGCAATGTAATGTTTTTTTCTAGATAATGACTATATTGGTGAATATAAATTAGCAACTGATGAAGTATAAAGTGGGAAGAGCTGGAATTCAATTTCATTGTATGCATATGGGATGACTCCAAGTAATGATCAAGGTAAATTTGAACAGAAGAATCTTCCCAGTACACTTAGCGACACCTCTTGTCATGGTATATATTAATTTGGAGTATGTTTTTTCTTGTTGTTTTTTCGGGTTTTTTTGTTGATTTTTTTTATAAGGTTTAAGTGGTTACCACTGTAAAATCCACAAATACTGAAAATAAGATCAGGTTTTTTCTCTCCTTTCCATTACAACTGTTAAGAAAGGCCGTTACAGGTCAATTTTAACTCTTGCTGATAGCTGTGAAATCTTACTGAATGTCCAGAGGTGTCAGTATGGAAATAATTTGGCTTGTAGGATCTTACTTTTTTATTTTAAAACTTTTTTACACCTCCCTCTCAAATTGCCATTTCCTGGCTCCTGTTAGGCAGAGGATATGCAACTTTTCTAACCTATCATTTCATATCAGTGGTAATGACGATTGATAAGAAAACAGCACAGCTTGTCTATTAGAACCAAATTGAATTTGCAAGGATGCTAGTGAGATTATAGTTATGCATACACATGTGTGCACAGACATACACATATGTCTAAAATTAATATAACTAACATAAATCAATGAACTTTAGGTTTCCATGCAATTTAAAGCTCAGAATAGGATGAATGTTATGCAGAAAAAAGATTTGTTACTCTCTTCTGCACCAGGTATGATAGACATACTGTACACCTTCATACAAGGAAAATAAAAACATCTATTGCACATACCAGACAATTGACTTATAATCCTTCTTACCCTTCCATTAACCTTCAGTTTTGCATTTGTTGGTTTGTGGGAGTTAACATTCTGCCAGATAATTCCCAATAGACAACATGATAGATTCCCAAAGGACTATTGGACACAGTTACTGTTTTGTTGGGTTTTTTTTTGGTTTTTTTTTTTTAAAAGCAGAGAAAGCAGCTTTGTGAACAGTTCTGCCATTTAACTGTTTCACAGCTACAGAGCTGACTCTGCCCTGTGTTTTTTAGTAGTATAGAGGTACCCAGATGGATCCAGGCTGGGCACTTGACAACAGCTGCCAGAGCCATCAAACACCTACAGTAAGGTGTTTGAATCAAATGCATTCTTTCCCCAGAGGTAAAATATTTTCTCTGTACTGGTATCTCATAGACATCAACCATGATAGCATGCAGAAAAACAAAATGCAAATTGCCAACCTCAGGATTTTTTAACAACATATAAAGTGCTTTAAATTACTGTTTACATTCCTTGGATGAATCTGCTGTCCTTGATCTGCAGATCAGCAGTTAATCACAAGTGATGGTATTAATGGGGAAAAAATACCCTTCTTTATATATTTTATTTCAAAAGAACAAAAAAACTCCAGGAAATAAGGTACCAAAAAAGATGCTATTTAAATTGCCGTATTTTATTGAAAAGAAATGGAGAGACATCAGCCAGTGCTACAGCATGACAGCAAAGCTGAGCAGAAAGAGTAGAATATAATTTGTATGCAGAGTACCTTCCTCTTCCACCCTCCCACAAAATGCTTTAAGAATCAGTTACATTATTTTATTGTTAGATATAAAATATTCTTTAATTTTCTCTTTTTTGGGACTGTGTGCCCTCCAAAATGTTGGCTGTGCCAAGCCACACTTATTCCAAAATTTCTTATCCAAAAAATCTTGCTCTAAATGAATGTGGAGAATCAGCCCCATGCTTTACTTATCCCATCTTTTTTTTTCTTGTGAGAAGAATAAAAGTTCTATGTTCTTTTTTACTTGTATAGATCTTCCTCTTGAAGGATAGAGAAAATTAAAAATTATATGCCTTAGTGCTCCTTATGTTCTACATAAACGATGTTAAGCAGCATAAGTGATGGAAAACAGAGGTATTTCTAAGGATTCTCAGGGGCACCATGGAAGCTTGTGTGTAATCACAGTGAGAGAATTCAGATCTTCCTCAACTGTATTTTGTTTCAAAGACCATGCGTTTCGACTGTCCTACCCATCCATTTTGCTCTTCCATTTAGAAAAAGCTGAAAAAAGAAAAAAAAAAAAACCCAAAATAAACCCCAATCCCCCCCCCCCCAAAACCAACCATGAAATCTAAAGCATGAACTCTACAGTCCTGTTGATTAATTTGTAGATCATATTTCAGCTACTCTTATCAGAGAGGGTAATGGTAGGACAAGACATAACGGTTTTAATCTGAAAGAGCACAGAATTAGGTTAGATATTAGGAAAAAATGTTTCACCATGAGGTTAGTAAGAGACTGGAGTATGTTGACTAGGAATGTTGTCAATGCCACTTCTCTGAAAGTGTTTAAGACCAGGTGGGATGAAACCTTGTGCAACCTGATCTACCAGGAGGTGTCCCTGCCCATACAGGGGGGTTGGATCTTGATGATCTTTAAGGTCTTTTCTAACCCAAACGATTCTAGGATTTTATGATACTGTCCATTAATATCAACAGTTAGAAAAGCTTAATCCAGAACCAATTTCTCATAGCAACAATTAAACAAAAATCTTCCATAGAAAAATATGCATGTTTTGAAAGTTAAGAAAGTGTGAAAATAATAATATCTACTCCAGAAACTTTTAGAAACAGGAATGTACTGACTCATTAAACAGGGATTTAAGGAAAGATATCTAGCCACAGACTAGACTACTAGTCCAAGAGAAAACCTGTCTAGTATTTCCATTTGTAAAGACAGTTGTACAGACAATAGTTTTAAATCTAGATATGTGCAAAAAGGAGATACTAATATTTCGTATGAGAAAAAGAGGGAAGGAGCAAAGATCAGATGTGAGAATCAAATGAGGGGAATAAGCAAACGTGTAAGTAATGTTAATATGCAAAGTATAGGTTTTATGTTAATACTGAGAAAATAAATTAAAACTCAGTAAAGAATGGGACAGATGTTCAAGGAGCTCAAAGAATATATGGTATTTCTTTTTCTGTATGAAATCCACAATATTGACCCTATCAGCAGTACCAAAGATACCAATCTGGAAGCTGAAAGATGCAGAAACATTTTTCCTTTCCAATCCAAAAGGAAAATTTATTGAAGTGAGTCACTGCTGCCTGCTTCATCTATGGGCAAATGTTAATTTTTTCAATAGAAACCACTCTGGATGAAAAAAGAAGTGGTTTGTAGACTGTGTAATATACAAGTAATATCCTGCAGAAGTAATCTAAAGTATTAAATATATTTTCTCTACGTCATCTGAAGTGATTTGATTTACAGGTTCTTTTTTTGCCAACTTTAGTAAGTTATATTCAAGGAAGTAATTATGATGGGTTCTCTTATACCACTAGTACAGACTCTCAGTTAGCTCCACTGTTATTCTCTCTCTACACTTTGAACTTATGATCTTCCAGCTTATTAGATATAACTTAATGAAAATCAATTTAAAATATACGGGTTTTCGTCTCAGGGAAAGATAGTCAGTGCTCATATGAAATTGTCTATGAAAACATTATTAATCATTACTCTTCTTGAGACTGTGAGAAATATTTTTAGATGTTAATTCTGTCCCTTCCTGCTGCCTATTGATAAGACAGATAACATTTATACCTTGTCATAATGCCAGTATTTGCCAGAAGCAAACCAAAAGTCATCCACTGGTTCTTACACATAGTAACATGAAGTGCAAAGCAGAGATAATAGTGGAAGGTATTGTATAAAGTGCTAAGGTCATGGAGTCTGCATAAATATTGGCTCAGGCCCACTGGAATTTATTTTAATGTTTTTCTAATCTCTTTCTTTTGGTGTTTCAGAAATTCACACACATTTGATTTATGAAATGTTGACTGAAAGAAGAGCTTACATTCTTATATATTACAGATACAGAATGACAAATTAACTGGAAATATAAGCGAAGGATTAAAACATATAAATTCTCTGGTTTTATCAATTTATTGTGAGGCATTACACTTGATATTACAAATCTGCTGATACTGAGCAATGCTTTGAACAACTTTGCCTTCCTTTCCCAAGTCCTCAGTCTTCTCAACAGAAGGTCAGGAAGGAAAGTACAGATTCCTGCTGGTTTTAAATAAAGTGGAAATGGTGTCTGCCCTAAATCTGAAGTATGTTCCAAAAGATATTCTTAACAAAGTAAAGGGACTACTCTAGCTTCTTTTTTCCTTTAAGCTGACAGGGATCTGGAAATTAAAGGAAGTATTGCAGACTGAAGCTGGCACACAGAAATAAAAAACCAAAATGCAGAAGCAAATTACAGTACAAGCATGACTTTGATTTTGTGTTTTGTTCACTAAGGTTTGATTTAAGGAGATTTTCCTTCACTTCATCCTACATTCCTAATTTCAGAAAAGTCTGGAACAATATGGGAAAAGAGAAACAATAATATTGTACTTCGGCCTTTTAAAGCCAGGGCTGTGGCTGAACATACTGTCTCTTCCCACCAATCCATTCTTAGCCCAGATGGTCATCCTAGTTTCAACTGCCTTACCCATGAGAGGAAAAGCCTGGAAGATGTTAATACAGAAATCTGTGGAGAGCTGATGCCAGCATTAGTAGAAACACCATTTCCCCAAAGATCTTTTTTGTCTTACCCCACACTGAGAAGAAGCATCAGAGGTCATTCCAGGACATCATGTTTTTACCATGGGCTCTCAAAAGCCAGAGAGACAAACACATGAAACATAAGGTTATTTATGGGGAATGAGAGCTAGCCCAGTAGGTAGAGCACTATAAAGACTTGCTAGTTTCAAGGATGTGAGTTAGTACCTGACTCTGAGATTTATATCAAAAAGAATCAACTAACAGCTATAATTCCTTAAAAAAATAGTAGTGAACCGTTAATGATTTTACTTGTCCAGCAAAAATAAAAATCTTTTTAAAAGAAAGATAAAAGAACTTTGGTGGGGTTTTTATGTTTGTTTGTTTGTTTTCTTGTTTTTTTAGGGTTTTTTTTTTTTGGTTGGTTTGGTTTGTTTTTTTCCCACAGCTAGCTAAGGGAAATATTCAAAAAATATAAAAATTCTCATCAATGATCACATAACTTAATTAACTCCAGTATGACTGTTCATTTGGATAACCCACTGACAACCATAGGGAGCACAGAAAAGCAAGAGTAATTTTGGTCTGCCATTCCTTCTTTATCACCATTCTTTAAAACAAGCACTGCCAAACTGCTTTGGCCATGGCTCTCAGCTTCCTCTTTCCCAGAAAAATAGAAACCTTCTGAACATTGTAAGCCTTCTTCTACAGGACAACATTCCACTCAGTGCACTGAAGTGTGGGGCAGGCAGTGGGTGGTTCCAGAAGATATTCTATCATCTTGCCAGCTTTTCAGGAGAAGACAGGAAGAGCCCATCCATCAGAGGGGAACCATTATGATGGGAACCACATACAGAACTGAAGGAAGCATGGGGGTGGGAAAAGAGACAAACCCACATCTCAGCCCAAGACACCAAGTTTGCTGTTTCATTTCCTGTGCTGGCGCAGATGATCGCTCCTTTCCTAGCTGTTTGAGGATGATCTCCTCCCCCTGAGTCTCCAGCTTATTCAAACTTCCTCTTTTTGCATATCTCAGACTTTCCAGTTTCTCCAAAACTATCCTCTTGGCAACTGTAGAAACCCTTCCCTCCACTTAGAGCTCACATCTCTTGAGTACCATAACCCAGATAGCATGATATCTCAAAGGAGACAGCTCTTAAGTTTCTCCATTTGACCCTGGAGGCTGATAACAGATTTTCTGGCACACACACTAGTGCTGAGACCTTAAACACTCTTACTCACTGTTACATCACCAAAAGCATAACCTAGTCCATAACGTTATAGTGCAACTCGAATGTGAAAAGTTCTGCTGGAGTTACTAAAAGCAAGGTTGGAAGTAAATGACAAACCTTTTCAAATGAACTAATGAACGTATCATTGAGAAGGAAACATTACACTTTTAAAATTCCCAGGTATAGATGATATTTAGCAGGGGTTTTGTATTTACAGCTATACAATTTTTTTCTGGAGCCTGGCAAAATAAAGTACTGTTTCACAGACATCTGACTGTCACATTGAGAGGACTGGAACTGAACAAACATCTGCTGTGATGGGGAGAGATATTTGTCTCTCTTAACCACAACCTTCTTTGCAGCATTTACATGTATATGCAAAATGAGGCAAGAAGCCTGCTTCAGAGTCCAAAGAGGGGAAAATATTTAAAGGTAAGCTTTTGCATGCAATTTCATGTATAAAATTATTTCTAGCAGTCTGCATTGTTAAAATGAAGACAGCATCAGCCAGAAACTGTCAACCACTGTGTGCCAAAAGCCTACTGTTTTTGAAAAAACATGAAATTTCAATTTTACACTAAAGATCATGGGTTATTTGGGGAAAAAGATTGAACTGGTAATAAGAAACTTCACTTTATTTGCAAATCCAAAAATATGATCTCTTCTCCCTTGTGACCATATTTCATATGGCAAGATGGAATAATGTTATACCCTTTGGAGCCCTTCTTCACTCAAGTACATGTAATCATTACTGTCAGCCCATCAAGCTCCAGGTGAAAATAGATTCTGTATAAACTCTTTTAAGTCACATTGGATTAGAACCTTTTCTGTATGAGTTTGACATGGTTTATTATTTCTTCTCACTGCTTCTGTGTCAGAATTACCCAGAATAACTTCTGTATCATTACTGACAAACAAAATCTGACTGTACTACAGTGAATGTAACACTGAAAGGATCCCAGCAAATATGGTACATGGACAGTATACACATTTAATTGAGCAGAAGCTTTATTTTGAGTAACATCAAGCAAAAACATATAAGGTTTACCATGCAGGAAAAGACAGAAGGAAACCTGTATCCTGGGTAGAGATGGCAGAGAATCTGTACAGAGATGAAGGAATGTGAAGAAGAAAGGAACATTACTGTTAATAAATGAGGAGAAATGCTTATAAATTTCAGCAGCTGTATGATGCATAATTTAAGTGCAGTAAAGAATTAATTATTAAAAATAAAACTAATAATAAAACCATGGCTGAAACTTGTAACTGGTTAAGCATGTCAATACTTATAAAGATTACAAGTTAACAAAGATTACAAGACACAGTTAGAAGATTTTTGTGCCCTTCATGGAGGAGCACGGGTTCAGAAAATAAATACTATGCCTTTGATTTCAGTAGCTTATTTCAGCACTCATCACCCCCAAGGTGAGGCTCTCGTGGCACAGCTGGTTAAGACCCAGCACCGCCATGCCGAAAGCCCCGGGTTCGAGACTCCACAGAGAGCCTCATCTTGGAGGCAATGAGCACTAGTGGCGCAATAAAGGTAATACAGTGCTTGAGAGTGAGCTAGTCTGTGGCTGTGAGTTTCACCTTTTATTGGCCCCCTGGTCTTGCACATGCTCAATAGGGGGCCTGCCCTAATTGGGCACAGGTGGATTTGATACCGGCTCACACCCACTTCTCGGTAATCAGAGGCGTCTGATTGCTTTGTTCCACTACACTGAACAATCCCAGCTCCCTCAACCTCTCCTCATAGCAGAGGTTCTCTAACTGCTGGATCATCTTTGTGGCCCTCCCCTGGGTTCTTTCCAACAGATCTATGTCCTTCTCATGGTGGGGACTCCAGAACTAGATGCAGTAGCCAAGGTGCAGTCTCATTAGAGTAAACTAGAGGGGGAGAATCACCTCTCTTGATCTTCTAGCCATGCTCCTCTTGATACATCCTAGGAATCAGTTGACCTGATCTGCATGAATGCACTGTCAGCTCATGTTGAGCTTCTTGTCAAGCAACACCCCAATTCCTTTTCCTCAGGGCTACTCTCAATCCACTCTGTACCCAGCTTATAATCATGCCTGGGACTGTCCCAACCCTGATACATGACCTTCCACCTTGACTTGTTGAACTTCATGAAGATTGCACTGGCCCATTTCTCAAACCTATTAAGGTTCCTCTGGATGACATCTCTTCCCTCAAGTGAATACACTGCACCACACATCTTATTGTTGTCTTCAAACTTGCTGAGGGTGCACTAAGTGCCATTTGACAATGGCACTTAATGACAAAGACATTTAATATCACTGGACCCAGAACAGACCCCTAAGGAACTCCAATTGTCACTGGTCTCCAGGTGGTCATCAAGCCGCTGAGCACAACTCTTTGAGCACGACCTTCTAGCCAGCTCATTATCCAACGAATGTTCCATCCACCATATCCATCTCTCTGCATCTTACAGACAAGGTTGTCATGTGGGAGAGCATCAAATGCCTTGGACTAGTCCAGATAGATGACATCAGTTGCTCTTCCCATATCTGTGAGAGATGTAACTCTGTCTCAGAAGGCTACCAAATTTGTCAGGCACAATTTGCCCTTAGTGAAGGCAAGCTGGCTTTCACCGATCACTACAGTTTCCCTGTGCCTGCTTCAGAAGTGTGTCAGTTTTGGAAGAAACTGAGCTTCAGAAGCCGTAAGTTGCAGGAGACCTGTCCATGTATGGATCTACATATGAACTTGTCATCTGTTGCTATCTTCTCTGAGAAAATAGGTTCCTAATCTTTCTTCTCCCACCACTTGTCCTTGGTGACAAGATAATGTGTTCAATAGCACTTATTTGAAGCAATAACTTTCCCACTTTCTTCTAGGTTCTCTAATTGCCTCTCCAGATGGTGCTTCACTTCCTCAATCTTTTTTCCCACCTCAGCAACAGCCTAGAGCTGCTTAGAGCTGAGCTGAGATTCTGCCATTTCACTCCATGCATGGAAGGTCATCTGTCAATGAAGTATTGGGTAGAAAGAAGGGAATTCACTGAGCAAGCATTGTCTTTCAGAGAGCTTGGGTTGGTTTTAAGTTATGTGGCTAGCCTTATACTTGCACTGAGGATCTCACTACTAAGAATCAGGGTTTGGGAAAACTATCTTCTGTGTAATCTGCTCACTCCAATGCAGAATTTGTCTGTTTCCAGGTGTTTATTCATATCATGCAGCAGACACATCTATTAGTCCTTAAGTTTTAGAGGTAGACAAGAGGGAGCATTTTAAGTTTCTAAAAGAGAGGTAGCCCTTCCAGAGCTCATCATCCAGGGTTGGCACCTTTTTCTGAAACAGCTTTACTGGCATTCTTCTGATGCTTGAAAATTCAAAACATCCTGCACAGCGTTTCATAACTGTTCTAATGGTTTGGTTTTTTGTTTTTTTTTTAAGAACAGACTGTTTGTGTGCAGAAGTCTTTGTTTCTAATCCCAGGACATCTTGAGGGGGAATGTTTTTTTGTACAGCTTTACTCCCCAAAGTACTCCCTTGCTATTGGCAGCTTCTATTATGAATATTATAAGAATCTTTTAAAAGTTTCAGAGTTCACCACTGGCTAAGAGAAAAGGCTACTGGATGTGTATCTATACCTGTAGTTACCATGAACAGAGAAGCCAAAGCTGTTAGAAATTAAGGACTTGCTTCTGCTCTGCTTTCTTCATAAAATTCTCTCTGACTAATGGCACCCTAAAGTGTGAATTGATGTACCTACCTTGGTAAAAGAAAAGGGGTAGGCATGAAAATCTGGGAGGTGGAAAACCTCTCAGCCCTTGTAGAAAGGGCATTGGAACTGGAGCAGGTGCCTGGTAGAGGGTCTTTATCTGAGGATGCCATGTCTTCGAGTGCTGGCAGGAATGATACAAAGGTTATCATCAGTGTAAATTTCTAACAGGAGAGTCAGAGAACTGAGAGATGGATGGACTTCTGAAGACATACATAAATTACAGAACAGATAGAGTCCACAGTCCTGGTGACTCTGGTTGCTCACCATGTTCCCAGCTTGCACTATTGGCCAGCTTTTTCTTCCAACAGAAATTACAGAGTAGAGCTATTAAATGTGAGAAGGTTATGGTGAGGCAACCTTCATGTCTCATTTCAGGAATCAGAACCTACTTCTCAAACTAGTGAACTGGAAAGAGTTCCTCATTATACCTTCTCCTCTCCTGCCCATTCTTCTAGGTAATCATCATAAAGTCTAATAATACCAACAATGAGGAATTAAAACAGGCAGTTGTCTTATATAGGACAGTGTAGGAGCTCAAGTGGTTGTGATGCAGACACCTTTAGCCTAGCATATTTGCTAAAAACAGAAGCTTAGGTGATAGGCACCATTAGTGGGTGTCCCAGACTGTGGTCAGCCTGGACATATTATCCCATATGGATAGTGTGCAGCTGTGGTTCAGGTGGGCTCTGACCTTGAAACAGCCCAGGGACTTCTTAATCTATGAGTGGCTCTGAGGTTCCAGGTGAGTAGAACTTAGTCTATTGACTTCATAAGGAGGAGGGTTTCATCCTGTCATCCCAGGATCTGAGTGTTTCCACTTGCATGCTGGGCATTTTTCATCTGAAAGTTCAGCCATCATTATGAATGGGAAATGTCCAGAGTGGGTAAGTAAACCTCCATCTATCACTCATAGTAATTATCTTCTTGCCAGAGGAGTGTTTTTAAATCTTATTTCAATACTTAGATTCTGAATATCCATCTTTAGGCTTAGGCTTAAACTTTCTAACCTTTGCCAGAGAGTTGTAAGGCTGAAAATCTCAGAAATATCACTAAGGAGTAACACCTCAACTTTGACAAATCAGGGCTTCTCTGAATATTTGACAGATTACCTACACCAATGGTAAATTGATGAAGTGATGCTAACGTGTATACTTAAGAATGCTGTCTACTGTGAACATTTCTTTGTAGGAACACAAATACATGTAGTACACAAGTCCAATGCTGTAAAATGTATTCATGTAGGTGTACCTTAACAAATACAGCCATTTGTAACATGATTATATACAGCTGTCCTTGTATAAAACTTTATTGCTACGTCAGTCAGGTTTTCTATTTTACGGTTCTACATTGCCACTAAACATGCATTCAGACAGGAGGCAGAGATATTTTAGAGATATAACTCTGCTTTACAGCTAATTTATCAATTGGTTTATGTGTTAGATCAAGCTAAACTTTTATTGCTTGTGGCTTCAAGTCAGTTTTCCATAAACTTTCATAGAAGTGCATACATTCTATGAGGTGTCACATATTTAGATTTTGCATGTGTAACCCTTAAATAAGCAATTAACCCCATTAGCTGATTAGCCCCATTAGCAGGAGGTGAAAAGGAAGTTAGATAACAAAAATATAAGCAAGGAAACAAGCAAGAAGACAATTTCCATCTTCCTTTTTTTTTCTATCAGTGATAAAAACAATGGGAGAACAAGAACATCATAACATCATTGCTACAATTTTCTTCACATTTCAGCGTTAGAATACTTTCTTAAAACCAGAGGAAGTCAGAAAAATTACTAAGTACGTTACGGGTGAAAATAGTTTCCAGTTACTCTGCAACTACTGTCAATGGAAAGCTATTTATAAGATTGCAAAACAACATTCCTGCCATATATTACATATAGAAATTTACTCTGATGCTATCCATAGATTTGTAGGGCTAAGATCATTGAAATAGTGTAGTCAAATTCCTGACTAAACTCTCTTTTGCCAGCAAAAGAGCACCACAAAAATTTTCCTTTGAGCTGAACAAAGTGCAGTTCAGATGAGAAGTATCTCTGACAAAAATGTGTAAGATCAAAAGGGAGCACAGGGATTTACAAATTTGGGATACCTATTAAGCAGTGGCCACAGGCTAATTTCCTGTGTCAGGGCTGAAATAAAAACTTTGGCCATCCTACAGTTTTATAAAAAAAGGCACTTTTACAAGGTGAATCCCTTCTCCCCTATAAAGATCAGACAGATTCATCCACTTCACTATGTTCAGTGAATATATGCGTTAATGGGGGATTTTCACAAATATTATAGTCAGCTTGGATATACAAAAGGAAATAATCAGTTATCAAAGCCTTCTAAAGAAACTAAGCAGCTGTGGGATAAGGGGGAAGGAATATGCAGGGAGAAGAGTTTCACAGAAATTCTGGGATCTTTTCTACTCCTGAATTACTTAGAAAAAGGGGTAAGCAACGAGCAATGTTTGCAACTCATATGAAGATGCAGCTTTTCTAAAGATAGAAAGAACAAAGGTCAAAGGCAGAAAACTACAGAAGGTAGTCTGTAGTCATGTAGTCATTACGTGACTGAATGACTAACAGCATAGATACATTTCAATGTAGATAAATGTAAACTGATACACATAAGAAAAAAGAAATGTCCTATAACTGACCATTGTCAATCAGGAGTGAGATCTTTGGGCTGTGACAAACAGGTATATGAAAATATTATCACAGTGCTTAGCATCTCTCAAAAAGAATGGAAGTAAGTGAACTGTTAGGAATTATTAGAAAAGGTTCAAGAATAATAGAGAAAATTAATATGCTATTGTATAAACCCTCAGTTCACCTTCATGTTGAAACAGGGAATGACAGAACCTGAAGAGACTCACAAGGACACAACAAATATGACTAGAGGCTGTTTTGAGATGACTTTTTCATCCTGCAGAACAGGAGATATAGCAGACAACTATACAGTCCTGGTGGTATGTAAAGAAAAAATCAATTGTTTGTGGTCTCCTCCATCAAATATACCATGAACACTGAGTCTGAGAGAAACAAAAGGAGGTAGCTCTTCATGCAGCAGGTAATAGACATGCTGAATCCATTTCAAGGGCATTATGGATGCAGTAAGTCTCATAGGTTCAAAGGGCAACTGGGTAAACATTCAAGGATAAATCTGTCACAAGTCACTAGAGAGATGAATCACTATAGGCTTAGGAAGACCTCTGGAAGAGCAGATGGGTGAAATACAGTATATGCTTCTTCTATTCCCATTAACTTTTGGAAAACATCTGTAAATTCTTTTTAGGCTACAGCATAAACACAATCCACCTTCATTATGCATCTTATTTTCCTGCATTTCACTACATCTGAAGAGTCAGCACACCCAAAGCGCAGGAGCTGAGTCTCACCAGGGGGAAAACACCTTCCTGGTGATGACATCCCACCATCAAAAGAGAGGCCAGAGTGAAAAATGCTGCCTCTGTGACATTTTGTCCTGAATGTCTATGGTTATTCTTACATTCCTCTCTTATCAACTCAATCATGTGACCTATTTTAGATATTCATATTCAGGATGAAATAAATTCCTTTCTCCTTTACTGTAGAAAGGCACCTAACTGACTAGTTTAGATGTACTTACCTACTTTTTATCCAATAAATCTTTATCCAATAAATACATGTTTGATTAAATATCCTTTTCAGAAATGGACTATGATCTCCAGCTGTAAATCTAAGAAACATGCTCCTCCAAAACCACTACAGCCCCTTTCACCCTTCATTATAACAAAACATGTTCAAATTATGGTGGGAAGTATGCCTTAATTCATCACCTACTCACTGCCAATCAGAGAGCTAGACTGATTGCAATCCAATTTCAGTATTTATATATATCCTAAATATTTACTGTATATTTTTATCCATCTTAACCAAATAGAGTGAGCTCCACTGAAGCATATATGAAGAGCATCTTTATCCTAAGTTGACTTTCTACATTGTTCACAGGTACCTGAGTAACTGAATAATGAATCCCATGTACATAAATACATTCTTAAATTGTTTGCTTCAAGTTATTTTCCCCCTAGGAATTATTTTTTTCCATATTATTAAAAGAAATAATCATCATAACACAAAACAACTGGAAATAGTCATGCTTTTTCAGTGATGCAGGTTTGCAGATAGTGTGAACAGGAACAATCAGCCCAAGAAGACTTGATGACATGTGATAAGCTATTAAAGTTGGGTTACATGATTGAGGTGAAGAAATGACAGACTATTACATATCAGACCAACTGATTAGTAATGATTTAGTGCTGAATCATTATTCTAAACAAGATACATGATGCATATAGAACATTCTAAAGGCTCAGCAGGAACACAATGCACTCAGATATCACCAGCCTCAACAGGAGTGAACTATGACTTCCAGTGCAGGGGGAAGGAAAATGAGGGATAGAGCAAAAAATTGTATACGATGAATAGTGCATTTTTACCTCATTAACAAAAGCAAAATTAGTGTTCTAGTTGTATAAGCCTATAAATAACAAAAGAAATTGTGCTTGTGTCATATCTATCAGACTCGAACTGAGTTGAATCATTCTATCTCATTGGAGAGTTGTCTGGACTGGATTTCCTGTTGTTAAAGCAATAGTTTAATTAGCTGTAAAATGAATTCTTGCTGCATGCCATCCACAAAAATATATGCTTGAGCATGCTTTGCCAAATCAACAGCAAATTCTTGTGCAATGAATACATGTTGAGTAATCATGACTCTGAAATGTTTTTGCAAAATATTTATGAAGTAGTTTAATCTGTAGAATTAAAAGTTATTATAAAACATCTGTGATGACTAAATATCATAGAATCATAGAATCATAGAATCATAGAATCATAGAATCATAGAATCATAGAATCACAGAATCATAGAATGGTTTGGGTTGGAAGGGACCTTAAAAATTATCCAGTTCCAACCCCCTGCATGGTCAGGGACACCTGCTAGACCAGGATGCTCAAAGCCCCAGCCAACCTTCCCTTGAACACTTCCAGGGAGGGGGCATCCACAGCTTCCCTAGGAAACTTGTTCCAGTGTCTCAGCACCCTCACACTAAAGAATTCCTTCCAAGTGTCTATTTTAAATCTACCCTCTTCTGGTTTAAAACAAATTACCCTTGTCCTATAGCTACATTCTCTTGTGTAAATTCCCTCCCCAGCTTTCCTGCAGCCCTCTTCAGTGCTGGAAGGCTATCCCTAAGAATAATCAGGAATTGAGTAATCCTATTTGGTCTTTTTAGAATGTTTTCTATCTAGAGCAAATATGTATGTTTTATCTCCACATAATAGTTACAGTTGAGATAAAAGACATGTTAAAATATGTTTTGTACATCCCAAGCAGGACACAGTTCCTCCAGAAAGGAATGTGCATCTGAGCTAGACAAGACAG
Organism: Calypte anna; assembly: GCF_003957555.1. Taxonomy (NCBI): domain Eukaryota; kingdom Metazoa; phylum Chordata; class Aves; order Apodiformes; family Trochilidae; genus Calypte; species Calypte anna. The sequence goes on along the minus strand of NC_044244.1, from coordinate 183,281,188 downwards.
GTGAGATTTAAAGCAGTAATATGACTGCCCATCTAGTAATGTAACCTATCAGTGACAGAAAAAGAAAAGAATACTTCATTAATGGATGCCAGAATTGGTTTTACTAGACCCAGACACCACAGAACCTTTTATGTCATAGAAGAACAGCTGTCACTGTGAAGGAAAATGGCATTAAAGTTTCTGGTACTCTGGTCACCTTGTGGATTTAAATAGATTTTCAAACCTCAAGAAATGTACTCCTAGGAAAAAGAATGTGGCAGTAGAGGGAATAATCAGATGAGGAAATGAGCAAGATTGACCAAGTAGAGGGAATAAAGCTATCATGAGGGCTGAAAATTGCTGCTTCTATTGTCTAAAAAAGCAGTTTTCTCTTGCTATTTTTGTGTTTGCTGTGGAATTACCTTTATCTTCTGTTGGTCTTCAAATAAAGTCTGAGAGATTTTGCATGACAGTAATGCTGGTGCTCACTGCCCTAAACAGGAGAAGGCAAGATCCATCTAAAGCTAACTCTGCTGCCCCCATATACTGCATGACATCCTGTGTTTGGTCAGGGGAATTTATTTTCATTCTGAGTTTTCATTTTTTGTCTTACTACTGAAGAGTTAAAGTTCTATGTAGCAATTTGTTTTATGATTTCCGGTACTTTCAGATGAATATTTGATTCTCTTGTTAAATACCTACAAATTACTACCATTAATCATTCAATCTCAATGCAGATACACGTAGAGCCAATCATGATTTATATATTGTGTGCTATTTATGTATTTATATACAATTTATAAATGGTGTAAAATAGGATACATAGAGATGTCTAAAAAGCAATGCAAACTGAAACAAGAGAATAGAAAGTGATTTGTGCTAATTAAAAGTTGTCCATGCTACCTTTCTTTTGGTTCCTAATGAATCCAACTATGTTAGAATCTTTCACATCTTAGGTCTGCTAAAGCAAAGGATATAATTAGAATTATTTTATCCTTTTTAGTCAATGTATGTAGGCTTTCTTCCTTTACCCTCCATAGAAATAAACTAGGTCACTTCCCTGATATCTATGTTGCAACACTAAACCTCCAGCATTTGCTGCAATTGTTTAATTTACAAAACTATGAATACTAGCCTCAAACAGCAGCCAGAATTTTATCAGTGAATGACAAAAGGTCTTCTATATTCTTGAAATCATTCAGAAATGACCTGTGCAGTGTTTAACTCTTTCAGTTTGTATTTATTTATTTATTTATTAACCGTTTGTTTTTTTTTTTTTTTTTAAATTTTTAACCTTGAAGTTTAATCAAATCTGATCATAACAGTGCCAGTTTCTCTCCAAAATCTGAAAATGGAACTTAAACCAACTGGCATAGATTAATCCCTTCTTGTCTGCTTGTCTGCTTCCTACTCTGTCATCAGGAGGCTGGGATATGGAAATGCTTCTTTCTAACGTGATACCAACCAAAGAGAAACATGAGAGGAAGCAGTGTGTGCAGAATGTGTCAGGAATAAATTTTTCAACTCTGCTACAGTTCCTGCACCAATGGTCCTTATTGATGCTGTCAGGCATGTTTTTATGCCATTTACTTAGGCTGCAAGCCTAGTCTTGTCTTGCTTAGGCAGGGATAAGTTAAAAAAAACAACAAAAAAAAAAGGAGGCAAAGAGGCATCCTAAGGTGTCCTCTATATAACAGAGAGCAACGAGTGACTTGAGTGAGTTCTGTGACCAAGACATATATGCCCTTGCCAAATTTGGACTTAATATGCTTCTTGTGACAGAAATTTGAGGACTGTAAGACAAATATGACATTTTTTAAATTATTATTTCAGAGGTATTATCCTTGTTCTTTCTAATTTGATACAATGCTCAGAGAAAAATAAAAATAAAATAAAAAACAAAATAAAATAAAAAACAGCAAAAAACCCCACCCAAAAATCCCTCAGTAATTACAAACATTCTGGGTTTGAGAAAAAATGTACCACATTTCATCCTTAAAGGTAAAATAATTGTGCTGTTAATAAAAATTAAAAATTTCCTCACACAAATAAGGGCACAATGTTCTGTAAGAATGATTCACAGAATTATAGAATTTTCAGGGTTGAAAGGGGCATTTAAGATCACCCTGTTCCAACCCCCCTGCCATGGGCAGGGACACCTCCCACTAGATCAGGTTGCTCAGAGCCCTGTCCATCCTGGCCTTAAAAACTTCCAGGGATGGGGCTTCCACCACCTCTCTGGGCAACCTGTGCCAGTGTCTCACCACCCTCATGGTGAAGAACTTTTCCTAAATATGGTTTGTATTCTATATGCCTAATGCCATTATTTACTGTAAGCAGGATTTGTTTGGAGTAATTTTGATTTCTGCTGCCTTACTTCATATTTCAAGTGAGCAGATATTTAAGAAATTAAACCATTGTTAACACTGGTTATTATAATAGAGCTCATAGCTCAAAGAAATCAAGAACATACTATATTACACACCAAATAATATTTTTAGGGAAAAGTAATCTGAAAGAACTTCCAACCTGAGCAGAAAGCACAGACTCTATCCTAAGGAAGTGAACAGATTCAACATGCAGCCAATGGGTGAGGAAATCCCTGGAATAGAGAATGGCTGATTTTGTATTTGCATCTGGTGTTTTACCACCTTCATAGTAAAAAAGTTCTTATCATATATTAAAATGGAATGTCTTGCATTTTAACTTGTGCCCAAAGAACAGCCTACAAAGCTGCTCTAGCAACTTCATTCCATCTTTTAACTTGAAGGGGGAAAGAAGTGGGATTTTGTTGGCAGGCAGTTAACTAAATGAAAACATACTGAAAAGGGGATGGTAATGTCATGGATTTGTATTTACAACACTTATGAAGCTGAAGAAAATGGCAGGGAGAGACATTGTCCTTTACAGCTGCAGTTAATAGCTGGCAGGTGACTGCTATGCCTGTAGGTGTTCAGATAGGTCTCCTTCCCTTCTCCAGCCACTTGGCACAGGAAAATAGGAGATAACAGTGATCATGAAAACCTTAGAAATGAAAGGGAGAAATCAAGTCTTCATAGTCCTGCTATGAGACAAGGAAGTGGAGCTAAATGGTTTCCCAGAGACATGGTGGACACTTCATCCTTGGAGATATTCAAAATCTATCTAAACATGGTCCTGAGCAACCTTCTCTGAGTGGTCCTGCTTGAGCAGGGGAGTGTGGACCAGATTTATTATAATAGAGCTCATAGCTCAAAGAAATCAAGAACATACTATATTACACACCAAATAATATTTCTCTAGAAATTGCTTCCAATCTCAACCATTCTGTGATTCTATTTTTTTAAAGAAAATTCTTATGAGTCTAGAGGAGAGTGTTACATTCAAACTCTTTCAGGACTTTTACATCTTACTTAAACATGAGCTTCCTGGAAGTCTGGAGTTTGCAGTCAACATTTTAAGGAGAAAAGCTTTGATCCATGCCTTGAAAATTGACACTTTGTTGGAAGCCTGCAGGCTTTGTTTTGTTGTGTCTAACAGACTATATTTTTAATAGAACTGTGCCTAAGGGGTGCACCAAGCCCTGTGCCTGTGTCACCAGCAGTCCTCAGAACTTGCTTCTTCCCCTGGGTATCTGCAAACATATGCTGTCTGAAAGGAGCTGATATATTTCTGGGATTTTTTTTTTCTCTGTGCAAAGAATTGCAGCTTCCTCATCTTTATATACTGTTACTTTAACTCGCATTTTTTCACTGCTCAGTGCATTTACAGATCTGATGGATTCTTTGGAAAGTCAAGGCCCACACATCGTACGTGAGCTGTGGTGGAGGAGGGAAGGAGGCAGTTAGTGATGTTTGTTGCTTTCAGAGACTGTACAGTTAAGCATCTTTTTTAATTTCAAGGACTCCAGACCTGTACAACATGAGGTGTCTTGTAGTTACGGAGAAATGCTTTGCACGGGAAGCACAATGAATAGAATGGCAATGGAATGGGCTCAGGTAACTCTAACAGCATTAGAGAATATTAGAAGAGATCAAAACAGTTCAGAACTGGGGGAGTCTGAAGAAGTACTTTTAAGAAAAGAGTTGCATGACCACAACCACACCCACTTCCAAAGACAAACAGTACCAATTCCAGTCAGTGGAAATTTTGCCATTCATTTGAATAGCCACCACCAAGTGGCAGGAGCTGGGGGATGCCTCTACCAGGCTGGTAACCAGGCAGGACATCATTAGCCCACTTGAAGAAAATGATAAATCCTGAAGAATGACAAAACCTCTGGAATATATGAACTAGTAATTTAAACTGAACCTTTTTCTCCTAAATTTCTTCATGATTTCCAATATGGTACAGGAATTGTTTCGATTACTTCCCTATAATTGTTACTAAACATCTAATTTGCCATGTCTCTTATTAGAAGCACAGCACAAACACCTCAGTCTAATTATGAGTGACTCATTCACAAATGCCCTCTTCATTGTTCTAAATGAAAACACACTCTTAGAGAGTGATGGTAATAAAATTAGCATCAGAATCTGCTCAGAAACAAATTGAACAGTGGATGCTCATAGCAGTAAACACTGAAGACAGCTATGGGTGAAAGTGCAAGAATTGTAATATACTGTTCTGTATATACAATTTAATGGTTATAGTTGTATTTGACATAGGGAAAAGGCTTGATTTGATTGAATTTGAATTTTCAAGGCTTGTCCTCAGTTGATTAAATTGCACAGATTCATAGACAGTAGAGAAGACAGATCAGATCTCAAAACTCAGCTGTATTTCAGCCAAGTTGCACAGCAAGAAACTTAACACTGAGACACAATCACTATGCTTAGACACAAGTCACTATCCATCACACAGACAAACTCCATTTCTCACATAAACACATTTTCTAGCCTTCATTCTGAGAAGAAAATTGCACCATACATTCCAAAACAGTTTTCCTAAAATGTATCAAACAAGCAACATCCAAAACAGACGTTTAAAGGATAAAAACTCAAATACAGCATCAATAAGAGCAAAATCAAATACAATTAATTTCCTTTCATTCTACTTAAATCCCACACAAATACGTTGCTAGCCTATTAGCAGATGAACCGTCCAGTAATTTAACCAAGGTAATATTGTCCAGTATTTATGGTTTTGCACATCAGAAGCAATGTTTCCTTGCACATAGAAGACAGACTGAGCTGTGTATGAAAAAGCCAACAGATCTACCAAGACAGACAAATTCAAGTTCTACGCTGCCTATTCAGCACTCACTCCATAGGGAGCTATGGTACTGAATGGAGGATATATTGTTCTTGCTTTTGTACAGAGATGTCTTACTGTAGTCTCTCCTTACAGTGATTTCCTCCATTCTAATGATCTGATGCCCCTCTGTGTGTTAACCTCTGTGATCACAAGTACAGTGTTCAAAGGCAGAAAGCTCCATCAGTTGCAACATTCTCTCATAAACTGGAAGACATGATTCAAAGAACACCAGGAAAAATTCATCTGAGGTAAGCTAGTCTTGTTAAAACTTCTTGAAGAAATGTTGAAAATATACTGATTTCATACAAATGTCTACGTGCAATATGGATACAACTTCTGATTACTGATAACTTAACCTATGAAAGACATACGGGGTTTTTTTCACAGCATAACAATTACGACACTGATATAATTTAGAATTGTTTGCTGCTTAATTTCTGGATCAATTGAATAATTTTGTTCTTCTGACACATTTTGTGGGATGTACTGACCTGACCAAAGCATAGGGACAGGATTTTTCTTCTGGTAGATGACTAAATCATGGAGCTGTACTGAATTATACAAAAATACCTGTGTTAAGCCCATGGTTGATGCAAAAGCAACCACTCTTCAATGTATGCAGCCCCCAAATTACAGCTGAAGAGCAGTCAGCATGATATCCTGCTTTGGATCCTCCAAAGCAATTTCATTGCTCTCTAGCTATACTCAACTTTGTAACATAATGCTGCTTAAAATTAAAAATATTAACACCGTGATAAGATATTTTAAGTATTAGCAAAATATAAACATACTGGGACCATGCAAGAAACTTCTATCTTTTAAACAATCCCTGCAGTATAATTTTCATCTTAGGTGGTAATGATTATCTCAGACATATATATAGTGAAGGTCATTTGAGCATACCTAATCTCTACTGAAAGAGTATTTCCTTAAAAAAAAATTATAAATTAATCCCAGAAAGTTGTTATTATTCGGATGTGTTAAATAATTTTCTGGGCCCTTGTGGATCTCATCTCATTTTCACAAACATACTCTAAGCTAGTGTGGCTTCCATGTGGTAATACACTAAGTCGTGTTCTGCTGGAACAGAGGATTTTTTACAGACTACTGACCTGAAACTTAATTCACGTAAGGAGAACATGCTAACTGAATCCTACATGTCTTTAAGTATACGTCTCAACTCCTAGTGGCATTTTCATTTTCTGTCATGCATTCTGATTTAAAAAAATATAATTGCTATAATATTCCTTTCAAGGGACACATCCTTGGTACTTTCAAGGCATAATATCAATGTGTAATGGAGCCAGGTCACATTGTTTTCTATATGCCAGTAAAATTAAGACCCTAAGGCATGTTTTGGCCTTTTCAGCTGTAGACTGCACAGTGACTTCCAGTTTTGATTTGCCAATTGCTAATCTTAGTTGACTAAAACAACAAACAGCCAAGTTCTCCTGAGAAACATTTAGATTGCATTACTCAGTGCATTACTCATAGGTTACGTAGCATTCACTCACTATACTGTAATTAAACATTACACTAATTTTTTTTTTTTAAGAGGTTTAAAGGTTGTCAATCACCTAACCTCATCAGATGTGGCACAGCTGCTAAACAACTTTATGACCTCTTGGTACTTTATATTTTTTAATATGTTCAGAGACAGTTGATAGAAATGCAGTGATGTCATAATGCTATCTACAGGCTCTAAACAACCTCAGTTTCTGTCAGTGACCCTGCTGTTTTCCATCAAATAAACCAAATGAAAGAGTGAGTAGAGAAACAAACCACAACAAACTCGTACGACTGAAAGTCAAATCAGAAGTAACTCAAGCAAAGCTCTACACTATGACTCTCCATTATGAGTTTTCTCCACATCTTTCTAGTAGCCTCAGCCAGTAACAATGTGGAGATAGCTTTCCATGTAGTTTATCATCTCAAGACATGGCTTCAAGTTAAGAAATAGGACAGTGTGAAAACAAGACCTGAATATGTAGTCCTGAATATTGCATTAAAGTTGCAATATGATCAGTTCTAAAAATCACTGGTAAGCTGTTGGTTTACAGTGTTTGGTAACACTATATAACATGTATGTGTTCAACTTTCCTGATCCCAGTAACCAGCCATCAAACTTTCAGATGCCCAAGAGTCCCAGTATGTTCTGGAGACCTGAGGGAAGAAGGGAGCTTGAACTGTGTTTCACAAAAGATGACAAGAGCTCCCAAGGGGTTCTGCTGCTCTACTGACCTGGGGTTTATCAGTCTCAGCATATCTTACTGATTTGCTGCCCCAAAGCCAGAAATTTAGATTACCCAGAAGTTCCCATGAGCTCAGCTTCTCTGTTAGTCAGATCACAGAATTAAAGAATTGTCATGGTTGGAATTAACACCGCCATGGCTTCCCCCAACCCCCCCCCCCCCAAAATAAAAATAAATCTATCTCTATAGAGATCTATCTCTATCTATCTCTAAATCTATCTCTATCTCTACCTCTATCTCTATCTCTATCTATCTCTATCTCTATATCTCTATCTCTATCTCTATCTCTATCTCTATCTCTATCTCTATCTCTATCTCTATCATCTCTATCTATCTCTATCTCTAGGTCTAGATCTATACCTATAGATCTACAGATCTATAGATCTATATCTATCTAGATATCTATACAGATATAGATATATAGAGATATATATCTGTCTCTAGATATCTAGATATCTCTAGATATATCTATCTATATCTATATCTATATCTATATCTATATCTATATCTATATATCTCTATCTCTATCTCTATCTCTATATATAGATATAGATATCTAGATATATAGATCTATAGATCAATAGATATAGATATATGTAGATAGAGATAGATATAGAGATAGATATAGATAACTGACCATACCCATTACAATGTCCTGAAGTACCTCATCTACATAGTTTTGAAGTAACTCATCTACACGGTTTTTAATTACCTCCAGGGATGGTGACTCTACCACCTCCCTGATTGGCCTGTTCGAGTGTCTGACTACTCTCAGAAAAGAAATGCTTTTTAATACCTAATCTAAACTTCTCCTGGTGCAACTTCAGGCCATTTCCTCTAGTCCTGTCACTATTCACTAGGGAGAAGAAGCCAACAGCCAGCCCCCTACAACCTGCTTTCAGGTAGTTGTAGAAAGCAACAAGGTCTCCTCTCAGAGTTCTCCAGACTAATCAGTCCAAATTCCTTCAGCCTCTCCTGATAGGATTTTTTCTCCAGACTCTTTAGCAGTTTTGTAGCTCTCCTCTGAACTGACTCCAGCTCCTCAGTGGCCTTCCTGTAGTGTCAGACCCAGAACTGAAAACAAATACTTGAGGTGCAGCCTCACCAATGCCAAGTACAGAGGCCTGATCACTTCCCTTCTCCTGCTGGTCACACTATTCCTGATACAAGCCAGATACAAGCCAACCTACTGTTGGCCTTCTTGGCTACCTGGGCACACTGCTGGCTCATATTCATCTGGCTTTTGACCAGCAACCCCACGTACTTTTCTGCCTGGCAGCTTTCCAGCCCCTCCTTAAAGCCTGTAACATTACCTGAGGTTTTTTGACAAAAATGAAGGACCCAAGACCTGGCCTTGTTAAATGTCATAGGACTGGCCTCAGCCCATCAATTTGACCTATCTAGATGACAAAATTTGACATATGACTTTAACTTCTAATGGTCCACACACAACTTAAGACTCACTTTTGTTATCCCATTCAGCTTCCCAACAAATACATCTCTGAGAAATCATGGACCTTGTTAAAGCTGGCTGATGTACTTGCCTCTCTTCTGTCAAGTTAAATGGCTAGCAGAGGGAATTTTTTTTTTTTTAAATTCCTTTCAGAAAAAATGGCTGAAAGAATAAACCACAGCACAAGGATTGGGGTCATCTGGTATGGGCTAACCAAAAACACAAAGGGAAAATATCTGTTCTTAAAAAGTATTACTATTTTTATGTTTCAGAAAAGAGAGAAAGTCAGAAATAGAAAACTTCTGGCAATTCCCACAATTCATATACTTGTGTCTCCTGTCTTTGGCAATATGTCAACAGTGAATAAAACAGCATTCCTTATGCAAAATATAGGATGAAAAAGAAGACTAAAGAAACAAAAAGATTCACTTTCTCATTTATTAAGTCTAACATTCTTTTCACCTTCTTGCTTCTTCTCTTACAGGAATAGTAAAAAATCCTGTTATACATTCTTCTGGCAAGCAGACATTCATCTCAGTCTATGGTTTCCTCCTGTTAGCTTCTGTTTGTCTGCTTAAAATTACTTCAATGTTCCTCAGAGAGGCCAGGAGTCATTGAAATGCCTCACACAACTGTTATGTTTAGGGAATAAGTACACAGGAGCTTTGGAACCTTCTGAAGAGGCCTCCTTCCTAGGTGAGTCCCAACATGGAGGATGAAGTGCAGATTCTTTAATTTGTGCAGAACTTATATTGGAGAGAGAGAGGGATAGATATGAATAGCCATATTTTTAAGAAATTACTCTTAAGATATGAATCTGTCATTAGCTAAAAGAATCAAAATTGTTGACTCTTATTCAGTCCTATAGACTACAGAAAGAAAGAGACAGACCCATAAGAAAAAGAAGAATTTCAAGAGTTTACAAAGCATAACATTTTTTCAATTAACAATATTTTTATTTCTAGAGCCTTCTGTGCTGTTGGAATGAAGCACTTTATTTAAAATGCATATTTTAAATAAAAATTTAAAAAATAGAGAGCTTTCTGAGAAGAAGAGGCAGAGCAACAGCTTGACAATAGACAAAACAGCAGACTGCATTTTTGTGTGCGTCCTTATTACAACCCTTCTCAGGCAGTGAAAAATATGTGAGGTATTTTGTACCTCACATTTGTAATATGCAGCTATTATTTTACTTGGCTTTGATGTTTCACACAATTTTTTCGAAGCAAAGAATCTGCTATGACAAAATGACATGTCCCATATGCTTCCTTAGCTGTATGAATGAGAAAAACTTGGCTAACTCTAATTAGCATTGGTGCTGTTGTTTGTTATTCTTGTACTGCTTTTAATGCATCATTGTTCTAGTAACACTAGAACTAATGGAAGGGTCTGTCTGTTGTGCACAGGACCAAGAACTCTGACACCCTGCTACTGGATGTTCTTGCCTTTAAACTGCTGGGGAGAAGTGGCAGCCAAGCTTCCAAACCTTGGCTAACCTACCTCATAACTAGGTGGAGGTTACGGCAGGTTATGATCTTGGTGCAGACAGACAGTGATGGCCTCCAGGTAAATTTCTCAGCTCCACCTGCTTTCCTATATGGAGTAAAGGAAGTCTTCAAGGAAGCTGCTCTGTCAACAGATGGAGGAATAAAGGCTTGTATGAATCTGCTCGCATTTTGCCTCCAGAAGCTACTTTTCTCTTTTGGCTAAAAAGTCATTGCCAGCAGCCAAAATGGAAACTGTATCTCCTAGATATATCTATCTCCTAGATATAAAATGCTGCAAGTCCTAGCTTTTTAAAAGGATACAATTCCCAGTAAATAAAAAGCATATTATTATAAGTAAAGCCTCTAATGTCAGCACATACTCCATACTGCATGCCAAGTAGCGTATTTGACAGACTGGGTAGGAATCTGCTTTAGAGCCAGCCAGGGGACAAGTGCTGCATAGAGGAGAGAGCTGCTTGTCACCTCAAGATCCCTGACATTCAGAGTCTAACATTTCAGAAATTAGTTTTCTGTTATAGTTACTGGAAAAACTCTACACCAGAAGGTACAGAGGTACCTTGACAGGCTGGAGAAATGGACTGACCGGAACCTTGTGAAGCTCAGTAAGAGGAAGTGAAAATTCCTGTTCCTGGTGAGGCACAACCCCAGGCACCAGGATATGCTGGGGGCAAGATGCCATTTACCTTCTTTGCAGCAGTAGCACATTGCTGCATCATGCTTAACTTGTTGGCCACCATGACCCCCAGGTCCTTCCCTGCAGAGCTGCTTTCCAGCCAGCTGCTCCCAGCCTGGGGTTATTCCCAACCACTGTCAGGAATTGGCGTTTCCTTGTGGACTTCATGTGGTTCCTGCTGACTTGCTCATTCTTGAAGTTCCTTTGAATGGCAGCACACCCATCTTCTTTGTCAGCCAGATACATTCCCTTCTGACAGTACACTTTTTCCTTTTTTACTTTTCAAATTCTTTTGCTGTGTTGTTATTTTTGGGGTTTTTGTGGTGGGGTTTTAAGGCTTTTCAAATCAAGGTAAAGCTTCCATGTTCTGGCATACAATTCTTTTTTTTTTTTTTTTTTTTTTTTCTATTTTAAATTTAAGATAAGACAAGCACTTCTTCCAAGATTTTAAGGTTTGAATTTCTCAGAGATTCAGGACAAGTACTGAGTAACTAAGCCTTTTATTGGGCATTGGGTTTAAGCCAATTGCTTTATCATTAAAATTCAGAACCACTGCAGTAATACAAAAAACAAATGCTCAAAATAAATGGAGAAAAAGATAAAAGGAGAAAAGCTAGAGAAAGAGCTCTTGCTGGGATTTTTCTCTCTCTCTTTTCCTTATTTTTCAAATTTAACTTCAAAAATAGCAAGCGACTGAATTGTCAAAAGAAAAAGAAGCCAACTGAACAATAAAACTCAAAACTTTAGGATAAAACATTTCTTGACGGAATTGGCTACTGGTATCTTCTCACTTTTAAAACCTCTTTTCTCTCTTATCCTCTGAATACTTGTTCACACAACTCTCCTCATCTAACATAGCTTTTTCTGCTTCTTTTAGATCATATACTACCTTTATAAACATTGTGTTAGCAAGTTGAGAAATAGCTTTTCCTTGATCTAAAAAGAATTCAGGTAGAGCAGAACAAAGAAATTTGTTCTTTCCTTCCCTGCATGTAAAGCTTGTGCAGTGAGGAACATTCTTTTCATTCCCTATTTGTAGTCAAGCAGATAGAATACATCTGGAACACAACATTCACTTCTAGTCAGTGATACAATAGTTTTGTTAGAATGGGAGATTTGTAACATTCCCTGAGAACAGCACTTTTTCTGTGAATCAGTGGTATGGTCACCTATTCCTGTTCTTTCACAGATTCTTATTGGTTCCCTGTGTACAAGAAGAGGTGTTCTTACCTACATCATAATCACAATAACTGCAGATAACTTTCAAAGGCTTTTGGTAACCATCTAGCTTTGACAACAAAAGTTTAGTCCAAGTTAATGTCTCTGATTGAAGTTGATAGATATCCTTGGTTTGATTACTCCTTCATTAGGGTGACTCTCTAAGGAGCAGTAATCAACGTATCTGTGGTAGTAGGATCGAGAGATCTCCCGCTGTGTAATTTTTTTGACCAATTTCTGAATCATTTGTGATCACTTAATCCCTTCCAATTATTTTTCTCTGAGATTAAAGTTCTCCTCTGGAGTCCTTTTCAAGAGAGTATTTGACACTACCATCCTCTATTCTTTTTAAAAACTATCTTTCATTTGGGATCCAGTAAGAAGTTCTCCCTGTTCTTTCATGTGTATATGCTACACAGGCAGAGGATCTGAAAGCTTTTCAGATCTGAAACACATCCTTCAGCCAAACAGAACTTACTTGGTAAAGGCTTGAAATTGTATTCATGCCCTCTAGCTTTAAGTATAAAAATAAAGTTAGTGTCCTCCAGGCAGTAATTCTTTGTTTTCTCCCATTTTTGATGTTCCTAAAAAAGGTTTTAATAGCATAGAGCAGCTGTGTGCTGTTTATAGGAAATGGAAGCCAACATTTTTGCAATTCGAATTATGTCCTTCTGAACAAGTAATCATTTTGGAATCCTGTTCATCCACCATTTTGCTATTATACCTTGCATTAACAATTCAAGATAATGGTCCCATTCCATATAAACAGAGTTTCACATTTATTGGGCTATATGGGGAAATAACTGATTCAAAAATTAAATATTCTTTTCTACTGGAAACAGGCAAAATTACAAGGACTTACATTTTAAAAAGCCATATACTGCACAGCTTGTTTTAGGTCCCTTTCATACATAGTATGCTGGCACCAGTGTGTGCTACTATTTGTCTTCAAGTTTCCAACACACTTTTGTTTTATTCAGAGCTATGCCCCCATCTTGCTATTCAGACTTTCAGCTTTCATGTAGAAATTTGCATTATGAACCTTGAAAGTTCCTTCCAATCCTGTTTCTACATGGCACTCAGTGTGTTCCACCTATTCATCATCTCCTTGTATTATTGCAGTTTTTATCTGTCCTATTTTTCTTTAGGAACGTAGAATTTTAGTGACTAATCACAGTGGTTGGGTCCTATACAATTGTGGTATTCCATGCCACTTGGCTTTCCCTCACTTTAAAAGTTCACTCTTGACCTTGACTTACTAGCAGCTTGGTCTTCTTCCAGCAGTCACGGAATCACAGAAAGTTAGGGGCTGTAAGGGACCTCAAAAGATCACCTAGTGTAATCCTCCTCTCAAAGCAGCTTCACCTACAGGAGGTCACCTAGGATGAGTTCAGGTGGGTTTTGATTGTCTCCAGAGAAGAAGACTCCACAGCCTCCCTGGGCAGCCTGTTCCCATTCTCTGTCACCCTCACAGTGAAAATGTTTTCCCTTATATTTATGTGGAACCTCCCATACTCCAGCTTGTACCCTTTGGCCCTTGTCCTATCATTGGACTTAACTGAGAAGAGCCTGGCTCTGTCCTCCTGGCACTCACCCTTTACATATTGCTCATGAGGTCACTCCTAATTCTCCTCTTCGTCAAGCCGAAGAGCCCCAGCTCCCTCAGCCTTTCCACATATGGGAGATTTTCCACTCCCTTAATCATCTTGGAGGCTCTGCACTGGACTCTTTCAAGAAGTTCCTGGTCCTTCTGGATCTGATGTGCCCAGAACTGGACACAAGGTTCCAGATGTGGCCTCACCAGGGAAGAATAGAGGGGGAGGAGAACCTCTCTTGACCTACTAACCACCCCCCTTCTAATGCACCCCAGGATGCCATTAGCCTTCTTGGCCACAAGGGCACATTGCTGGCTCATGGTCATCCATCTGTCCACCAGCACCCCCATGTCTCTTTCCCCTTCATTGGTCTCCAACAACTCAGTCCCCAACCTATACTGGTACTTGGGGTTGTTCTTTCCCAGATGTAAGACTTCACTTGCCCTTGTTGTAATTCATTACATTTCTCCCTGCCCAACTCTCCAGCCTGTCTAGCTCCCTCTAAATTGGCAGCACAGCCTTCTGGGTCATTCAGTCCTTCCAGCTTTGTGGCATCTTTGTGTCTCAGAAACCTCGATGAGAAGACCCTCTGTCCCATCATTAAGGTCACAGATAAAGATGTTGAACAGCACTGAACCCAGCACTGCCCCCTGAGAGGCTTCACCAGTCACAGCTGGAGTCTGCACCAATGATCACCATTCATTGGGCTCTATTGTGTAGCCAGTTCTTAATCTATCTCACTGCCCATTCTTCTATCCCAAATTTCCTGAACTTGCTCAAGAGGATGTTATAGAAGACTGTGGGAAAAAAAAAAAAAAAAAAAAGTAAAAGAAGAAGTAACGTGCATTTGGTGGTTGCTTTGTCACTAGGTGTTGCTTCTATCAGGAGTTTACTTGAGCTCGGAAAGAGCCCAGAAAAATTAATGAAATATTAATCTGTCGAACTTTCTTTAGCAATACAAAGGAGTAAAAACATGGGAGTAGGATTCATGCATATCATGCTTTCTCAACCTCTGCTGTGCAACAGAGTCCATGAAAAAGTACCTGTGGGGAGCTGATAATTCTTCAATAGACTTAGCAGCTACAGTCTTTTGCTCTTTGAAATACATTTTGTGGGTCAAGGTAGCCTTTGGGTCTGTCCATCACTGGAATAGCTGGGGATATTCTATTACATCTGAGCATGATTATGGAGGTTGAGTTTAGCTGATTGACACCAATGATGTCTGGACAGATTGCCTGGTTCTGTGGCCCCCATTACTTGTGATCAACCTGTTGGCTAAATGTGATTAGAGTTCAGTTTATTTCACATCCAGCTGTCATGGCACCAAAACCAGTTGTATTCAGAGGTACCTGAGTACACACCGTCTGCAGCCAGCTCTCTGAAATGAGTAATTGACTCAGATGTTATAGAAGATATATTCGTGGCTTTTAAAATCAGTCCACTATTACTCTGTGCAAACCTTCATCTATGTCACTGACATAAAGCCCTTATCACAAAAATCCACTGTGGCCATTTATTCCTCTTCAGGGATATCTGCTGGGGTAGAGATTTTCAGTTCTTCATCATTCTGAAGGCAGTCAATCACTTATTTTTTTCTTGGTTTTATCTTTTTGAAGTATGCCCTTGGCTTAGGAGGCAGGAGCACAAAGTGAGTTATGTGTCCTCACACTTGATCTATTGAGTGGTGACACATTGCCTGGTCCTGTTCCACCCTGTTTTATGGAGGTGAGTCTGCACCATGGATCAGAGGCAGGCACAGATTCACCTTTCCACTTCAAACTTACACAAAACTAACATTGCAAAAGGTCTGGTGTTCTGTTAAGTATAGGAAAATAACTTCCAATCTTCTTTGAGTGTAAACAGGTTGGGCATATCTAAATAATGCTGAGAGGAGTCAGCTGTAGATCTATGTATCTGTATCTGATTATACTTATTTGAGAATTGTAGTTTTCTGGGAAGGGGACAACCACCCAGGTAATCACAGTGATGTGTTTAGGACCTCTTCTTTCCTGTGTGCAATACAGTATTATCTGTAGTTGTACACTGAAGAAATTGAAGTAAAATTACAACAGTTGTTTGCTTTAATACAAGAGGGAATGAAATCCATGGGTCATTTTCCATTTCTAGCAACATTACTATAGTTCCTGCTTGGCTGCCTCTCATGTCAAGTGCAGTATGCCAGTAGGATTCTGGGTTATTATTGATTGTTGTAGTCATAATTAGCCACTGTAATGGAATTAAGTGGAACAACACCTTGCTTGGATTTGTACATAGGGGAAGTATAGGGACAAAAACTAACAAAACAAACTCAGTCAAAGGATGTCAGATGATTTTTTTCTTAATTTGAGTCTTTTGATAGGCCAGACAGAGGGAGGTAGGGGAGCAAAGGCAGAAATGGCATTGTTGTAATGCTGAGTTGCTATCCCTGGACATTTGGAAGAACTGCATTCCTGGGAGTGGGTTTTGGTAACATTACCAAGTGTAAATGTTTAGGACTGCACAGTGCTAAATGCTAAATACTAAATGAAACTGTAGTATAATTTACACAGACAACGGAAACATTCAGACATTCATTATACATTCAGACTCATGAAAATGAGCACTGTAAGTTTTACGCAGCTGTTTGAATCTTTCATCACTATAAGGAGCAGGATTTGCAATCATATGAAAGTGTAGATCTAACCAAGTACCCTGCTTGTGAAAGTCGGGATTTTTTAACACTTAGAATACGGTCACAAATAATATTCTTAATATGAACCCCAAAGGAAACCAGAGATTAACAGGGGAATTGTTAGACAGTGTTCGATTAAGGGGTTCTATCACATCTGCTGTTATGTCATTATGGGGAGCTAAAGAATGTAAGAAAAGCTAGTAACCACAAATATGACCTCTAAAGATACCCAAAGATTTCTTTTGATATTTCATATAAAATCTATTTCCATTAAAATCTTTAACAGTCTGGCATGTCCCATGACAATTGCCTGACCTCTTGTTCTTGTATTCTTTTACCTCTTTATTTGTATCTTAAATGCTCCTTTCAGACACTTATTTACTAAAGCATGCAGAACTTCAATGACATTGATGAATGTCAGTAAATTTTGGATTAAAAAAGTAAGATCCTTTTTAATCACAGAAATCTCTGTTTTTTCCTTGCTTTCTTTCTTCCTCAAGTACCAGGTACTATAAGCTTCAATAATGCATTTTATTAAAAAGAAATTCAAGAGGGAATGAACTGCTGGCATGGCTGTTGCTTACAAAAGGTTGGTTGAATTTAAAGCTGCAGTTTAGTGATATGCAGAACAAAAGATACTTAAATTAATTTTATTTCTGTAAAAGTAAATTAGCCATAGACAATGTTTGTGTTTTTTCTCTTTCCTCTGCTAAAGATCTACAAAGTATTCCACACTTTCGTGACAGGAAAGGTTATTATGTAAGTTAAAAATGGTTGATCAACTCATTCAAATCCTGTAAAAATAACCCATACCTAGTTTGAAGGAGCAATATTGAAGGAGCAATAATATTATCTACACAGTAGACACCTTCCTACATTTCCAGCCTTGGTAAATATTGAAAGCAAGGATAACTAATACATGTGGGAATGTGTATACATGACGACCTGCATGTTCTTGTGTGCTGCTATTACCCTCTATTTTTTGAGAAGCTGGCAAAAAAATAAGTGTCATAGTTCTGTAAATGTCTCAAAGAAAGCTGATATTAAGACTTGTGGCTCACTGCCACTGCCCCACATCAGAGCACTGGAAGTTAAGTGAAGGAGAAACATATTGAACATTGCTATCTTTGTATGCTTAAATACATAAAATGATTCATTTTCATTTTTCTAGCAGTCACATAGCTACTCTGAAAGAGGACAAACTCCAGTGTCAGCCAGAGAAAATGAGAGAATGAGAGAGAAACTGCAGAAAGGCTAAAAATATAGCTGTCATAAAAAAATCAGAAGTGAATCCAGAACACAAGCAGAGTTCCAATAACAACCTATGAAAGGAGATATTTGAAAGAAATTATGTTTTCTCCCATCACATCACCACATGTTTTGGAAACCAAACAGTAGTTTTGCACCTTAATCTTAGTTCTCTGCCTGATGCAGGCACACAACAAGCAATTCTGCAGTCATGTATGAATGTGTGATACCTTAGTCATTGCTTTCTAAACCTGCTTATTAATTTTAATGATGCTGACTTCCTTTCTAAAGCATTGTGACATGTACAATTAGAAAAAGTACCATATAAGAGTTAGGTATCACATTATTTTATCAAAGGCCATACTTTCTTTTTGAAACCTCGTACGAATGAGTGAAGCTAATGATTTAAGTCTGGCATTCAGCAGAGAGGTAGCTGAATGGAATTAATTCAATATTTGATGATTTTGCATTTCACATATATATTCATTCAATGTCAATGAAATAGGCAACTTTTCAGCACAACGGAGAATTTCAAGAGCCATCTAAAAACTTCTTAAATGAAATAATTATTCACAGTTTGTTTAAATCTCATACTGCGATGTTCAAGTAACATCACTGCCATCACAGAGCAGTCCATGACACCAGCTACCAGATTTGGATCATTTGGCCTTAGAAAGTCAGAAAACTTAGGAAAAGCCTTTTCTTCTTTTTTTTTTACATAACTTGAGTTTTGTGCCAGTTGAAAACCCATCCCTAAATACATTCTCTTCTTTACAGGGACATAAATAGAGCAATGTTCCAATTCTGCTGTTCCCCTGGATCATAATATTTCTATTTCACCAGTGTCTCTACTGAAGCTTCTTTAGCTTGTCTCCTGCAGTGCTCTTAGCAGAACTTGACATTATTATAAGACACAGACCTATTGGAATGAGTCCAGAGGAGTGTCAAGGTGATCAGAAAGCTAGAACTTCTATGAAGCCAAGCTGAGAGAATTGGTATTGGCTAGACCTAGGTTATTCAGCCTAGAAAAGAGAAGGCTCCAAGAAGACTTTCTAGCAGGGAAGGGACTTTCTAGCTGGGAAGGGACTTTTCACAAGACCCTGTTGTGATAGGACAGGGGGTAATGGTTTCAACATGGAAGAGAGTAGATTTAGATTGTTTATTAGGAAGAAATTCTTTAGTGTGTGGGTGCTGAGACACTGGCACGAGTTGCCCAGAGGAGTTGTGGATGTCCCCTCCCCGGAAGTGTTCAAGGCCACATTTCACAGGTCTTTGAGCAACCCAATCTAGTGTGGAGGGGTTGGAACTAAATGATTTTTAAGGCCCCTTCAAACCCAAACTATTCTATGAATTTAACCCCAAAGTCTTCTTCCATTTGTCTCATTTCCCAGGTGAGCAACTTCTCATGTTTCATCTGTGTTTGTATAAATCATGGTCTTGGGTTTTGGTTAGGCTTTAAGGACTGTGAAATACATACCAGGCTAGACCAGAAGCTGAGGAACAGATTCAAGGAACTGTGATGTCTATTGAGTCATACAGGAAGATGATGTGCCAAAGAACTGGTTCTTCTTACCAGGTGCTCTGGTCAAAACAAGTTCTTTCTATTGCACATCTCAGACATCAGCTGATAAGATGGTGCCCCAGCTACAAAATTGTTTTGTTGAAATAAGAAACAGGCTGAGGAGCAGCACTGACATGAGTTTGGAGCCATGGCCAAGTTAATACACAAAAACTGAGACACTTCACTACAATATACTACTGACAGGAATCTGAAATGAGGGGAGTATGCTCACTAAGCTGTTCCCCTTGATGATGAATCTCCTCAGACAGAAGAGTCTAACAGGCAGATCTGAGAACGTCTCTGCAATATTTCCACCCACCATCTAATTTAGTACAAAACTGGGGCTGCTGGTCTAGTCCTAAGGTTCTGGTTTTTTCAGTCACATGCTAAGTCAAAGTTAGTTAGGCACAAAATGATTCAAATATTTTCAAGCTCATTTGTTAGACAGAAGGTGGTAAAGAGACCAAAGTAGAGCTAAGAAATTAGCCACAAATGTTCTTATTTTGGGAGCAAAGGATCCAGGTAAAGATACTTGGCCAAAGGCTGTATGGAAGGTTGTTAGAACATCAGTAAATTTACTGGGGTTTCCATGAGGAAATGAGGGTTATGTGACCCTCTATAAAGGGTTCATATAATTTTTCTCTCTTAAATTCAGGATTAGAATCCATCTCTGTGAAGTCAGGCTCTCTTTTCTTCAAGTAATTAGTAATTTGTGTCAGCTGTTATATAATACAGGAAAAAATAATGAGGAAAAAAAAAAAGAAAAATCAGCACAACTTTTAATGGATTAGGGCATAGTTTGAGTTGTTACCTGAAGAGGTCATCCAGGTGAAGCACTGCCAGCTGCACTGATATGTTCATTTAAAATAACAGTCTGAACCTTCTGTGGGTGAGTCAGATGGTCTGTTTGCTTGGGTACACTATGGAAAAAAGAAAAAAAGAAAAAAAGCCAGATCATTCAATCATTATTTTGAAAAGGTCCTTAATTACATTTAGTGCCAGAAGAGAATGATTTTTTTCAAACGGATAGGAAGGCTGAATAGCAACAAAAAGAAAAAAAAATACTCTCTGTTCTCAGATAGGAAATTCTGAATGCTCCACATTCACCAGGAAGTGAACATATAATTTAATAATTCATTCATTTTACTCATCTGTGTTATTTTTATGGCACGCAAGGTACCAGCATTTTTCCAGCATCTTTCTAAACAAATTCTGGAAATGTAAATCTGCAGATGAGTATGCCAAATGGAGATTTTAGAGGAAAAAAACCCAGCAGATGCTCAGTTCTTAATTTTTTTTCTTTAAATTTTAAAATTTACTCCTTTAGAAGAGTCAGTATTTACAAATAGACAATTTTTTTAATGCAATTTTGCTAAATATACTTAAATACAATAGCTGTAAAACTATTAAAAAATGGAGCAGGTTGCCCCAAGAGGTGATAGATGTCCCATCCCTGGAAACATTCCAGGTCAGTTTGTCCGGGCTCTGAGCAACCTGGTCTAATGGAAGATGTCCTTGATCACTGAAGGGGGAGTTGGACTAAATGACCTTTAAAAGCCCCTTCAAACCCAAACAATTCTATGATACCACAAAGTGCCTGAGGGGGTGATTTTTATAATTTCTGCAGTGTGGTTAGCATCAGTGGGAATATTTGTTCTGATATTCTGTGATGTGAAAACTGAATAGGACTTTGAAGGCAGACAGAATGATAAGCAAGCTGGTTTATAGACTGTAGTATTAATTTAATAGTTACCCTTCAACAAGACTTTTAGTTGGACACTATTTAGAACAAAAGATATATGCAGAGAATCATAAGGAAAGTAAAAGTATCAAACTTTCCAGCATGTAAGCTTATTATGGTAGACAAATCCTTGTGTCCTTGTACAGTATTTTTATTTTTTTGATTTTAAATAGTAAAAGACACATACCATTCTTGCCAATGTATCTGTAGTTGTAAGATGAAAAAAAAATTAAAAAATAATAATAAAAAAGCCCTGGATGAAATTTTGGACAGTGTTCCACCTGAAGCACTGTATCAGGTAGCCTGAAATATCAGTGTTGAAAGAAGGTTTGTATTAACCAAGATAAAAGCACATTAAGTGTTTTATGGTTTTGGATGACAGTACCACAGTTTTTAACTGCAGTTTCCAGACAAAAAGGAGTCACAGGCACTGCACACTCCTGTCTGCCACTTCTGTGTACACAGGGGGTGGTGGTGGCTCTCTCGTATTGCAGCCTGGTGTCCAAAATGGAAGAGAGTCTAATAAGAGCTGATAATTAAACAGGATTAATCAGAAACAGTTTTCCACCATGGCCTCTACAGATGTATAAACAAACTGATGTTCTGTGTTATAACAGGATCTTCATGAAAATTCAGCTCTCGACTCTGTTCAGGTTTTGTTTTTGTAATAGTACCCACTGTCGACAGGTCAGCTTGTGGCAAGTGCCTGTCTGCCTGTCCTCAATACTGCCCAGCTATCACAGCATCCCTAGGCAGATCCAAAAAGGGGAAAAACAACAGATTTCCAATAATTTAGATTTTGACCTCAAAGATTGTGCAAATTTAAGTACAATATACCTAGCATAGCCTGTCCTTAACAGGCAAAATATGTTTTCATTTGACTTGTAATAGCATACTTGAGGTGCTTTGCACTTCAAAGTAGCATAAATGGTGCTATTTATTTTGAGGCTAAACTGTTTCCAGTGCTCCAGCTGTTCAATCTGTTGTGTCTCAGCCACGCTTACTAAGAGAAATA
Source organism: Calypte anna (assembly GCF_003957555.1). Lineage (NCBI taxonomy): Eukaryota > Metazoa > Chordata > Aves > Apodiformes > Trochilidae > Calypte > Calypte anna. Next base: position 183,259,039 of record NC_044244.1, on the reverse strand, counting down.
TGCCTATAAAATGAGAGACTGCACTGGTGTGCTTGGGGAATTCCACTAACATCAACCCTCCCCTTTTGGCTGGTTTAGTGCTGGATCCAGGGGTGGTGATTTTCTCTCCCTTCTCTCCTTTAGCTCTCTGCTACCATCACACAGTAATTTATCATTTGATTCAACAGGGTGATGTGAGGTTACACGCAGGTGGAATTGTGAATTTTCTGTGCCCCAAATGACAATGTGACTAAAAGGAATGTAATGGAGGAGGCAGACATGCTGAATTGGATGTAACTTGCAGTGGATTACCGCCTGCAAACTGGCTCTGAATTGAAAGGGACACCTCCAGGCTCCTGCTGAAATGGGGTAGCTCACCAGCTTATGGTAAAGACATCTCTCCTCCTGGGGTGTAAAGCTGGAGTTTTCCCTCTCCTTGGGACAGCAAAGGACCAGTGAACCGCTGGCATTTGTGGGCATATAAGAAACACTGATATTCCCACTTTTATTGTTGTCCTTCATTGACCCACCATCCTGCATCAGGTCTTCTCTGGAATCAGGATGCTATCTTGAACTAGAAAGCTTCACCAGACACCTCTGGACCCAGGGTGGTGACTTTCTTAAACTGCCTCATTCTTTTCTTTCTTGCTTGCTTGCTGTCTTTCTCACTTTCTTATTCTTTTCTCACCCATCTTTCTCTCTCTCTCTCTCTCTCTCTCTTTTCCTTGTATCTTTTCCTTTTCTCTCTCTCTTTTTTTGCCTTGCAACATATTTGCCATATCTTCATGGGGCTATATTACATTTCTTGTGTTATTTGTTAAATAAAATTTTTTGTTTGCACCTTGGTGGCTGGGCTTTGTTCTTGTGAATCCAAAAGCTATAAATTCCTGTGAACCATAACAATGGTTAACATCATGCATCATTGTTTAATGTCATGCAAGTCATGACAGCACCATGTTTCTGTGTGGAGCATTGTATGAAATATTCCAAAGTATTTGTTACATGTCTTCACTATTTTCAAGCTTACACTCCTCAGCCCAACCCACTTTTATCTGAAAAGGTTCCACCTCAGCATGGTGAGAGTGGGACCTGAGAGTACTTCAGAAGTTAAATAATATACAATCTGACAATTCTGTCCTGAGGTTGACTTTGGGAGTGCTCCTACATCCCAGTGTTGTTGCAGCTAATGAAATGACCCTTACTTAGCCACTGGTGTCTTATTCATCAAGACCTAAAAGGATAGGAAACCTGACAGATCTGGCACAGCAAAGGAACTAATAGTAAATAAAGGCAAGGAATGGAAAAAAAAGAATCCTGGTGTGCAGGAAAAAGGACTGTGGAGTGAAATTTGGCACAGGAGGCATGGCTAAAATTTAGTTCTGCCACATACATTAGATATTATTTATATTACAATAATATATGTATGTATTATATATTACTCAATTTCACTATATTAGAATTCAGTTTTCCTAAGAGATATTTTGGGATGGGAAGTGGGGGGGATTATGGTGGATGGAAAGGAAGAAAGGAAAGCAATTTTTCTGTAACATGAGAAGGTTTTTCAGGAATTTTGCAGTATACATTATACTTATATACATAAGGCTGTTGCAGACTAGAAGGAAGTTTTAACTTTTTTCTATGTATACATATCTATATATACATAGATATTAATTTATATATATAAAACTTGTGAAGAAAACTTAAACATACATATATCAATATATGTTTGTACATAACATAAATAATCTTAGAGACCTATGTAGAGATATAGATATGGATGATATATTGATAGAGCTTGATGTAGAAAAAAACATGTTTCTCTTATATAAATTCATATTTCTAGTCTTTTAAATAAACTGTGAAATTAAGGCAAGTTGCATTTACAAGGATAGCCATGGGATGAGGTGTAGGCAAAACCAACACTTTCTTCCTGCCTGAAGCTCTTCATAATTCACCTTCGAAACACTTTGCACTGATCATATTTAGAAGGAAAACCTAACAGATACCAAAAATAAAATGAACTAAGTAAGTTCATATTCAATGGTCTTGCTTTCTAGATGCAGAGTGCCTTCAAGCCAAAAGACTATTTCCACTAACATAAAACAGAAAGCATGCTTCAATCCTTAGTCTAGGATTTTTACAGTACTCAAGGCTCTGCCAAAATCCTCTGTATTGTCAGTGGAAAGGTAGATTTATTTCACTGAAGGGATTATTGATATTAATAAAATCCAAATGCTTCTATTTGTTTTTCTTCCAGGAAAGATGCTTTCAACTGAATCCCTGTAGCATAAGTGGAGTTGATTTTGCTATTTTTGAGTATGTTATGCATTCTTATTTTCAGAAGGGAAAAATAACAAGAAGAAAGTACTAATGACTCACTCAACTATAGATATGATTTTTTCCCTTTTAAAATAGCCACAGATGATAGCATCTTATCATGGATTTGTTTGATTTTTTTCAGCTCTCCTCTTCCTCTCCCCGTTTGCAAGACAGGTCTGAGTCTTCACAAAATCTTTAAGAAGCACTTGGAAAATCTGCGATAGTACAATGGAATAGAAAACACTCCAAGTTTTGTGAAAGTTAATCTTTATATTAAAACAGTATGTACAGATCCACTGTTTTGCTTTTTTTAACCAATACCAGAAGTACCTTTCAGGAGAGGTTTTGGTGTACAGCTTGATTATTTCCTTGCTTCCGCAGTTGTGCCACTACTGGGCAGTTGCTGGGCAGTGCAGTTTGAATGAGCTGGCATCTTTAAACAAACATGTCAGCTTTTGATATTGTGGCAGGTCTTCAGATTTTATAAGACTCAGAGTGGTATATTATGCTACAGACGATTTAATTACTTGCAGATGTTTCTGTGCTTCTTTTAAAGGGAGAGGTAGATTTGTTCATTAAATAATTATGCATTATCTAAGGAAATAATGGGCTGTTGTATCACATAAGGCTCAAGTAATTCCAGCCAATTAGTAACCAAGGAGAATGCTACATGACACAAATTACACGTATTTTGAAATCAGGTCATGGAAAACTACAGTTAACAGATTCCTGAAAATGTTGACCATGAGATTTCTGCTCTGATAATTCAATTTTTTTTTTTTAAACAATGCTTTTGTCTTGAGAAAAAGTGCAAAAGGATTTGTGCTATTAGTGTGGCAGAAATGTAAAAGGGAAAGGTGATTCAAGAACCCAATAGTGAAGAACAAAAACAAAGAAGATAAATGAATTCTGGAGAGCATGGATTGCCACAGTTTGTAGGGAAAATCAGTCCAGTCATCAGAAATCTGTATGCAATCTCAGGGGATATCTGGTGGATGAAGCCAATCACATTGCAGCTTTTTTCACAGCCACAACTGCTATTTATTCTAGAGTTGGCTACATCAAAATGAAGACAGGAGGCTGAAAAGAAAACCATTCAGGAGGCTGTAAAAGTCCTTAGACATTTATAAGTTCAACCCCCAAATGAATCCATCTGTCACAGGAGTGCCTTCTCACCAGCAAGGAAATCCAAGAGCATTAGCACTGTCAAAGGTTTCATTCCTAGACTCACCCCGTGCATGCAACCTGTGCGCTTCTTACCTTTGCTCTCACTACAGAGCATATGAGATGCTTCTTTCATATTTAGTTGCCTATTGTGATAAAACTTATAGAGATATACTCAGGGATTTACTGTTCTCTTCAATTTGGTTGCAATTGGTCAGAGTTTCAATGGGAGTAAAAAATTATTGAGACTGAGTAATAGAATAAACTTTACTTCCTTAGGAAAAAGAGAGGTAAAAGAAAACAAAGCCTACCAGCCCTTACCATTGGATCACATACTAAGCATTTAACAACTAAATGACAAATGTCAAAAGCAGTAACAGCTGTGACATGGCAACTGCAAAGGTGTGCTTTTAGTACATGTGGCATGCTGTCAGTGTGGTGAACCTGAATGTAAAACAAGTACTGTACAAATCTGTGAATGATGAAATCATTGGCAGAGCCATAAACAAGGAAGGTTCAATCACTTCACAATATCTGAATCATTTGGGTTGTTGGGTACATTTCTATAAAATGTGTTTTAAAACAGTTGCAGCAAAGAGTGCAGGGCCTATCAACCACAAGGAGGACTGTTCTTCTGGAAAATAACAACTCTAAAAAGGAGTTATTGTGAGCAGCATAATGCAGCAGCAAAATTGGTTAATGTAATCCCAGGATTTGTAAACTCAAATACATTAAAGAGCTCTACAGAATTTGAGGACAAAGAATATCAGTAAACAATTGCTACAAATTGGGATAGAACTAGATAAAGTCAAAGCAGAAATCAGGAGTATTTTTTTTAATAGTGAGGATGATTAGCAACTAGAATAAAGTAGTTGAGTCTTATGCTGGGAAAATCTTCTATAGCTTCAGGGAGATCTTTGTCTTGAATTACGCCAGAATTTAATTAAAATTAATTATAAGCTGGAATTGGTAGTAACATACGCCTTTTGTAATCGCTGTATGTCTGTGTGAGCTGTAAAGCTCATCCTACACTTGTTCCTGTTATTTCCGAGGGTTTTTTTGCGATTTGCTGAATAAGAATGCCATTTCTTTGTTTCTCTCAACAATGCAAATCACTGACATGAAGAACAAAGTGGCGAAGCTCTGTTATTAAATAAGCATGGACCTCATGGAAGGTGCTTCAGAAATGATGCCAACAAAAAATATGATTCTTAATGCAGTTAGTAATGTTGAGAATTGTCATAAAGGAGAGAACTGCTGCTGAAAAAATGGAAATGACACCAGATTACAATGTGTGAAATAAAAAAAAGTCAGGGTACAAGCAAGAGGTCTCCTGTTTCTGCCACATCAAGAAGGTGTCCCTGGTATTCAGAGGAGTGATATATAACATCACTTATGAAAAAAAAAAAAAAAAAAGGTCAGGACTTCAAGCACTTCCCTATGGCTCTGCCTGTGGAAGCAGAAGAAAGGAACAGCAGGGAAGCAGGGAGAAGCTGTTACAGACTGACCAGAACTCATTCTCCATCCCCATTGGTGTATTGGAGTCAGGACTGAAGGAGTGAAGTTGAGTCAGGGGAAAACAGAGTGGGAAAGGCAGTGTTTTATTTTTTTCTTTTGTTTGTCATTAGATCTACTTTAACTGGTAATAAATTAAATTAATTTTCCCCAAGTCTAGTCTGCTTTGCCATGACAATAAGTTTGCACTTAGTATGTGATCTCCCTCTCTTTATCTTGACCCATTTTCTGCCTGTCTTGTTGAGGAGGAGGAGTGAGTGAGCAGCTGGGTTGGATTTTGACCCTTAGCCAGCTATTCTTTCTAAATAAAGTAAGAATTCATCTTTACAGCTCTTTCTGAAAGAACTCTTCTCTCATACTGAAGTAGGAGTTTTAAGATGTCTAGAAGCAAGCAAGCTTAGGATGTGAGCAGAAACTGGAAGAGAACAATTTTTTTTTTCTTCCCCTATTCTCTTAGAGGCATATGGAGTGTTTGTTATTTAAAATTCTGCACCTGAAATTCTCAAATTAAAGATGTATTTTGGACCATCAAAAATGTAAATGGAAGAGGGTTACAGTACAAAGTCCTATAATTGCTTACAAATGTAAGAAATACCACATTCCATTTGCATTACATTAAAAACACAGTTAAGGTTTTCCTAGTTTCATAGACATATTGAGGGTAAAATGAAATGGCAGGGGAGAGTGACTGCAAAACATTTTTGCATTTTTAATATATCTAGAAATTCATAGGATCTGATTGTTGCCACTGCTGACACCAGTGGCTGTCATAACTAATCTCACAATTCCTCATGAGCAAGCACCATTTGGCATTTAAAAGAAGGGACATTCCCAGCAACATGTTCATTTTACCTGGGTCACTGGAGTGATGTTATTATGGGTGAACCCTTTCATGTCATGAACATGCACCAATACACACCAATTAGATCTTGAAAACATGTTTATTACAGCTGTAATGCTGGGTGGGAGGGGTGTGTGTGTGTGTGTGTGTGTAGATCTGAAAAATCATGGCAAGCCACTTCTTTTTTATCCTCTGTAACTTATCACTATTTTCAGATTTAGAAAATGCCTGAAGATTACACCTCTACCAACAATCAAACCATTCAGGTTGCTAAAAAAATATATTGTACCAAAGCTGACGAACAGTGGAGGTTTCCCAGACTGTTTGAATGCAAACTATGGACACGTTAAAATTCATCAAAGGTGACAGCTGAATAAACAAGTGCCTGCGGTGCATGCATTGAACTGGGTCTTACACCGTGTACCACCACCTAAGGAATAAATACAAATGAGAGGTGGAATGAAGGAGAGAGAAAAAAGATGAGTAAAGAGAAAATTATTATTGGTAATGTGTTAAGAATGTACTACACTAAAGTGCATCTAAGTACACTCAGAATACCAAAACCAAGCAGTCCTTAAACTAAAGAGCTTGTAATCCTGCAGGTATCCTCTCCTCCTGACTTCTGCAATCTGCACTGTGTGTGTGCCCAAGTGCAAGCACTTAATCTCATTCATTGAAATATGTCTCATAAATGGTTTCTTTTTTATGAAGTACACCTTTTTTCTCCACCTTAACAAGACGATTACTTTTATTAGCATTTATCTTTTTTGGTTTTTTTCCTTGTGAAAACACTAAATCCTCATGAATAAAGATTGGCTAAACACCAATATATGTAAGACATTCCCTTATGGATATTTTTTCCTTAAATTCTCCTAATTCTCCTGTTTTTCTTGAGTTCCTGGAATAAACTGATAAGAACAGCAATATGTTAATAAATCCCTTTCCAAGAGCTGCCAAGATGAAAATTTAATGATTTTTTTTGTGTGTGTTTCCTGACACATTTTAGTAGAGGTTAAGAACATCAAGAAATTAATAATCTAGTAATAAACATAAATATCTGCAAAGTATAATAGTTTAATCATACATGCTATTTCATTACCCCATATACAAAATGTAGATAAATGTAGGTACTCAGATAAGCTTCACATTCTCTTATTCCTTACATCATCTGGTTTCATTAAATTGATTACTAGATGTTCACATTTCACTTTTATTTTTCAAGAACTACTTGTGGCTCTCTTCTCAAACTATTGCTGGACTCATTGACCACTCTGGACTGAGACATGAGCCAACATAGTTTAACAAACAAAATAAAATATCCACAAAAGTAATCTATGAACACTAGTTCTACAACATTAAGAAATGTTTCTATGGAAAAGCAGAGGAAGTTAGCAGACTTCTGGTATATCAATAAGGTTTCAAGAAGATTGTAGGAAGAGTTAGGACCTCATCCACAATAAAAGGCATGAAACAGACAATGCATTGCAGGGTGGGTGCTGTTTTCTTTTCTTTTAGTTTTGTGTTTGATTTTTGGTGTATTTTTTTTCTGAAATCACAATTTCCTGATGCTTACTCACCTGTTTTGATAGCCTCCCCCTTTTCCCATTATACCCACACAGTAACAGATTTAAAAACTGCTCAAAAATTTACAACAATGAGCTGGACAATTAATACAATTATGAAAATAAAGTAAATTATAATAAGTGATTATATTTTGTATTTAATAGAAGCATACATCAGAATATGAAGTGCAAACTAGGAACTATCCTGGTCCTATGTAAGAAGATCTTTCACTTTTGCTATTTTCAGAAGGAAGGTAAGATTCCTAAGCAATCAACATTAGATATTTTAAAACATCTAAATATAATTCTTTATTGCATTTTTCAAAATGGAACTAATTGGATTTTCTATTCTTGAATGTTATGTGTGTTCAATAAACAAAAGCAAAGCATTTCACTAACATCTGAACAGGAATGCTCATCACTGATCACAGTCATTCACTGTGTATCAGTTACTTGAAAAAGATATCATACAAATTAATAAATATATCTGTAAAAAGAAAAACAGTTGAAAGCAAAGTACAATAGAAAACAAACAACACATAATTGTGATAGAGAACATCACTAGGTTGAGAGATGGGCCTATAGTTCATGTACAAACATGGTACATAACATGATAGAGCCTCAATTTGATCCCAGCATTATTGCAGGCAAATCAATACATCAATATGTAGTGCTTTTTCAGTTTGTTTTTTTGGGTTTTTTGTTTGGTTGGTTTGGTTTTGTTTAGTTTTTCTCAATATTTCAAAACTGTCATTAGGGGAAAATCACGGTAGCACTATAGAGTAAGGGAAGTTTAATCAGTCCAGACTCTCCATAATATCCTTGGTTAAGCTCATCTCCTTGGGCATTAAACTGGACAAAGAATATTTGACTATGCCAACAGAAAAAAGTTTAGACTGAGCTATCTTCCTCTAAGACCCTTCTTCTGTCCTTAGGTGAATTGTAATGAATGATGATAGGGCAAATATACTCTGCTGTTTTACCAGAAATCACAATTTCTCTGAAATACTGCTTTCTCAGTTTTATAGCTACGTCACTCTAAACACCAAAAAGAACCTGTGTGGCTAGTTTCTCTTTCCTCATTAATGCAAGAACTATTCCCATGTCACACTTTATATCTGCTACTGTACCTCTTACAGGAAATTGTTTCTGTTATACAATAATGATAATTTTATTAAACTGTGAAAGATTTAACTGTAACTGTAAAAATACTATTTGACTCTAGTGAATGATGCAGAAGGCACAGTGCATATAAAAGAGCCCTCTTTTGCCTATTCTTGAAAGTAGATGATTTGGCTTTCTTCTTCTGGTCCTACTTAGGGAGGCTTTAGTTGATGGAATAGTACTGGGTATCTTTGAAATTAAGACAGTATCAGGGCTGCCACAGTGACATGTTCTCTATCATCATTTCAGTCATTTCCCATAAATCCTTAAGAGATACAAGCAGCAGGAACACACTTCCCTTTATGGATCAGAGAACGGACCCTTTTATTCACAGAGCAAAATCAGTGTTACCAGATGAAGTGGCACCACTGTAAAATCATCACATAGGAAAAAATATTCTGAACATTCTTAACATGATATATCCTGACTTAAGCTTTGGAGTAATTGGGAAAGAACAGAAAAGAAAGGAGGAAACCCTCCATAGTAGCTTAGTAGAGGCTTTGAAAACGAATTGTTGCTTAAACAATTACTAATTAAGTGGTCTCAGAGAAGCCTCAAAAATTCATTGTAGCAAATGAAATCAATTTGAGGTTGGGGCCAAATGCTATGAAACTCTTCAATATAAGAGCCTAAAAACATCATCTCTATGCAGGAATTAAAACAGTGAGCAGTTAACTAGTTCCTCTGAAATCAGGCATCAACTCTTTGACTGAACTGTTGATGAGATAAACTTGCTTTATTTTCTGTGCTCAGAAAACAGAAGTCACGTCCCTGCATCTCTCTTTTCACATCATTACTGAGCAGGGGTTCAAACCTGCTCAGTAGTTTGCAATCAATCAAGTTGCAAGAAATCTATGCATTTATAGACCTAGAAACCTAAGAAAGAGAACAGTAAAAAGCATTTCAGGTGTTCTGTTGTTTCGAATACTGTTAGGAAAACAAACAGACTGTCCCCCAAAATGCATGGAAATTGCTGCTGTTCTTGGTACCTCCTGCATGTGTGTTTTGGTATAAATCACCAACAACCAGCATGGATATATAAAGGACTATTATTTATGTTCAAAAAAAACCAGACCAGGTTCCACATTTCATTGCAGCCACAATATGTGGGGGGGTCATGTTGAAAACTAAATTGGCATTTTAAGGATATCTGCTTTACTAGGTAATATGCATATGAGTTTGTTTGTGTTTAACTTAATAGGACAAAGGAATCTAAGGGTCAGGAATCTTGTCTTCCCATGATTCAGACTTCAGTGGGACACACTCATTATGGCATTAGAAATACTTTAAATACTACATGAAAAAAAAAACAACCTATGCCTTCCATACAGATGGAAACAGCAGCCAGACTGCTCTTAAGAACTTTCACTATAAAGAGTAAACAGACTTCACTGCTTAAAAAAACAAGTGCCCAGCATAAAACAGCATCACATATGCAGCCAAACTTTTCTAAATACAGAGATCCCAGCCAGCAGAAAAAAGCTGTTAGTGGTCTTTTTTTTTTTTTTTTTTTTTTTTTTTGTACTATTTTTTTCTGCACCAGCTCCTAACTCTGCAAGAAATAGCTCACAGAAGCCTTGCAGACTGTTTTATTAAATTCTATAAACAAAATGAAAGGTAGTCTGGGGTGATAGTGCTCCCTGATAGATATTTACGTGAAAAATAGATACTGCTAAATCATCCAAGTGAGCAGTGATATATCACTGCAGCTTCAAACCTTGACATTTAGCAAGACTGAACAAACAGCACATGAACCTCAAGTACACAGGAGTTATTGTTTTCATCCACTTAGGTGCCCACTTTACGTGAGTTCCTTATGAAAATATTACAGCAAGCACTTAAAGCCTCACTCCAAATTCTTAAGACGTCATCTTGAGTTTTGAGTATTTGCTATTTAAGTGCAGTGTTTGATGTTTCAAACAGAGGTGCCTTTTTCATTTTGTAACCTTTCTGTTATTTCTTAGTGATACACTTGTTTTCTGTCTCCAGAAAGGCAACACTGCATAGAAGTATAAGCCATAATTTTTATGTCAGAGGCAAGGCCATGTATTGATAACACATTCGAAGCCACCAGGAATAGCTGAAGAAACTGTGAAACCCTGCTGATCACTTCTCAAATAATGACTTGTAATATATTATCACAATAAAAAGGCTGAGTACCATGTTTCATCTGAGAGCACAAAAACAAAAGGGCAGCTTTTCCAGGGAAGTCCAAAGGTCTGTCTAGTCACATCATCCAATCTCTGTTGTCTCCAGAGAGAGCAGAAGTAGCAGTACCCAGCCAGGTCCTGCACTTTAGCCACAACAACCCCATGGGGAGCTCCAGGCTGGGCACAGAGTGGCTGAGAGCAGCCAGGCAGAAAGGGACCTGGGAGTTTGGGTCAACAGGAAGCTGAACATGAGCCAGCAGTGTGCTCATGAAGCCAAGAAGGCCAATGGCATCCTGGCCTGTATCAGGAACAGTGTGTGGCCTACAGGTCCAGGGAAGGGATTCTTCCCCTGTACTCAGCCCTGGTGAGGCCACAGCTTGAGTCCTGTGTCCAGTTCTGGGCCCCTCAGTTCAGGAAGGAGATTGAGGTGCTGGAGTGGGTCCAGAGCAGAGCAAGGAGGCTGTGAAGGGATCCAGCACAAGTGCTGTGAGGAAGGGCTGAGGGAGCTGGGGCTGTTCAGTCTGGAGAAGAGGAGGCTCAGGGGAGACCTCATCACTCTCTACAACTCCCTGAAAGGAGGGTGTAGCCAGGGGGGGGTCGGTCTCTTCTCCAAGAAGCTGCCAGTAAGACGAGGGCATGGACTTAAGCTCTGCCATCGGAGGTTTAGGTTATATTTTAGGAAAAAATTCTTTACAGAGAGGGTGATCAGGAAAGCAGGGAGGTGGTGGATTCTCTGTCCCTGGAGTTTTTAAGAAGAGACTGAATGTGGCACTCAGTGCCATGGTCTGGTAACCACAGTGGTAGTGGATTAAGGTCCCAGATCCCAGATGATCTCAGAGGTCCCTTCCAATCCAGATGATTCTGTGATTCTGTGATTCTATGACGCTCGAGGAAAGGGTGTGAAAAAGCAAGAAAACAATTAGAGGCAGCCACCAGAGACAGAGACTCATATCTATTGTCAACCACTCCCCAAGCAATATTCATGTGTCTCATTTAATTTACATTCTAATTAAACTTTTTAGCTCTAAGTCTGAATTTCCAGAGTTTTGAAAGAGACAAGGTAATCAAAAAGTAATCACTGTTCCTTTTCAGAGTAAAATGCCAATACAATATGACTGAATAGAAGCTCTCTGCTAAAATCTTTTACTTCATAACTCAGCTGTATAAGGAGGAAATGCTGCTGGGCTACGCTATTTGGTAGTTAAACTTTAAATGTGGATCTTTTGCACAAGGGACACTCATTTAAATTCATGAAAATATATTGCCATCAGTTCTTGTACTTAAGTATGTATATGGCTTTTTAACTCTAAAAAGAGCTGGAAATATTACCAAGACTTATAATGATTCACTTCCTTTATATTAGACCTTTAAAAGAAACAAAGTTCTTCTTCCTGCTCGGTTGGTTGTTGTGATGGCTAACACTGCAGCACAGTGAAAAGATGAATAGAAAACACATGAATCACATAGATTCTGTGTTTTTATGTGTCCTTCTCTTCCTGAGAAATAAGGACTTTTTCTTGCTCTTGAAGAACATAAAATAGAAGTGGAGGAAATGCTTTCAGAAAATACCCGTTTGCATCTGTCCTGATATCTGTGAATGAGACACATGGGACCTAAAACAGTCCATAGGAGCTACATTATTAAACTATAAATAACTACCCTGCTGCTGTCTACACTGAGCTCATCATCCTAAACTTTCTTTATTACTGATAATAATAAGTAGACACATTTGACCTATTTCAGATACATACATTAGACTGAGCTGAGTTAGGTTTCAAAGGGACTACAAATCTTCTTCAAAATGCTGCAAATACATTTCTGAAGAGTCAACAGGTCATCAGGGCTTCAGTGATAAGCTTTCTGTTCTTTGAAATAATACAGGGAAAAGAAAAAAACAAGAACAAAACCAAAACCAGGATGTATGAGAATGTCAGATTCAATTCCTTTAAATATTAGTAGTAGGCTGCTGCAGAAGAAAATTGGGTTTTTTCCATTAAGAAATAATGAACCAATTGAACAAAAAATTATGTGTACATAACACTTAGATATGTGTACATACATAATCAAAAGACATGTTGATACAATGAAAAAAACTAGGATGGATTCCTGTATGTTTTGATGTGTTTGAAAGAAAGATGTTGAAATCAGGACTATCTTCTTGCTCTGTTAGATACAAATGCCCAACACCTACTGTTTTAAATCCACTAGAATAATTTCGGTTCCTTTCTTTAGGGTTGTGCTGGCACAGAAGTCCAGCCCTGGCTTATCAGTTGGCTCTTGGTCTTTTTGCAGTGTGGATTAGATCCAGTGAGATCTCTTCACTCCTGTGGAATTGGTTTGAAACACAGATGTCTCTTTCATAGTTTGTCTCATTTGCAACTCACATTTCAAATCACAGTTATTTTGCCAGAAGGGACTTTTCTGGTATCTCAGATACACAAGAACATAGGTTTCCTTGTGGGAACTACTTTTAAACACCCTCTTCTCAATATTAAATTGCAAGTTTCCCTCTGGAGCCTTCTCACAACAGAAACATCTTTACAGGATCTCCTAAAGAAGCCTGGCTGGTTGTTTTAGAATGATGTGAGGAAACTTCTCCTTCAGCTTTGTTTTTCCTGCAGGAGAACCACCCCAAAGGAACTGAAGATTCAGAATGATTTTTAGGTGTAACCAAAGGAAGTAAATTGTGTTTCAAGCCACAAGGAGGAAGGGTTGGGCAACTGAATATTTGAGGAATTAGTGTCTTGCATATCCACAGACTTAAAGCTATATGTAAATGCCACTTGAATTAGTGAAACAATATAATACCCATTTTCCTATGAAGTGTTGCCCCTGTTTCTTGTAATTAAATGGGGCTTTCTTCCCTCTCCACCTGTCCCATCTTTAGTTTAATCAGCAAGAACAATGCAGGTATTTTAAACAATGAAACACAACTTGTTTGACAAAAATAAACAGTCAGTGTTTTGGATCTGGTTTTATCATTAAACTGATGAAAAGGGACTCTCAAGACCACTTCTGGAATACTTCAGTTTTACTTGTCTGATGTCAGATATGGTGTCAAAGTTGACTCCTGTAGCCTCTCATACAGAGAGGTTTTCCATATCACTCTTCTCTCTGAATGTTCCAGAAATCCCAGACTGACAGCCTTAGAAATTGAAATGCTCTCCAAAGCACAGCAATTGTTCTCACTTAAGAGGTAGAAGATTGAGTTATTAAAACTTACACTCCTGCAGCTGCACAAGCTTGACCCAAATCTTCATTTAATATAACTCGTATGTGATAGAGGGAGACTGATGTGTTTGACAATTGCAGTGACCATACTGATGGTTCAGTGATGTGAACACCTGTCCCTTTGGAAGCTGATCTGCAATAGCCAAGTCATTTCACTTAGTGACCTCTAGGCACTACTGAACACAGGCAGATGCAGCCAGTGATCCAGAAATTAAAGGTCTGCTTTTTTACCAAGAGCTTGAGGTGCCCTGGCCTCTTTGTTGATGCTTGTGTAACTATAAGTGACAGCTGTGTATTTGGTACCATGGTTCTTTCACCTTATACACCAGGCCACTTTTTTGTGCAAAGCACAATACAGAACTCAGTCTTTTGAATTCTTTCATAAAATTATATAATAATACATTACACAACTTCCAAAACACTAACACTACATATGTAAAAAAATAAAAACATGTGGGAGCAGTATTAGTAGTAATAATCTGCATAATCTCTTATTTCTTTTTTCTTTCTTATTTTCCTACAGCCAGTGACTCAGCTTCATAGTCATTTCCAGGCTTTGCAAATACATGAATTTCCAGTGTGTGCAACACAGAATTAAAACTGCAAGTAGTCATCAGGATTCCACAAAGGCAGAGAAAAGGCAGGACAGTGCTCCTTGGTAATGCCTCTGGAAATCTTCTTTAATATGAGATAAATAAACAAAAGCCTTGTAAAAGCAACAGTCATTGCCTCAGAGACAATAAATGACCTCTTGTACATGTTTCTGTTAGCTAGGGCATCTCCGGAAGGACAATTGAGCTTCAGTATGATAATCTGAGAAGGGACGTTTTTTATATTAATGTTTTTATGGGGAACATCCATAAATCCACAAGTCTATTTGCTACATTTTCTATATATAAGATTCATTTCTCTATAGTGAAAAAAAACCCCCAACATTAAAAGTCATGAACTTTTTAAGCTTTTAACTAATGAAATGCACACCGCTTCAAGGAATTTTATCCAAACCTCAACCTTAATCTAAAGTATGTACAAAACTTTCAGTCAAATATCATAGAATCGTTCAGTGGTTTTGATTGGAAAGCACCTTAAAGATCATCTAGTTCCAAACCCCCTTCCATGGGCAAGAACACCTCCCAGCAGACCAGGTTGCCCAAGGCCCCATCCAGCCTGGCCTTGAACACTTCCAGAGAGAGGGCAGGATATCCACAGCTTACCTGGGCAACCTGTTCCAGTGTCTCACCACCCTCAAATTAAAGAATTTCATCCTAATGTCTTACCGAAATCTCTCCTCTTCAAGTTTTAAACCATTGCCACTTGTCCTCTCACCACACACCTGTGCAAAAACCTCTACCTCAACTTTCTTGTAGGTCCCCTTCAAATATTGGGAAGCTGCTATAAGGTCACCTCAGAGCCTTGTTTTCTCTAGGCTGAACGACAGTTTGTCTTCATACAGGAGATGCTCCAGCCTGCTGATCATTTTTGTGGCTCTCCTCTGGACACACTCAAGAAGCTTTATGTCCTTTTTATGTTGGGGACTCCAGAACAGGACACAGTACTCCAGATGTTGTCTCAAATCTGCATGCACTGAAAAACTATTCTGCAAATTATATAAATGTATGTCATAAGTTTTGAGCTTCAAGACTAGATATATGCCTTAAACCAAACAGGAGATGGACAAAGACTAAGATTTACTCAGTGGCAAATCTCTTATACTCTTCAGGATTCGTTTTTTTAACATAAGGAGGGGACCTGAAGCAACTTGAAAGGGTAAGATTTCCACTAGATTCTCTCCTAATGATACCCTTATTTTTGCTTTCCCATGGTCCTTCCCCTAGTACAGTATTGCATCACTTTTAAGAAACATGGGTCCATACCAGTCTATTGTGCCCTCTATTCAACTGCTTAGTTCAGCTTTCCTCTGAAAATCAAGCAGGTTTTGGTCTTTTTCTGCTTTGTTTTCTAGTAAGTCAAAAATTGAATTGTTATTGTAATAAAATCTCTGACAGAGTTATGCAAAGGTAAATATAAAGTGTCTAAGAACTTGAATACTGACTAACAACTTACAGTAAAACCTATGGAAAACCATATAAGGTTTATGGGATCATTCTTCTTTCTTGCTTCCCAGATCACTTTTGAAATAGTGGACACAAAACAGGGTAATTTTGATAGCAAAAACTCTTGCCTTTGAAACTTCCTTGGTTACAGCTGTTCACTGAGAAATCTATGTCTGTGAGATAGAGGATGATGCTAAACCTGCATCTTCTCAAAAAATACACAATGAAATGGGAAAAATCTCTTCCATTTCTAAAGGAACAAAGGTACCTTCAAGTGGCACTTCAGGACTTCATGAAGACACCGCACAGCAGGGAATAAAAGATACTGAAAATTATTCCTTCAAGGTTATATTTGGCATCTAATACTAAGAGCTTATTCCTAGATTTCATCTTAAGTATTTTGGTTTTATTTTAATGTAGCAAATACTTCTTTAGATTAGGAAGTGGTACTGTAAGAACTAACGAGATCCATTCCAGTGTAGATTAATTTTTCATTTATTTTCTAGATTAAGTAGTGATACAGCACTTTTTTTCTGGCACATGCCTTGTTACACAGTGTATAGGAGAAGCAAGAATCAGGTTTCCCTAAAAGCAGAGGTGCCTCTGAATGAAGTATGGCAGTCATATGCCATTTAGAAACGACTTAAATCTAGACCTAATCTTTTACATTTCACAAAGATTCATCCATGTATTCTGTGAGAGAGAAATAACTGAATTTGGTAATTAGAATAATGGTGTGAATCACAGACACAAGCTGAACTGAGCAGCAAAATGAACTAAAATTAGAAACAGCATGGCCCTGGCCTAGGGCAACATCCAGCTGATGAACAGAGACACCTGGGACCTCATTCTTGCTTTACATTCTGTTACAAAAACAAATTAGCTGTGTCACCTGTATAATAGTAGGGACAACATCCATCTTCTGGAACACCTGCACTGCCATTTCTGTTTCTTTGCAGAGCAAAGAACCAAACTGGCAAGAAATTCTGCCTTCCCTTTTCCTTGAGGTACCTTGTGGATTTCAACTTCCATTGAAAAATAGGAGCCTAAATTGAAATAAGGTACTTTTGTGTATCTAAGCCTTAGCCAATAAGCAGGAAAGTTGTTTTACTGGTTCCATATACAGATTAGCCATGGTAGCATCCATCACTTCACAACTTAGGTTTGGAGAGCAGAAAAACTCCTTAGCTCCTCCACCAAATCGAATGTCACTACTAAACAATAAACTGTGTATTAACCGCTAAGATAGTTCTTATGTGCTGCTGTTCATGGCTTGTAATACATCAAGCAAAGTTTTATATACACCTGCTATGCCTATTCTTTCCTGTTACTCTAACACTAGTTTCATAGTTTCACCCAGTGAGTACCTTACAAGAGATACTAACATTCATTTCTCTAGTCTCTTGGATTACTTTTTTAAAGCTTAGCTGCAAACAAAAGAAATAATTACCAGATAAATGTGCAAGTTTGTTTATATCTCTCCTTTTCATCTTACTATCACTTAATGAATAAGCAGAAATAATATTTTTGAGGAAATGCTTAAAGAAACTGATTATTTAAGCATATATACACTGGCTTTAGATGCAGTGGTGACAATGCAGGGGCTATACACCTGTGGAGGTTCATTCAGGAATAAAATCTTCATGAAATTTTTCCTGAATAGCTATGAAATTGAGTGAATCTACAAGAGGAAAAAAAAAAAAAAAAGAACATAAAGACTCAAATTTCCCTTCAAGAATTTCTTTCAGTAGGTTTCTTTGCCTCCTCCTCATTAGGAAGTATTATACTATCTGAAATCTATGGCTTCCCTCAAGCAACAGAATTTCAAAGTGATTCTGCTGCAGGATGAAATTACTTAACCTGCTGGTTAAAGCCATCACCTTGATAATTTGAAAAGGTGTATTAATGCTATCACACAAGAGATTACCTAAGGTTATTTAGGGTTAATGTTATACTATCTCCTGGAAAAATATAACTGGTCAAGAAAATACCTTGTGTTCTCATCTTAGACTCATCTTCCTTTTTATTACAAGAATCTTTTCCCTCTTTCACTGCCCACAGTTTGCAGTTGCTGCAGAGCTTTCCTAAAACATTCAGAACTTTGCTCAGTGTATTTTCCCTCCAGCTTTTTTAACACTATGAAGTAGTTGAAGGGAGGGAGCAGCCCTTTCTGTCCATTATTTGGCCTTTTCAAAGGTGTCATTTTCACCAAATTTGATTTTTTTCTTTCTCACAGAAACATGTTTAGCAGCTGTAAAGCAATTCAACTGTGCTACTAAATGGTATCTTTAGTTTGACACCAACTCATGAAAGGTATTGCATTTGGATGATACCCACACAGTGCAATAACCTTCCTGCATTAGTTTCTTAAAATCTTCTCCAGGAGATTCCTGTATTTTGTAACAGTTCATTTTATGTGAAAAGTTCACAGTGTAACTGGGACTGAAGACCAACATTCAAAATTAAATGAGGTGAACTATTTTTGTTTTCTCTTTTCCTCATGTCTTTGTGGCACAGCTGCAAGCACTATACCATTTTCCAGAATTATTGTGTTCCAGGAAATTGCACAGTTGAATGCCTTGCATTTTGTGGATGCCCCATCACTGGAAGTATTCAAAGTCAATGTCAGTGTCATTAGAAGTGTTCAACACCAGGTTGGATGGGAATCTGACAAACCTGGTATGGTAAAAGATATCCCTTGTCCTTGGCAGGGAAGTAGGACTAAATGATCTCTAAAGGTCCCTTCCAATTCAAACCATTCCATGATTTTGCCACCCAAAATCCAAGCTGCAATATTCATGTAAGAATAACAGACCATTCTTTGTGTTCAAGTTGACTTTCCCAAGCATGGATAGAAATGAGCTAAACAGTGAAAAAAACCCCAAACCAGCTACTAAATACTAATAAAAAAATGTGTTAAATGCCACACATTTTGATAATCATATTTGAACTTCATAGTCCACTACCATTTGTTCTTGCTTCTGAAATACACAGGTTGTGCATATATTCCAGAACTCTGTTTTCACTGTAGAAATTCCTGTGCAAAGCAGGAAAAGATATTCTAGCTGGCACAGCAATTTAACAAAAAATTTTGACTGGCTGTCCCAGTAGAAGTAGCATCATCTGTGCTCCCATGACTGTGTTTTAGGAAAAAGCAGTTGTCTTTTCTTTTGCACCTTTACACATGATTTTCATACATGATAATAGGATGAAATTTTCCCAGATTTCACCTTTACAAAGTCATTTCATGATTAGCATTAGATTAAGATTTATTTGAAAAAAATCTAACACTTTTCTGAGGTTCTACCATACCAGTCTAAAATTATCATGAGAGTTTCATATTCTGTGACAATGAAGTCTGAAACACTAGATAAGAAACAAATTCAGATTTACTAAAGCAATGATCCCCACAGATAGTTCTGCATTTTGCTTCCTTTCTCCCTTTCTTGCAATACTGGGTTGAGAGGGGACTGACAGCATGGTAACTATAAATATTGCCTTGAGGAATGTTCCAAGGATGAAAAACTAAATATTTATTGTTCTGATGTTTCGTTATTTGGGTTTTTTTTCCTTTTTTTATCCAAAGCATTTCCTAATAATACCAGATAATGCAATGTGAATAGGTTTCATTTAACCAAATATAAATGACTCTACCATATACATCTACATTCCAGTTAGATACTCAAGATAGTACATAGTGACTAGAAAGAACTATTAACTCTGAGTGGAAAGAGATGATGGTCTTTTCAAGCACAATTCACTCTATCCCAAAGCAGAAATTTAAAACAGATTAGCTGCATAAATAGGAGTACCTGCTTTCTTTTTTTGAGGAGTCTATGTGTGACCAGCTGGAAGACAGACATACACATTTTAGAGATCTAAAATTAGTTGAGATTAACCCCACCCTCAGCACCTTTTTTCTACAGGCTATGCAAATCTCTCCATTCTATGTGTTATGTTCACATTTGCAGTTGCTATGCAATTACTATGGTTATGCCATTATTAAACCTTCAGTATGGAGCTGGCTTAACAAAATATCATGTATCAAAACAATCTCTGGTTCCCAAACTTCACGTTTCAGCTAAACAAGAAATCATATCCCTGGTTACCTATGATTTTTCTGAGCAAGGATGTACAGCTAAATTAGTCATTTTTGCCAAGCAACAAATTTTATAATTAATTAGGCTCTTTGGGAGTTTATCCTGTGTGAAAATCTGCAAAGCTAAAAATCTCTGTATGAGCCATCAACTGAACTGCATGGTCCTGAGATAAATGGCAGAATTCCTTAAGAGGGACAGAATTTCAGATGTGCTGATTTCTGGCACTCCTAATTTGACTAAATGATTTATAGCATAATTTTTAATCCATTTTGAATTACCAAACCATTCTTATTTGCTGTACAGAGAGAGGTGTGTTCCCAGATTTTTCCTGTCTTAGAGAAGTTTCAAAAGGCTGTGGGGGGGTGGTTTTTGTTCATATGTTGTTTTTTCCCCAAAGAAGAGTGTTTAAACTGCAGGTTATGCTGCTGCTTATTGTCAGCTTTATTGAACTGAGCATCACAATGTCTACATCCTTTCTGGAATCACACTTTATCTCTTGCCTCAGGGTGAAGATGACTGCCACTTCTCATTTCCCAAGATATGGTGTTAAATACAAGGAAGAACGTAAAGTGTAAAGTTCAAGCTGACAGTTTAGAAAACAGAAAGCTGACCAGCAACAGACACAGGCTTGTCACAGATGTGTACTGAGACTCCCTTTCAAGAGGTTACTCAGGATGGAGATGCTGAAACCTACCCAAGGGGCAGTGATTCTGTTATAGTGCTTGGGATCAATAATTAAACAATCCTATTCTAATTCTATTGTTCAATTGTCACTGTACCTTTGACATTACATACTGTTTTATGCCTTGGTCACTCATTTGCCACCCTTGAGGCACGGATGACAGGCCACAGCTTGCAACAAAGCAAGACTTGGTTTGGTTTGGTTTGGTTTTTGCAACAGCATCATTCTGTGAGTAAAGGTGGGATCTCATTCATCTTGACAGTGCATTCCCAAACATGTCAAATAGTATTGCCACAATCCATACTGACATTAGATTTGTTCTTAGCATCCATTTCCTACATATAAACATTTATATTCATATGTATTCATATTATATATTCAATATACCTATGATGCTACTTACTCCCTTATTGGCACAACAAGATCTCTTATATTAATGCTAATAGCTAAGTTTGTGTGTCATACACTGCACTTCATCATCCTGAGTCACAAGATTTTGAAGTAAAAATTTCAAATACTGCATTCTCTTTTTCTCATCCTCTTGAAGCATGCTTTCCTCTCTGGTCTGCACATCACATTGGATTATACAGGAGTTGATTTTGGTGTAATTTCTTTGTTTTAACAACTTTCTGAAGTGATTAAGTATTAAAAATGTTATATTACATCAAGCATCACTTATAAAAATATCACAAGAAATACAGAGAAGGACATTTTATCAGCCAGCCTAAAATTAAAAAAAAAAAAAAAAAAAACAACAAAAGAGAGAAACAACCCAAAAACCAAATCAGATTAAATTTTTTATTTGCTACATATTCCACTGTGAGTTTGGGTCAAATATTGAAAGCTCGGTGAAACTTTACCACATATAAGTGAAAAAGAAAGGTTAGTTGTTTGAGTTAGCTTCGTATATGGTAGCATATATTTATTTTTTATGGTAACATTTAATTATTTTTTATTCTTTTGAACTGTTTCACAGAAACTTGCAAGGAAAAGCCAAAGATACCTGGCTTATCTTACATTTGCCATGCACTTTGCATGCCTATAAAGAGCTGACACATTTATTACAAAAATTTACTTCACAAGTCTGGGCTCAGACTGTATTAGCACTTAGCTTTATAGGCAAAAGTCCATATGGTGACATTTCATGATTCATCAGGGCATTACAGGGATAGAACCACCTAATACTGAGATCCACATTTGACAGCATGTGTATTGATTGCCCCAAACAGAAATGAAGGTACAGGAGTGGTAAGGCACTTATCTCAGTAAATAAAGAAAATTCTCTACTTTTCTGAGCAGACTGATCTACATTACTGTCTGCAGGAGAGAGCAGAAAGCAGAGTTTTCCTTTCGTGGACTTTTTTTTCCCAGGAGCAATCAAATTACACTATGAAAGGTTTTTACAGGATATATAAAGTATAAACCAGCAGGGTAGAGGGTGATGAGTAAAAATTGAAGGAAGACCTGCCTATATTGCAGGAACAAGGACATGCTTAACAGACAAGACCCTCTTCTGTGACCCTCCCCATTGAGGTCTCAACTCTGAGAACATCAGAGGTGATCTTGTAGTATGATGCTCTATTGATACTGCAGATCACAGGAGAAAAGTTGAGTAACTCTGAGAAGGGCAAGGTCAGGAGAACTGGAGTCATTGTAGTAAGGTGAAATGGTGGAAATTCATGGCCAAGACTGTCAATGCTTCATTTTTGGACTTGAGATGACCTTGCTTTTGTATCCTCACACAAATATGGGTGTTGCCTATGAGTAAAGTGTGATAGGGAAGAAAAGTGAAATCTTAAGTAGCATTTCTTGGCCATTCTCCAAGACCACCAGGAAACTGACATAGAAATCAGTACCAGAAAGTACCATGAGCTGAAGGTGTTTATTCATTACTCACTTCTGTTAAATTCTCTTGACTCACAACACATTACTTCCTTTTTTTGAGAGCAGCCATATTACCAATAATCAAGGAAGTCTCCCATTTAAATTGCATCTTCAGGATGGATTAGCTTATTAACACTTGCCTGGATGATGCTTCAAGCTGATGTTGTACGTTAAATTTTAGAGGAACTTCTAGATGTTCAGACCCTTCCTCTTGCAAATAATAGCTGTCAGAAGGCTTACAGACAGAATTTACTGTAGCTGGCAATCATTCATGTTGCCTTTATGACATGTGGAAAATGCCCGTGATGTGTAGAGTGATAACACACCAGTGTTAAGATGGTCTGTACAGTATTTCTTTTTAATCCATCTTAGTTTGTCAGCTCTGTAATGTATTTTGTTCAGTCCTTACTCCGCATTTCCCTCTCTCCCTCCATCTTCTGGGTTTTTTCTATCCCTTTTCATATGATACAATGAGCACCTAACATTATTACACCATGAGTCCATAGATGTTTTCTGCTTTTCACAGAGGGTGCTCGTGTGCTTTTGGAAGTCTGCATTTTGGAAGACTGTTCACACAACAGCAGAGTTTTAGTGTGCAGTGTGAAAGATAAAAATTACCTCACCTGAATTATTTGAGAAATGATGAAATTTGAGCTCCAAAGGCTGTGTTACTAAAATAGTTGGCTTCATCTCCTTGTCTTCAAAAATGAGATCTGCTGCAACATCAGAGCATACGCCAAGCAGCTGCAACGCAGCACAAAGGACAATAAATGACTTTGTGCAGAATGTCTGCACAGGCTGGCTCACATGAGAACACAGCAGAACGTGATATGTCCCTGACAGCATGTCAAATCCAGGGTTTTACTCAGCTGGAGTGGGAGAGAAATACCTTGGGCTGGTAGCATTCAGCTTTCACTGCAGTGTATGCTCTTTTGAATACTCGGTATCCATGCCTTTGCCTGTGATGTGCAAAAAGAAACCAGTCAGCAAGCCAGTTCTAAGAATAGGATAGTGCCACCATGAAGGTGAAACAGAAGGTAACATAAAAGTAAATCTTATCATAGAGTCATAGAAAATTAGGGATTGGATGAGACCCGAAAAGATCATCAGGTCCAATCCCCCCCTGCCAGAGCAGGGTCACCTGTAGCAGTCATAGAGGAAAGCATCCAGGTGGGCTTTGAATGACTCCAGGAAAGAAGTCACAGCCTCCCTGGGCAGCCTGTTCCATTCTGTTTTCTTATAGATAAAAGATAATCACAGGTTCCCAAAAACCAAGGCATATGTGGTGAGGTGAATCATAACCATATGATTTAGATTATGCTTTTAAAAAATTCTTCTTAGGTTAAATATTCTAAATATAATATTTGAAAGCTTTTCCTAATAAATAAAGTCAAAGTGAGAAATATGAATGTTGATTTGAGTTACTGATTTTTCAATTTTATTCCAGATATTAAGTATAGCCTTCAGATGCTATGGATCACCAGTTTTCAAGCTTTGTTAATTTTTGGTACATTACTAATTACTCTAAACAAAAACAAAGGTTATTTAGAGTTTACTAAATGTATTAGTCCTGTGATATAAATATAATATTTTCTTGGATACACAGTACCCATGTTTTTATAGAAAAATTATATTCTGGTTAATCATAAATTTTAAGTGAAAACCAAACAAAGGCAATGAAATTGTGAGATACATTAAGATATAGCTCCATTAACATTGAAAGACAATAGAAAAACCATTCACTCAATATGGAAATTATTAGTGCCACCTATTGGCAGGCAATGAAAACGTAGCAAGCTATATAGTAGAAAACTAATGTAAAAACAAGTTGCTAATTGGTTTCCAAAAGCACAACTTGCTTTCAAATAAATAAACAAATAAATAAATAAATTGTTTGTTTGCTTGCTTGTTTGTTTGTTTTTTTCCCCGGCACTGTTAAATGTTTTATCACTCTCCACGCAATGGGAAGGATATTTATAGGAGTAGTGACTGAAGTAAATAATGGAGACAACACTGAAAAACTACCTTTGAAATTATGAATGCTACTAATCAAAGTGGGAAACATTATTTTAAAGAGTCTCATTTTGTTCTACAGATTTATGTTTGTTCAGTCAGGAAAGAAAATGTATGATGTTATCTGCATGCCTAGGCATATAGTATAGGATAAAGAAGATTAAAAGTCAAACAGTCATAAAGTCTTTTGGGGGAATGACACTGTTGATTGCCAAAACCCACTGAAATTCCAGTCTTTTCAGTGCCTTTCAAAGATGATCATATTATTACAGTATTACAAATTATTACAGTTTAATTTCTTTTATTAATGCATTATGGCAAACATAGATAGATAGCTGGATAGATAGATAGATAGATAGATAGATAGATAGATATTTTAATAGAAGTACAATTTATACAGAAAGATATGACAATACTGAGTGAAAATTCCAGAAAATACAATATGCTTTTAATACAGTGTGCATTTAATACAGCCAAAGTGTAAGTATATTTATTTCTATGCTTCCTATGTACACAGAACTACTGGATTGAATGACAGATATGCATGTGTATAGAAACATGAAGGATCAAATGTCAGAGATCTGGCAAGTTTCAACCAATTTCTTGAACATCATAGTTCTGCCTACAGATTTAGTAAATAACACACTGATTACTTCTTCCTGGTCATGAAGGAAAATAAAAGACAGAAGTGTAAGCCACTTGCAGCATTTCATTCCAGTTTGACAGAGAGCTATTGGGAAGTGCTTTATTGATAAAAAGATTCAAGTCTCTGTGCCTGCTTTCTATAATTTTGTTTGGAATAGACTTCCTTGGCTTAATTATGAGAATAACATAAGGCAAGATCAAGAGCTATGTGTGACATCTGCTGCTTCTTTGCTATCCACAATTGCTCTCTCACAGAAGGAAATTAGATTATTCCAATATAATTTTGTCCTGACAAATCCATGTTGACATTTACTAATTTCCTTGTTTTCTTTTAGATGCGTAGAAAAAGTTTTATTATTTGTCCTTGCATTTTTCCAGGAACTGAAGTTCATCTAATTTCTTAATAATCTTTCCCATTCCTTTCAGAGTTCAGCAACACATCTGTTTCTGATTGTCACCCATCGTCCTTGACTTTTCAGGGGGACTTCTAGCATCTCTTTCTTCAACTAATTCTTCAAGTATCATAGCATCACAGCTAACTGAAAACATCTAACTTAGTAATAAGTATTTAACCTGTGCCTTAAGCTTAAATTTTTTTCGTTGTTACTTATTATTTTAATACTGAACTGCCTCTCACCCTTTCAAATAAGAGCAATGCAGAAAACCTATTAAAATCCATATATGTCAGTATAAGCTCTTGATTACTTTTGCTCTTATTTTGAATAATATTTATTTGGTCTTTGTCCTATTTTTTCTGTGACTAAAGAATGATTTTTCTTATTATCATGGCCTTTGGGACTAAAATCCATCATGTGCCTTGGTAATTTTTTTATTCTTTAGCATCATATTTATGCAATGCTTACCTACCCTTGGGAAGTGACCCATCATCACCTTTCTGAATGCTGCATGAAAAAATCAAAATTTAAAACTGTTGTTCATAATTTACTAAATCTTATGTATTCTATTCTGTGATAGTTTTGCATTTAAGCCCTTAATATTTTTCCCTTAAGAAACTCCCAGATTTCGTAAGTTCCAATGACCTCTTACAACACAATTCTGAGTTTTCTGAAGCCTGCTTTCCTGAAATTTGATGCCTTTATTTTGCTGTTCCTCTGTTTTCCTACCATAAGGCTCATGAACTCTATTATTGCATGGCTTTTCTCTCTACTGCATTTCATCCTGATGCTCTTGAACCAGTTCCTCCCTAGTCCTTACAAAGAAGGGAAGTTGTCTCTCTTTTTGTTGAATTCTTCAACATCTGACTTTGTAATTTGTTACCAATTCATTCCAAGAACTTTGTGAGCAATTCACATCTTTTCCAACAGAAGTACACATAGTTGAAATTTCTCACTGGCCTCAAGTCCTATCATCTGTATAATTTTGTCATTTCATCAAAAGAAATCTCATTTATTTAGCCATTTATACTGACAGACTATTGTTCACCTCTCTACTTTCCCACTGTTCACATCTCTATTTTGACAATGCTCATATTATTTTTTTATTATAATTATTTTAAAGTGACATATAATCAGAGATTCATAGAATTGCTCAGGCTGGAAAAAACCTTCAAGTTTATCAAGTCCAGCCTTGTCCTAACCTATTCCCAATGACCCACCACCAAGCCATGTCCCCAAGCACCACATCCAGGTGATTTTTAAACACATTCAGGGATGGACACTCGACCACCTCCCTGGTGAGACTGTTCCAGTGATTAACAACCCTTTCTGTAAAGACATTTCTCCTGATATCCAAACTAAATCTCCCCTGATGCAATTTGAAGTCCTTTACCCTTGTCCTGGCATCTGCCACCAGGGAGAAGAGACTAACCCCACTGTCACTACAACCTCCTTTCAGGTGTTGGTAAAGAGTGATAAGGTCTCCCCACGGCCTCCCTTTCCCCAGACTATACAGCCCCAACACCCTCAGTCATAAGGGATGTTTTCCAAACCCTTCACCAGCTTTGTTGCCCTCAAAAATAATGATCCTTCTGCAGATATAGAAGTGTCCTGAAAAGACAACTTATGATTTAGAATGCATAACAAACAGCATCCCTCAGTAATCAGAGTAAGCCCAACCATCACAGAGCCAACTTGAGCACTGAAGGTATATATGTATCTCTACACTCTAAAATCCAAAAACACTCAAAAAAACCCTTACCGTGCCCTTCTCATTGCAGCAGTCTAGGATTTTTCAGCTTGCTTCAGCACTTGTTGAAGTTACTTCCTGGTTTGTGGTTTGGTTTGGTTTCAGTTTTTTTGAGATCACATTTTCCAAAGTACAATTAAAAAAAAAAAAAAAAAAAAAAAAAAAAAAAAAAAAGATGAAGTAGATGTTGCAAGAAAATAAGACTCTCAAAGACCACTTGGTTCTTAGTTTAATGCACATCAGTAAATATAGCCAATGAGGTAAAAATCAATAGAATCCCTTCTGTTATGTTTGTGAGCTATGTATAGATTTCCATTTAATCAAATTGAATTCCTTACCTTTCAACCATTAATGTTACTTAGTAACTCTTGAAGAGGTTTTGTTTTTTGATATCTGAAGTCAGAGAGAGTTTAGCGGATGATTTCAACAGAGAAAGACTTCATGCAAAGTAGTTCAACTAGTGATTTTTTATTAAAATACTGGAGCTTAGTGTGAGCTTTAAAATGTCAAACAACAGCATTTACATCTCTGTATCCCAAGGATCTTCTATTTATAAGGCAAATACCACTGAAAGGCTGCTGATTATAAAGTGATGGAATCTCAGCTACAGCAGATCCTTTCATTTTAAAGCAGTTTTGAACAGAGAGTTCCATACTTGTGGCTCGTGATGAGGAATTTTCAGTTGTGCATCCTCCACTACTGCTGGCACACACAGGGTAAGGGACTGATGTTCAGCAATCAGTTAATTGATTTTGATGTCTGTCTTAGTCCTTGCCACAGTCTTCCTTTTGGCCTATCTGATTTTCACAATATCTTTCTTTATCCTTGTCCCTTCAGTAAAGATGTCTTCTGCTAGAACTACACAGTATAACCTACAGAATGCAAGTCCCTCATTTCTTTGCTTTCTCTCAGCATTTTAATGCAGAAGGAGACCCTTAGGTGCTGTTGAGTAGTAGTATTATTTTGCTAGGGAACTAACAGCTATCCCAGCAGTACTCTTCAGAAGTCATTGCTGTGTTTTATGGCTCCCCAGTGACACTGGACCACATCACTTTCCTTGCACACAGACAGCTGATGCTACTGAATCTAAGAAACTGCCAGAACCATTGCACTTATGGTGAGCATTATGTTTATGATGGGGAATTTAACTATTACTTGACAACCTCCATGGTTGGTCTCTTCTGCCAAGTAGCTACCAGTAAGACAAGAGTGCATGGTCTTAAGCTCTGCCAGAGGAGGTTTAGGTTGGATATTAGGAAGAAATTCTTTACAGAGAAGGTGATCAGGCATTGGAATGGGCTGCCCAGGGAGATGGTGGATTCTCTGTCCCTGGAGGTTTTTAAGAAGAGAATGAATGTGACACTCAGTGCCATGGTCTGGTAACCACAGTGGTAGTGGATTAAGGGTTGGACTTGACGATATCAGAGGTCCTTTCCAACCTGGATGATTCTGTGATTCTGTGATTCTGTGATTTGGGTTGATAGCAACACTCTAGTTCTCTGTGCTCAGGTGATTACTGTGAAGGAAACAGTCTTGTCTTTTATTGGGAAGAATGTCAGAGCTATATAACCCCACCTGAAAAAAGGCCACTGATAAATGAAACACTGCTGTGTTTAAGGGCAAACCACAACATATCAAGGCTCAAAATCTTATATTAGAGAAAATTTTACACTATTTCCTTCATCACCTTTAAGGTGTTGTCAGTTTTTAAGCCATAATATAAAAATAATGTTCTTGGTTGCAAAATGTGTTAAACTATTGAGTCCTAAGAGCTAAAGGAAGTGTCACTCCACCTGCCCTATTCATATAGACTTTCCTTTCACGTCCTGTGCAGGATGGTTTCACACAAGAGACTGGATTTGATCTGACCTGGTATGGAAGATTATACATTTTTATGTTGCTGCCAAGTTATTGACCAAAATATTGAATTTTGTACCGCATGACATGTGCTATGAGGCAGACTTCTCAGTGTGATTTTTTTAAAGATAACTCCATCAGGGAAAAATTTTCTGCTAAAAACCTCAAGCAGTTTGCTGAAAATATTGTAGATTAAAGTATTATCAGGATTTTCTCAGACTACTGCAGTGAAGTGTCATTTTATTTTTTGGCACTGACGCATTAATGAATTAATCAGAAAATATGTTGAAGTAACAGCCACAGCACACAGACTTCCCCACTTGAGTACATAATGCTCTTTCTAAATGCTGAAGGGACTTCTACTTAGATCTATAGAAGAAATCTTTAAGAACACTCAATAAAATGTTGGTTTAGCCTTAATACGTTAAGACTCAACCCATGGAATGTTATTTTAGAATATATTTTGCAGATGGATACAGAAATACTCATTTTGTGATTATAATGTACAAAAGCCTCTTCTGCATGAAAAGCCATACATCTGTTCCTACTGCCTGTACTAGAAAAAATTCCCAAATATTTATTTACTTGAATAAGATGACCATAGTGATGAAATAGGGGAAATTTATGAACAGGAAGGTTTGCAGGACAGTTTTGGTATGATCAAATAGTTCTCATGATGATAAAACACGTTTCATAAAAGCCCACATGCTAAGATGTTTATTTTAGTAATATTAAAGCACTTTGATTTTCTGTGCTGAACACTGTGTTTCAGAAAATAAAGTATTTAGGGAAGACTAAGCATAAGACTGACTTCATGACATAGAGAGATATGGTGGTATGAAAGCTCCAATACAAGCCATAACCCACAAATGTCTCATAAAGGATTGACTAGGGAGGTTTCTTTGGAAACTTTTCATTATTTAACTGAAAGTAAATACTAAGCCAGCTTCAGGAGCAAAAGTAAGCACTAGTGTGCAATATCTGATGGACTGCAAAATAAAAATAAATAAATCTGCTCCCTCAGTTCTAGGGATTTTCTTAAAAATAAGTAGGTTGTATTATAGGGAGCATTACACTATTAATTCAGCTCATAGAATAACAGAATGGTTAGAGTTGGAAGGCACCTTAAAGATGATCCAGTTCCCACCCCTCTGCATGGTCAGGGACATTTATCTTCTGCTAGATCAAGTCGCTCAGAGTCTCATCAAACCTGACCTTGAATGCTTCCTCCTAAACTCTAACCTAAATCTCCCCTCCTACAGTTAAAAACCATTACTCTTGTTTTGCTCACTACCAGTCTTTGTAAAAAGTCCTTCCCCAGCTTTTCTGTAGGCCCCTTCAGGTCTTGTAAGGCTGCTATTAGGTGAGAGAGGTGTTCCAGCCCATTGACGTCCTCTGGACATGCTCCAACAGGTCCACATCCTTCTTGTGTTGGGGGTCCAGAGCTGGACACAGTATTCCGGGTGAGATCTCACTAGGGAAGAACAGAGGGGTAGAATCACCTGAATCACCTCTCTTAACCTGATGGCCACATGTCTTTTGATGCAGCCCACGATGCTGTTGGCTTTCTGGTCTGCAATTGCACATTGTTGGCTTATGTCCAACTTTGGATCCATCACTCTGTTGAGAATTAACTGTGTTAAAATAGTAGAGTGTTAAAATCATCCTCTGGAGGTGAAGTAACATAATCGTGCTTTAAAGTGAAATAAACATAAAACAGAAAGTGCTGCATCCCAACGTGATAGCCATAGCATAGCATCCCCTCACAGTTTCCTCAAAATAAGACTTTGTTTAGCTTTGTAATTATTGTCTAAGGAAGAGCTAGATCATGATTCCTTGAAAGTTATTAATCATTTTAACCCTGTTCTACAGAAAATTCTACTGGTGAAGAATCCTGTGTGATGAAGGTCTAAGGGGAGCTTTGGGAAACCAGTGGGTAAGGAATGTTTCAGATATGCACCAGCTCATGACCCTCAGAGTGTCTGAGTGCCCTCCAAAGGGCTGGAGCTAAGCTGCTGCAGTGCTCAAGATCCCCATAGGAAAAGAGTTACACAGCAGATTAGCTTCAGCCTAACACAGTTACAGAGCATCACAGGACTGGTGCCTGAAGATAAGCATGGCAGTTGTGAAGCTTCCCTCATAGAAATCCAGGAGACATAACCAATGGGATGGTGCTAAAGGTGTATTATTCATTAATAGAATCAAAACATCTTTGTTTTCTTGCCAATTTTTGAAACAGAACAGAGTTGTGAAAAGCTAATAAGAGAACTAGTCAGGAAATTAGGATTTTACTCATGGACAATTTTGTGAAGAAAGAGAAAAATCTTTTAAGATTTCTCTGGCGGATACTTTACAGCATTAAATGTACAAGAAACAATTTCCTTGCATCCCCTGACTGCCTTCCAGCTTAACTGTGTTAAAATAGTAGAGTGTTAAAATCACTCTTTGGAGATGAAGTAATATGGTCGTGCTTTAAAGTGAAATAAACATGTAAACCAGAAAGTGCTGCATACCAACATGAAACAAATTATTTCCTCTTTTCTTTTTTTTTTTAAGGCCCATTTCCCAAGGCCTAAAAAAGAAAAGAAAATAGAAAAGTTGGGTATTTTTTTCATAGAATTCACTTCAAACAACCCCAAATCCCTGAAAAGGTATCCTAGTAAAATCTTCCTTTTCAGGATCAAAAAATACAGTCATATTAGTTATAAGTTAGATTCTTTCCTACCTGAATAAAATTTTGAAATAAAAACAAACTGTGTTTTCCCATGTTTTGATAGAATTTTTACTATCAGTATTGATGAGCAATAGTACTATTGACTTTAGAAAAACATAACAAAACAAGAACAAACATCAAAAAACAAATAGCACAGGGAAGAAATAATTTGAAACCTTACTCCAGTAGTGTATTTTACTCAAATTCTGATGAGAAAATTGGAAAGATAATTTTCAGACAGGACTACACAGAAAATCTAGCTTCCGTCTGCAAGCATAGATTTCTATTTTCTCCTCCAGCCTTGCCTTGATTTGCAGATGGACCAGAGTGTACTCGCTTTAGTAAAGTAGCTCATCAGTGCTCTTCCAATCCTGTAAAGATTAAGAGGAAAC
Organism: Calypte anna; assembly: GCF_003957555.1. Classification (NCBI taxonomy): domain Eukaryota; kingdom Metazoa; phylum Chordata; class Aves; order Apodiformes; family Trochilidae; genus Calypte; species Calypte anna. The sequence continues at coordinate 183,226,629 of NC_044244.1, read as the reverse complement.
CACCACTTTGTGTGAAGGATACAATTTCACACTCAGCCACATCTCTGGACTCAGACATCAATGACAAATCCTGGCAGAAATGCAGCATTACAAGTTCTTCTTCAGATAAGCTACAAAATTATTTTTTAAAAAAGGATAGAAATTTGGCTACTAGAAAACTTGCAATTGTGACTAAAAAGCTGTTAAAATATATTAGAAATTAAAATAAAATTAAATAATATTAATATAAAGGTACCTGGAAATCCTAATGAGGTATATATCTAAATCTTAATACTTTTCCTCATCTCATAGCTCATATTCTGAATACGTCCTTGGACTTTTTTCAGACAAACTTTTTTTGGACTTTTTTCAAACAAATACAAAAGCTCAATTGAATGACAAATTTTAATTTCCATCTGACTGCTTGTGTTTCACAAGGAATAAATCTATGCTGCTGGCTTATTTCAAAAAAATGTCTGCATAAAACAAGGATAAATCAAATGATTGGACACCTGTGAGACGAAGATTGAAATGGAAGAGCACTGATAAGACACATTTAGGAGATGATGCTGCTGCTGCATGCTCAATCTCCCTGCCCTGCAGATCACTTCTAAATATAGATACAGTTACTTTAAGAAGCATTGTGGGTGACATGTGAAAAAACAGGTTGATTTGTCAGTTGTGTAGCCCAGTTGACACCTTAAAACAGGCTCCTGACAATCAGATGGCCTTTCTGCTGAACACCAGCATAAGATGAGGGGTTAGCAGTTCCAAACTGGAAGAGAGTAGATTCAGATTAGGTAATAGAAAGGAATTTTTTTCTGTATGGGTGAAGAGACAGTGGAAGAGGTTGCCCATGGAAGTTGTGAATGCTTCCTCCTAGGAAGTGTTCAAGACCAGGTTGGATGGGTCTTAGAGCAAACTGGCTGATTGGGGTGTCCCAATCCCTGCCCAGGCAGGGGATTTGGAATTAGATGATCTCTAAGGTCCCTTCCAACTTAAACCAATCTACGATTCTATGATTTTATTTAACAAATAATGACAGAAAAGCACCAAAAAGAAATTGAGTCAGATATAATACAGTGTCCTGTATGAGAGTGGACAGTATTCAATAGTGGTGTTTAAGAATACACTGTAAGAATAAGATAGGTTTGTATCCCATCTGTATCTGATAATTAAGGGTTTAAGAATTTCTTAAATCAGGCATGACTCCAGATCTTTGTGTCTAACAGCCCCTGAAGGGTTTTTTGTTCTTTCTATAAATTTGTCTGAATCCAGTTCTACCTTTTTTCTTCATAATATTCTGTGGCAATGAGTTCCAAATTTTAATTATGAGCATCTTAAAAAGTACTTCACGTGTATTAAACCTGCTGCTTGGAAAAATATCATTTGACAACTTCTCACTGCTTTATTTTGAAACCTAATGAATGATCATCACTCCTAATTTTATATACTTGTACTATATCACAGTTTTTCTAAACTGGAAGTCTTATTCTTTTTAATCTCCTTTAAAACCATAGTTCTTCTGTACTGTTGCTTGTCCTTGTCATATTACTTCCCACTTTTCTATTTCTACCCAACACTTTTCAGATGACAATATTAGAATGCACTGTATAACTAAAAAAAAAAATATGTGATTTGTATGCTGCCTTAATAATGTTTTCTGTTTCATTCTACTTTCCTTCCCTAGCAACTTGTAATATCACACTTTGCCTTTTTGGACATACCAGGCATTAAGATCTCTTCACAGAACTATCATAGCTCTTTTGCAATCCCTTTGCTGAGCAGTCTTTAACTAATATAGCAGTCATCTTTGAATATGCATAAATATGGGATTTTCTTCCCAACAAGCATACCTTTGTATTTCATTGGCCATGGTATTTTCAGTCAATAATTTAATGACACCCAACCTCAAGATTCCACTGCATCCTTTCAAAGGCAGGTGAATCCCAAATGGGTTCTAGAAAGGCAATGCAACCCTGATCTTTTAAGAAAAAGAGAGAGAAGGCAACTCAGTATTAGCCTTGTAGTTTACCATAGTTTATAAATCAACATTTTTTTTGCTATATTAATTTCATTCCTTGCAAAACAGAGGACCAAAAATTAAGAGGTGTGCAAGGTCAAGCTGTAAAGTACAGTGTGAGCATGGGATGAATCCCTGTGGCTGGTGCAAGAAATTTCATCCTCTCATTAGGGAATCACCTTCTACACTCCATCACTGAACAACACAGAAGATGACCTCATTCCTTACATATTTCACTACCAAATTCCTGGTTTTATGTAATTTATAAGCAGTTGTCAGTCTATTTCAGTGGTCTGTATGGCATCTTAAAGCCTAATTAGTTGAACCAGAATCATATGCTGATTACTGCAGAGGGAAATTTAAAACTATCTTTTTCTATATCTCTGTGGAGAAATACTATGTTAACATACATAACATGTTATAAAACCTTGGATTTTTTTTCCTTTTCTTCCTTTATATTTTTACAATAAAAAAAGGATACACTTTATCCCAATTTTGTGATCATAATTATTTGAAGAAATACTTTAATGACTCCTATGCTTTTATGTTACTCCTGCAGTATTGAATGCAAAATCATTTTGACATATAGCTTATAGCTCAGATGGCATTTGGTTTACTCTTCCTGTGGAATTTAAAGTCACAGAAGTCATACTAAATATTTCTGAAGGAAAAAAAGCAGAAAAAACTCATTTAAAATGAAAAGGCCAAATAAATGTATAAATTGGAAAGTAATAGAGGACAATACATAATATGTAAAATAATTTATAAAATAACAAAGTGGGTTGTTGCGGGAGGAGCCCTTCTTGCTCCTAGGGCTGCTCCTGAGGCCTCGGGGTTTAGCCCATTCCTGGACAATGTCCTAGGGCTGTTTCTGAGGCCTCGGGATCTACCCCTTCTTGCCTGCTCTTGGGGCTCCTCGAGCTGTGGGCTTCTCCATCCTTACTGAAGAGTGAGAGCCTCTCTCCGTGGGTGTCAGCTGCTCTCTTATTGGCCCCCTGCTCCTGCACATGCTCAGGAGGGAGGCCAGACACAGGTGAACCCACACCCACTCATCAGTAACTCAGGGCACCTGGTCCTGTCTCACTACATTTCCCCCCCTTTTTTTTTTTTTTTTTTTTACACAGACATTTACATAGTACACAGACATTTACATAGACATTTACATATTTACATAGCACGATTTTTTATACACAAGAATACACTTACAGGATTTTTCTTCGGGCCCCGCAGGACACTCAGCTAAGAGCATCAAGGGGGCGCCGAGGGGCAGTACAAAACACACTTATACAGGATTTAGACATAGACATACAGGATTTTTACAGGATTTTTCTTTGGGCCCCGCGGGACACTCAACTAAGAGCATCGAGGAGGCGCCGAGAGGTTAGAGGATTTTTACACAAAAATATAACTTACAAGATTTAAACATATAACTTACATATAACATATAACTTATTTTACATATATTTTTAGGGAGAATTCTCAACCCTTACACGTATTTTGGGGAGAATTCTCAACCTTCTTTCTTTCAACCTTCTTTAAGAGGAATTAAGCATACCCATATATTCGCTCGATGTCAGCCCCTTTCTGGCAAAGTCTCCGCAAGCTGTCTGAGCACTCTTCACAAAGTCTCTGCAAATTGTCCCAGGCACTTGCCCTCTGTTCCGGGGTTTCTTTCCTCATGGGCCTCGGGATTTAACCCTTCCTCATGGGATTTCCCTCTGCTCAAGGGCTTAGCCTAGGCATATTTCACAAAGCCTCTGCAAGTTGCACCAGGCACTTTTCACAGAGTCTCTGCAAGTTGTTCTTCTAGTTATTATTCTCCCTCCTGTATCTGCTCTTCTGGCTTGGTTTCCCTCTGTTCCGGGGTTTCTTTCCTCATGGGCCTCGGGATTTAACCCTTCCTCATGGGATTTACCCCTCTGCTCTGGGGTTTCCTGTCCAGAGAGCTTGTTGATCATACCTTACAGGGAGAACATTCTTGCAGTTTCTGTGCCAGCTAGGTTTTCTGCAGGTTGCCCGCATTCTCCACCAGATGTAGCGGGAGGAGCCCTTCTTGCTCCTAGGGCTGATCCTGAGGCCTCGGGGTTTAGCCCATTCCTGGACGATGTCCTAGGGCTGTTCCTGAGGCCTCGGGATCTACCCCTTCTTGCCTGCTCCTGGGGCTCCTCGAGCTATGGGCTTCTCCATCCTTACTGAAGAGTGAGAGCCTCTCTCCGTGGGTGTCAGCTGCTCTCTTATTGGCCCCCTGCTCCTGCACATGCTCAGGAGGGAGGCCAGACACAGGTGAACCCACACCCACTCATCAGTAACTCAGGGCACCTGGTCCTGTCTCACTACAGTGGGTAAGAGATTTTCTTTTTGATTGCCAATTACGAACTCACCTGGCATCTGAACCTTTTCAAGTAAGTAATTTTTATGGTCTGAACAAAATGTTCTATGGAAAAGAGGCTCTCTTAGTTTAAAAAAAGGTCTAACTCAGCCACAACTTGTTTGCAATAAAGTAGACCAAATAAAGTAGACCAAAAAAAAAAAACAAAAAAACAAAAAAATCCAAGTCTCAATACTATGTAAATGTTAATAGCTATCCAGAAATCTTTTTCCCCATCTCTCTTCCCAAACAATGCTAAATCAGAAGCACTGTAACATAATGTTCTTCATTCTACAGTGTTCTACATTCAGTAATGGATGAGTGTGTGTGTCCATACAGTTCAAATGTATTACAGATTAAATCTGTGAAATTTAATTCTTACAACATTTTTTTCTCTTCGAGTATTTCTAATGGAAGATCAACATTTTGCATCCAGCAGAGATAACCTATTGTGTAAGTTATTTATTTATCATTTTAATTTATTTTCAATGTTAATTTGTTCTGCTATATGCTGTATGAAGCCTCTGAGAAATTTTATTCATCTACACTGACATTACAGAAGGCCTAGAGCTATTAGGAGCCTAATTAGCATTTCTACTTTTGTCCTTTAGCCATAGCTAGTTTGAAAAAATCATGTTTTTTAAAAAATATGCTTGTTTTTTCTCGTTATGAGTTTGCATTGAATTTGTTGGATTAAAATGACAGAAAAATCTGATTTGGGATCAAACATGCTGAGGGACAGACTGCTTGATGGGGCCAGTAGTGACAAAGATGGTGAAACAAAGATTAGACACTGCTAGGAGCACTACAAGCTTTTTTTCCACATCCTAAGTTTTCTCTGGGACTGTTTCATCCCTTGTACTCATTACCACCTGGGACAGAGCAATCCTTCGCACAGACACTTGAAATCTACATCAAGCCTATGTGGCCATGGTCTGCAAGCAGAAACAGCCAGAGGGCTTGGACACATGGGTGTGATGAGGATGAGGTGGAGATGTATCAGGGAGGCTGAATGATCAAGGAGGCTCTTCATAACAATAACAAAAATGCAAAAAATGAAGGGAATTTCGAGGTTCTACAGGAAACAAACTGGAAATTCATAATTCAAAAATGTAGCTAGGTGATGGAAAGCAATTCAAAGAAGCTTTTTTTACACAAAAAGCCCACTGGGTGTGGACTTGAGCTCAGAACTTCACAAAACATATGATGTTCTGATATCTTTGCACTATAAATGTTTCTCTTTGGTGAGCATGAACCAACACAGTCTTCAGTAGAGCTACACTGATTTATATGAGCTGCAGAAATGTTCCACTGCATTTTATTTTAAGCATCTTATTATAATATAGATATACTGATACTGGAGGAAGAGCAGAAGAAAAATTATTAGACCTCTGGAGTGACTGATGTATGAGGATTGATTGCAAGTGCTACATATGCATAGTTTGCCTAAGAAATTACTAAAGAGGGACATGATAAAAATCTATAAACATTTGAAGAGTCTAAATGCCAAGGAGAGAAATGCATTTTCAGGATACAGAAGTAGGAAGATGAAATTAGCAAAAGGAAAAAAGAAAGTGAATTTTGAAAGTGTCTAATAGATATAGATATATTTACAAATATATTTGGGATCCAAGATTGTTCTAAATTACCTTCAAATGGAAACTTTTAGTTCATTTTTATGTAACGGATCAGATCACATGTACTGATCATCTGTATTCATACTGGAATCTGGGTTTTTCATTTTTTTAAGGTTTAAAAAATCATCACTTTGTGAGCAACTACAAAATTAGAGGAAAATGTGTCTAAGCCCATTGTAATTGCAACTGATTTAAATTTAGAACACCCCTTTTAGCCAAGAAGTACCACTTTCCATTTGATCAAAATAAGGAGAGACTGTTTTTTCCCTCTCTTTATTGTCTCTGGAGGCAATGCTGATTTAGAAAAGAACAAAGGAGAAATTTGCCTCTGAAGAAGCCTTCTGCATTTTTATGTTCAACCCAGAATTTTTAAAAATTAGTTGTGTGTTTAGAAAATGCCAGTATCTATAGCACTGACATGATTCCTACAACTGTAACTTTATGTCTTACTGTGAATTTCGTTTAGACTTGATACCAGGTTTACAATAGTGAGAGGTATAGGAAAGATCAAATATCTATAAAATGCTGACAAGAAGAGATTCAGAGAATAGGTCTAAAACTACTTGAATAAATTGATATTCATTATGAAAGAGCGTTTTTTGTTTCCAAATTCAGTGAGAAAATACAAAAAAGGTTTGGGGATCTATATAAAGAGACATGACAAGACAGCTGCACATAAGGAATCACAGCTCGAAATTCAAAATGGGAATCCTTGACACAACGTTTTCCTCATGTGACACATCATCTCCAAAAGGAAAACCAAGTATGGAATCTAAAATAAAATAAATACAGTATTTAATGATAGCACAGATTTCACAGATGTAGAAGCCAATGAGTAAAAACATTTGGCAAAAAATAAACCCCTTGCAATCCAGCTGACCCTCAGATTTTAGAGGACTTGGGGGTGGCTGGGCTTAGATTCTGAGTGATGGCCAATTCACCTTTAGTAGTCTGGAAAACAAGGATCTGGATGCACTCCTGACACCACTCTAGTAAGGAAATTATTTTGGACATGCACTGGAATTCAGCCACGCTTAAATGGGGTTTCTTGCCACAAGATTAATGAATAGTGTGATTTATTAAAGCAGCAGTATGCACGTTCTTTTGGATTATTGTAATTTAGAGAAGCACATGCAAAACACCTCAGCTGTGAGTACTCCATAGAGATTTCGGGAGGGGGAGGGGACCTGGTCAAAAAACACACATATAGAGATTTAGACTGTTGAAGAGACTCTACAGAGACAAAGGAGAAAGGAAAAGGGCAAGGATACACTGATGTTCAAATCTTACCCAAAGGCATCCCAACTGGGGGGGGGAAGAGGGACTCAGCCTGTCGACTGGTCCCAAAGGTCAGGGGTGTCCCCATGATGGTGTCTTCTCTGTAATGGTGTCTTCCATGACATCCATGCCCCCATTAACCACTTTTATACTATTTTACCTGAGAGGTGGATCTTGAGTGACTCTAGTCAAGCATATCTTTATTATGATTTCTGCAAAGTTCTCTTGCTTCACATTTAAAGGTATGGCTGCAGGAAATCCAGTGCACAGCCTCTGTGAGGGGTGGGCACACCTCAGAGCTGGGTAACTTTAGGGATGGAAGTGTGGGTTTTACATTAAAATAGGATAATAAGGAGTAAAAGTACACTCCAGGAATAGCATTTGTCAATAGCATTTGTTGGCCCAGCATATCAAAAGTGCAGTTGGTATTGTTGCCACAGAGCATGGCCACAGTGTCTCCGCTCCCCTCCACCCTCTATGCCATTTCTTTTGCAGTTACCACATTGAATACTCCTGATAAAGCCAACATCTATGGCACTCATGGTACAGTGGCCACATCCCACCGGCTCCAAATGCTATACTTTTACTTAAAAATTGCAAATGCAGTCTGGAATCTCTAGAAAATTATTTTTTCTAGAAATTATTCCAATTATTCCACAAATGTCCCTCTTTTTACCTCCCGCATAGTACAGGTTTGAAAATATTCATCAATTTATGTGGCAAGTTGAACTAAAGAGTACCTTCTCAAAGGATTTTCAACTTATTTTTAAAGCTCTAAATGGTAGAGAATTAATTTCATTCTTTTATTAATCCATTGCAGTGGTTGGCATTCCTCTGTGTTAAAATAAAAGTGTCTTGTTTCAACTTTACTGATTTCAGTTCCTAGCCATGCGTGCTCTCTCTCTGAATAACTCCTAATATGCTTAGTTGTGTTATGGTTTGAGGGGCCCCAGGCTAATTTTATGATACTAATACTAGGACCTAGAGAGAGAGTGTCCAGGGACCCTGAGAGATCCAGGGGTAAGAACAGTGAAGAATCAGTATTCCCTGAGACAGGACCTGAACTCTGCCCTTTTCTGCTCCCTTCTTCTTTGCTGCTTTGTTGTGCTTGGAGGTCTTGGAGAGAGGCTTCGGTTCTTTGTCATCAGCTCACCATGTTCTCTGCAGGATATGAATCCATTGGATGCTGGGAAGATCTGTGGACTCCTTTCCTGAGTCAGCTCTGCTGCAAGGGACCTGCAGACACTTATGTCTGTGATCATTGAGATCAGGCTTTGTATGTATGTGTTCCTCATCCCATGTGTTACTATCACCTCCCAGTTCTATTAAACTTGTTCCAGTTTTAAATTACAAAGTCTCTCTTCCTCATTTCCCTTCTAGCTTCCTCTAAGAAAATGGAGAGGGTTAACAGAAAGCAATTAAATTCTCTGTTTTTTGTTTGTCCTCACCACTAAACTGAGACAACTTCTTAGAACTCCATTCATGACCTTGAGACAGACTTTTTTCTTTTTTGGTTAAGTCTACCCACAATTTTGTCAGGACATCACACTTCAGAGTTTTGGTAAATGTATCATTAAATAAATTGCTTACTTAAATTCATGGTTTATTTTCCTAATATAGATTAACAACTATTTATTGAAGATAATATGTATGTCTATATCTACCTGGCAGACCACAATGGCATGCAAAATATTGTGCAGAAGCTTAGCATGGACTGAATTGTGCTGGTGAAAAAAAAAACCTGTTCACCACTACTCATTGCTGTAAATTACATCTAAGTAAACAGCAACATCTGTTTCCAGTGCAAGCAGAGCTTGTCATCAGAGGAACCATTATAATATCATGAGCAGATGAGGTGGTTTAATATTCATTATAGGTGTACAGGCAGCAAGAAATTGTTTCATGCACATGCTAATGGGTAGAAAATGCATGAAATGAATTGTACCAGCCTCCACAAGTAACTACAGTTTTCAAACATTAAGTTATCAAATATGAAGAAGTCCAATACTATCAAAAGAGAGATCCAGAGGTAAAATGTATGCCTAGTGAATATATGCTGTAAAAACTCAGAAGTACTAGCTCATAAGGAAAACCTTTCAAGTGTGATTTGGGATTCCAGTAAAACTTGGTTTACTATTTCTTTGCCCTGTTTTGTAATAATTTGTATTAGTGGTTTTTTTAAAAAGAATGAAAATCCAGCTATATTTTTTATAATGAGATATATTACAAACAAAATACCTTTCTTTTGTTATTTCTGTGCAACTTCTTTTGAATTTAGAATTGGAATGTAGAAAAGAAGAGGTGTTGCTGTATCTGCCAGCTCTACATTTTCTCTGCATCCATCCAAGAAGAGGCAGGTCAGAGAACAGGTAGATCCTTAGTCACTTCTCACCCACAGTACTCTAGATCACAAAGCTAGAGTAGCTGAAGTTTGGTTTGCTGAAGTAGCAAACCAAATAATAAAAATACCATAATGTGATTCTGTGGCTCATCTCCTGTCAGTCATCTTAGTGAGACTAGAAGACACAGATGCAAATAGCACAGTCAAGGAAGAGAATTTATATTTTTAGCAAGTACTTCACTATCTAAGTAGATTATTTAACTCATTAGGAGCTTAAAAGAAAAAAAAAAGGAAAAAAAAAGAAAAGGAAAGCAAAGTTTAAATAATTGCACTAAAAATTACATTGAAAAGAGATAAATATTTGTGTTAAGGAGATGGCCAGCATAGTAGTTATAAAAGCATGCTTAAATATTAGTTTTTAAAAAGCCTGTAAATGTGTCATGAGAACTGTCCTTCCCTACTCTAACAACAAGCTGTAAGGGAAAGCTACCTATCAAAAACCAACAGGTTTGAAACTGTGATATGTAAGTTTGAAGGGCTATTTTTTTTTTGTTTGGGGGTTTTTTTGTTGTGGTTTTTTTTATTACACACTGGGAAATTTCCATTTTTAAAGAAGTTCTTCGAATTTTGCAGCATTCGCTCTAAGATTTGGTACTACGTAGGTCAATGGTAGAGTCTTGTATTTTCCAGATTTCAGGACATCAGATACTGGGAGAAAACTTTCACTCATTATCCCACTTTAGCCTGTTAGATGGGACTGCAGCCTCTGCAGGGCAACTCAGGTCAGTTCTGAGCTAATGAAATACTTACACTGTGCAGTAATTCCTGTAATTCTCACTTTACAGTAGAGGAGCCAAGCACTCACCTTACATTTGGATTAAGTTCCTACCATCTAGAGGGATCTGATTCTGAACTGGAGTCTTAGTTTGCATCAAGTACTGTCTTTCCAATAGATGTAGTCTGTGACTGTCAATAAGGTATCTACTCAAGTAGTAAAGTAAGGGTACTAAGGTGTTGCAACAACAGAAGTTTGCATTTGATGTGCTTGCTTTATATAGAAAGACCTGTGCAGCTTTCACTGTGTAATACATATAATGGACCTACAAAGACAATTTGTAGGGTTCTGGTTCATGTTCCCAGGAGTTTCTTAAGTCAAAGTGTGCAAAATTAACAGTGAGATCTGTAAAAAACATATTGCTTTAATGCAGCAAACTTAGTTAAGAGCAAACCTAAACTCAAGTCTAGTCACATCACATGACAAGTTAACATAATTTCTCATATTATGCAAAAACATATAACATATATACATAAGAACATGCTGAGTAAAATCTCTGGGAACCTGAGTGATATTGGCTAATAGTGAAAGCTTAGAGAAAGACCATCAAGCACCCATAAGGGATACTTCCCCCTATAACCTCACAGCCTTTGAAATAGAGACTTCCAGACTCAGAGGATCTGTTTTTAACAGGTCTTAATGGTATTTTCTTTTCTGAAATTCTTTTATTACTTTTTGAACACAGTAATGCTTCTGGCATTGCTAGCACCATGTGGCAGTAAGGTGGACAACTTAATTTTGAGTACAGAATAAAATTAACATTTTATTTGCTTGAAACCTGCTACCACATAATTTAATTTAATTTCATGTTTGTTAGTTCCTGTGCTGTGAGGAAAAGGGAATAGTTGCTTCTTATTCTCCTTTCTAGTGTCAGTTGTTATTTGTCTATCGGTTTTCCAAAGCTATGCGGAAGTATCTGAAGGCTTTGCCCCAGGACAATCTACTTTTTGGCCAAGTTCTGATAAGCTTAATATCATAAGATTATAAAATCATATCCAATAATTCTGACTATGTAAACAGCTACATTTTCCATAATAGCAATGTCTTCTTTCTTTTTCTGCTCTGAACATTATCAAATACATTCTGCATTTCAGGTTAGTGCTTAGCAACCAACCTTCAAGATACTAAAATAATACAGTTTTTCCTACCCCCTCACTTTTACTTGCTGTTCTCACTGTGAAAACAATGCCATTGATTTATTATCGACACCTTCAACAGTGGACAATTAAGTGACACTTCTAGGAGTTTGTTATCAACCTAGCTGTTTCAGTTCTGACCTTCTCTATGCTTAGCAGCAATCTATTCTAGAAATCTGAAGGCAAGTATAATAGCCTTATTTTATCATGAGCATAGCTCATTCATAGCACGTAAGAAAATGGCCTCCTGTATTTCAATTTAGCAGAAAGAAAATTTATAATATGAGGTTTTTTGGAGATTCAGAAACTTGCGCTGTTTCAATGTTTATAGTAAAAATAGCATGCACAGTTTACAGAGTTATTTATGAGACAGATTAATTCTCTGAGCTCTATTATTAAGAGCTCTATTATGATTTAGGTCTCTTTATTGAGACCTAAAAAACAGTAGCACAATTCAAAGTTATGCATTCCCAAACTCAAAAGAAATTAAGTCACTCCTTCTTTCTCTAACAGCGTGTGCACGCATACACCAGTATGTACATGTCAGCTATTTGCAAATGTTTGCAGAAAACACATGCTGCACACCTTGAAGATAGCATATTCCAAAGCTAAACAGCCTTCCTCAAAGGAGACTAAGTATCTCTTTTTACAATAGGGCAACTTTGGTTAAGTTGGTTATTTCCCCATTCATCTAAGGTAAGGTGGTGCTTCAAATGAAGGTGAGAAATTATTCATAAGTGCAAAGCACTAAAGACCAGTCCCTGGACTACACCTCATGGATAGATTCCAGTGCTCAGTACTATTCCAGTACTATTCAGTATTTATTGATGATCTGGATGAGGGAATAGAGTGAACTATTAGCAAGTTTTCTTATGACACAAAACTGGGAGGAGTGGCTGACACCACAGAAAGCTGTGCTGCTGTTCCGTGGGACCTGGACAGACTGGAGAATTGGGCAGGGAGAAATTTAATGGATTACAACAAGGGCAAGTTGTAGCGGGAGGAGCCATTCTTGCTCCTGAAGCTCGACGAGCTGCTGGTCTCTTCCAGGACTCCAGCCACCACACAGCGCTTCCAGGGTGGAAGTGTAGCGGGAAGAGCCTTTCTTGCTCCAGCAGCTCGACGAGCTGCTGGCCACTCCATGCCTCACACCAGAGTGAGCTGAGGTTCTCTCTGTGGGTGTGTGTTCCATCTTTATTGGCCCCCTGGCCTTGCTCATGCCCAATAGGGGCCTGTCCTAATCAGGCACAGGTGGACTCACACCCACTCACTGGCAATTCGAGGCACCTGATTTATCTTATTTCTCTACAGCAAGTGTAAAGTCTCACATCTGGGAACGAACAACCCCAGGTACCAGTATAGGTTGGGGACTGAACTGTTGGAGGGCAGAGCAGCACAGGGCAAAAGGACCTGGAGGTGCTGGGGAATGGAAAGATGACCATGAGCCAACAATGTGCCCTTGTCTCCAAGGAGACCAATGGCATCTTGGGGTGCAATAGGGGGGGTGGTTAGTAGGTCAAGAGAGGTTCTTCTCTACTCTTCTCCCTCTACTCTGCCCTGGTGAGGCCGTATCTGGAATATTGTGTCCAGTTCTGGGCCCCTCAGTTCAAGGATATAGAACTGCTTGAAAGAGTCCAGTGAAGAGCAACTGAGATGATTAAGGGAGTGGGACATCTCCCTTATGAGGAAAGCCTGAGGGAGCTGGGGCTCTTCAGCTTGGAGAAGAGGAGTGAGGGGTGACCTCATTAATGTTTATAAATATGTAAAGGGTGAGTGCCAGGAGGACAGAGTAAAGCTTTTCTCAGGGGTGACTAACAATAGGACAAGGGACAATGGTTCTAAATTGTAAGATAGGTGATTCTGTATAAGTATTAGAAAGAATTTTTTCACTGTGAGGGTGACAGAGCACTGTCACAAGCCGCCCAGGGAGGTTGTGGAGTCTCCTTCTCTGGAGACATCAAAACCCACCTGGACACCTTCCTGTGTGACCTGCTGTAGGGACCCTGCTCTAGCAAGGGGGGTTTGGACTAGTTGATCTTTTGAGGTCCCTTCCAATCCATAACTTTCTGTGATTCTATGAAAATGGGACAAAATGGTAGCTAATTTTGCAGAAGAAAGTGCCCAGGAGTTATGTGTTGTAAAAGATCCTATTTTAACACTCCAAAATCAGATCCTACTTAGACACCCTAGACTAACCTGTTAAAAAATAGCTACAGTTTTTTTGTTAGCACAAAGTTGTAAGCAGATGAGAAATTAGTCTACTTGTTCTACTTTCTCATTCTTTTAGGAGATTTAAATAATAATAATAAAAAACTCAAACCATTCCAACATTTATAATGCATAACTTGCCAAGCACATACGCAAATTTCAGAATAAATCGTTTGCAAACAATATTAAACTATCAACAAATTCAAGTGTTTCTTTTCCAGCTGGGTGGAAATAAAAATATTTTTTAAAATCAGAGCTGATTTGGCAGCAGCTAGATCTCATCTTTCTTTTACATACTTTACTCTGCTATTTTTAAATGGATGATTATAGAACATAAGGAAGATAGAAAATACAAGAACATGTTAAAAAGTAAGAGATGCATCTTTATCCCTATTTGAGGTGCTTATCAGGAAAACCATTGCACAAATGTCCTATTAAGCACATTCATTACTCTATGCTTAGTCCACTTGGCTACCAGGAGACTAGATAGAATTGAAACCAGACACATGTGTAAGTGCTTTGCTGAACAAAAGCCTAGAAAAAATGAGCAATTAAAGATTTAGAACACATTTTAATTGAAGGATATATGCAGTATTTTAAAAATTATTCAGACGTCCTTCAAATCCGAGAAGTTAACAGAGTGCAAACTTTAATAAAAAAACAACTCCTTCATAATTCTATTCTAATTTTGCTAACCACATACAGACTAAACTTTCAAAATAGAAATAGCATATCTGTGTGAATATGAACAAGCTCAAGTTTCTATGTGTTTCTCTTCCAAGAACTGAACTGATTTGTGTTTATAGTATGTTGCACAGATGACTCATTCAGCATCTGTGCTGAGTGGGCCAACATTTTATATCAAGTAATATGAAACACTTTGCTCTTTTTTGTTTGCAAATTATGAACAGATTTTATTTTTAAGGGTTCTTTTCTCCCCTCAAGTTGGAAATTGTCCTCAGGCTTTGGATCAGTTTTGACTCAGCTCCCATCAGGACAGTAGCTAATGGCTCTCTCTCAAGATATGAGGAGGAAGAGGACTAAAAGTGAAGGTTCTTATCAAGTCTTATCAAATATGTTTGCATCACATCAGCCCTACCACTAGTGAATACTTCTGCCAGAACAATGGCTGATGTTCTTTGAAGAAGGTGCTTGACAAAGCATAGCTAATGACAAAGGAAAATTGCAGAAAGGTTCTGTAGTCTGCATTCCCATGCATACCCATGGAAACAAACAGGAAGTTTGGCATTCTTCAGATCTGTCAGTGGTTTGTTGCATGTGTCTGATGGGGGTCGCCCTCACATTGAAAAAAATTATTCTCTGTTTGAGTGCAATTATTATATTAGTAGTTCATGTTAAGAATATGCTCAGTTTGCCTTCACCAATGTGCAGCCATCTGCCAAAAATCTGTTTCTTCCAATAATTATTAATTAAATTATTCAAATGGGTATTCACAGGAACCCACACAAATTCACAGAAACTGCTACTAATGGCAAAGAGCAGGTTTTATTTTAAAAGAGATTTTTTCGTGTAGAAATAGCATTGCTGGAACAGTTGGACTAAATATATCTTCATGCAAATATAACTGTTTAAAATGGCTTTGTTGATTTTTCAAAGAGGTATTTTCAGTAAAAAAATATGAAAAATTAAAATAGAGTTTTAGGTAGAACTCAGTTGAAGATTCAACAATAAAGTCTGTTGTAAACTTCGAACTATGAACTGAAGACATACAGAAATTTCATTTTTCCCAAGTTTTGCTGGCTAGACCTTCTTAAATTTAGTTTAGTTTAGACTGTATCTGGATAATTATTATGTCTGGCTGGTACCTCCAGTATACTTTAAATGAGTGCTATAGTCCATCTGTTGTTTGTTGAGCAAGAAAAATTTGGAAACTCTTATTTCAAACTGTGGAATAGACTGCCATGTAAGGACTTAGACTATAAAATCTAGAAAGTACATAGGACAGAATTATCTCACAGTATCCATTTTAACTAATCTTCCTATTAATTCTGTTGAGTGAATCAAACAAAGACTTTATTAAAGTGTCAAATTTAAAAACAGAATGCCAATACCATTGAATGTTTGGAGGCACTGAAGAGTTTTCTAACAGTTTTTCATCACAAAGTTTGAAATCAGATAAATTAAAGTGTTGTGATGGTAAAGCCTAAGGTGTTTGGAAAGTGTATACAGGACAACGAGAAATGGAGAAAATTTATGAAGAAATAAGTCTTTTAAATACAGGAATAACACATTGGGGACTAGCTATTTTACGAGGTTTTTAATCATATAAAGGAGGAAAAACTTGGGTCCTTCCAGAAACACAGCAGCAGTATTTCCCTGTCTAATCATAACTCACATAAAAATCAGTTTTGACAAAGCCACAGCACTTTTCTTTCCTTAACTTTATGAAAAAGAATTTATGATATTAAACCATTAAATGATGGCTTGTAAACACAGAAACCGTGAAAGATGTTCCAATACATGCTGTGTTTATCATAATAACTCTTACCACTTGTCAGTGCTTGAGTTTTCTTTCGCCGTTTTGTTTTCTTAATGTGTCCAAATTATTTACTGAAGCTGTTAATACTGAGCGATTTTATAGCACTCAAATATGAATCAACAGGTTGCCTGATATCTTAAATTTGTAAACTGGATATAAAAATTATATAGTGCCTTGTATAAACTAGTCAACAAGCAGCTGAATACTATTTTAAGAAATTCATTTCAGGGTAACTTAGAAGCTCTTTGATAAAATGACAGGCCATATAAAGCACTCTTTGGGATCATAGAGATCCCAAATCCTGGACTTGGGATCTATACATTTAGTGAATAGGACAGTGCTTTTTGTGATTCATGGTCAAAAACTACTCATGGGCACTACCAGTATAAAATTCACTAGCCTATAATTAGAGGCATGAAAAAATATGCAAATTGGATAGTTGATTTCCAAGTGAGAAACATAATCAGGTTCTGCATTGTTTTAAAAGCAATCAAACTTCAGTATGCAGCAATACAACAGAAAGCCTTGGTTTTGGTGTGAGAAAGGCTGGGGCTTTGCTTCATTAATACTATCAGGGTACTTGCTCCTGATGCACAGGGAGCAGTTCGTGGGAGAGGTCAGGGGACTTTCAGGACCACCTATGGGAGTGGATCAGGATCAGAACTGATGAGAGGAATCAAGGTTTGGCATTCCCAGAATGGGGACTGGCTGAGGCCAGGCTGGGATGTGATCCTGCAGGTCAGCAGGGCTTTAGCTGGGCTCAGACAGGGCTGCCTGAAGACAGAGCCATCACCTCAGGTGCCAATGGTGTCCTTCAGCCAGGTTGGGCCAAGCCGTGGCTCCCCCACAGTGAAGCTGGGAGCTCCTTCACGGACCCTGGTGGGATGCAGCCCAGAGCTGGCCTTCCCAGAAGGGTGAGCTCAGGGCCTGGCAGAGCATAGGAATGAGGAGCCAGGGCTTCTCATATGTATCTATTACTAGGAAAAAGTTAGTTTTCCTCAGAACAAGAGAGAAATGTATATGGGGTACCTCTTAGCCCCTTTAGGAGCTGTTGTAGCAAGTTGAAATAGTGTTTTAAAATCTGGTAATTAACACTCAGCTACCACATCTCTCATCTGCACAAAGTCTGACCACAGAACTGTGCATGAGGCTGTCACATCTCACCTGCCACTGCACAGCAGGCACAATTATCTTGCCCTATGCCTTACTGTAAGTGAAATTCAGGGACTTAGAAACACAGTTTGCTCACATCTGAGCCTATTGCTGTTCACTTTGGACCTCATTACTCACAGTTTCAAATGTCCTAGGCACATCTATCTGGCTCTGTAGAATCCCAAAAAGAATTTGGCTCAAAACAGCTGTCCGTGACAAAGTGGACATTGAACTTGGATGGAGGCCTCATTCGTTAAGCCATCTGGACTCTCTTCTCTCAAGGAGAGATTCGCATTTGGATAATGACCCTGATAAACATGGCCCTATTTTCTCAAGACCATCCCCTCCTTTAGTGGCTATCCTGATAAACTGAACACTGGCGTAGCATGGGAATCTCTCTTTGATGGTCACTCTGATAGGCAGGACACTGTCCTGGGCAGACAACCTGTACCCTGCAGAGGAAGAGTGTAATCTTGTGTGTGCCTGTGTAAAGCCACTTGAGAGGATGCATGTGCGGAAATAAGGGTTATTGACCACTCATCCCATTTGGAGGGGCCCAAGTGAACACCTGACTTTGCAAGATATACCTCCCCCCCGCCCCCCCTAAGGTGGGGTCAGGCTGCATAAAAGAGGCACACTGGAAAGGGATGCACTCCCCCCATCCAAGGACCACAACTTCCTACCAAGATCATGGCTGGATCCAAGGGGGATGATATCTCTCCTATCTCATCCCTCTCTCTCACTCTCTGTGTCGTTTCTAAACTTATCTCACAGGGTAACATAGTTTCCAACTTTGTTAAATTTTACTATTTTACTACCCCTTGCTTGGTTAAGTTTTTTTAGTTGTAACCTGGGGGTTTTTTTGACAGTTTTCTTAAGCTTTGCTAAATTGTAATGCATTTCTTTGACAGTACCATCATTTCTAATTCTGCTAGTTGTAATCAACACATGGTTAATCTTACCCACTTTAAGTGAAAATGTGGTTTTATGGAAACCTCCTGGGTAATAATCTTACTCCTGGAGTATCGCACAGAGAATTCCCAAACTTAATCTCAACAAATGGGTTGCTAGAAGGAGTTTAGAAAGCAAAGGGGTCCAATCCAAATTTCCCTCATGGAGGTTTGACCTCCACTCTACCCATACCCACTCTGTGGGATGTGATATTCGATTTGGGCCCCACATATGGGGATCTGTGCTCACTTTGTGAGATGTGACAGTGCCACACCCACCTTGTGGGTTCTGACAGGCTCCAATTAGCTGTCCCTGCAATTCATTGTGTCATAAACCATCAGGACATTGTTGAAATGTGATGTAAAAATTCATAGCCCAACAGCAAAGTACTTCAAAATACTGTCGTATGGGTTTGATTCATTACTGAGTCAGACAAATCTGGTAAAGGAGTTTTTTTGAAAGGAGATCTGGAAAGTTCCTTACTACAGATGGTGGAGCTGTAAATTAGAAAGAAGTTTGATAGTTTTTATTCTGAGGTGAGATGCAAGATGTAATAGCTGTTTTCTTTGGGAAATTGGTAGCTCATTTGTGACTGTGCTAGACTGCAAAAATTCCAGGAGATATCAAGTCTGATTGCAAATATTAAACTGCCCTAATACTGACTATTTCCATATGTTGATTCAGGAAATGCAAACTGATTTCATAACACAGGAGAAAGACATAATTCTTGAGATATCTGGAAAACTCTCGACAGCATGATATGATCCATGTTTTCAAGGACAGGTTTTGAACTACATTTTCAAAAGGCAGAGGCATAAATCAATGGCAAGATGTTCTTGTATCAAATGGAAGTGTTGATTTGAGTAAAGTTTTCTAAAGCATAAATTTATAACTGATAGAAAGAATAATAGTACACCTGACTGACTTTTTATTAACATATTGATGAAACTATAAACCATCAGAAATGTTTCTTCAGTAAATTATTTCATTTAATGCATATAATCATATTCTTATCAAACTATTCTTTAATAATTCAAATTTTTGCTAATGAACTGGTAAGGAATTACTGCATGCTTCAAGTTTTTTCACTGTTTTTTCATGAAAACATTGATGTCATGCTGGTGAGTTTTGATATTTGCTTGTGAGCACCACAGCTTCTGCTTACATACATGGCCAGAAGTTGTTAATGAAATTGTCTAGTGGTTTGAAATGTCTCCACTAAGAGGACAAAGGGAAAATTCTGCTAGGGAACAGACTTATAAAGAGTCAAAACTCTTTCGATGATATTATTCTCTTAGTCTCCTCGCCCAGTGTATGGCAAACTTTAAATATAGTATGGCTCTAGACAACTACACAGCTCTAGATAATTCATGTTCAATTTCCATTTTACTCCTGGAAAATCACCAGTTTCCCTTTTAATTTAATTTATACTTTGTTTCTAAAGATCACATATTAGTAAACTTTTTCATATCAAAGCAGAAATTTGATTTGGCATGGAGCATTCTATTACAAGATGAGAATAAAGTGGCAGCCATTTGGTCAAAGTCATAATTTTTTAAACTGATTTACAGTCTTCCAATTACAAACATCTATCCTGGAGTTTGTGTACAAATACAGAAGATAGGGATTGGTCTTTCAGTATGGGCTAACTTTTTTATTCCCAGAGTTTATATTTGCAAATTATGAACATACTTTTATATCCACAATAACTGCTGGTGCAATGTATCTCACTTGGATATGTAACTACCTCAAAGGTAAATATTCTGAATCTTCAAAACTACATTACACTGATACAATACTAGAATAATTCACTGGTGAATCTGTGAGTCTAGAACTTTACATAAGTTGCTTCCACACTTATTTCTTCTTATATTACTGCAGGTGTAAAAAGGAAGTCTAAATAAGGTCAGCCTGGATAATAAGGTTTTATTGTATATAAAAATGTCTTGGACTTTGCTATCACCAGTCTGTATTTTCACATTTCAAATGACCAAAATATTAGCATATATTTAAAACCTCTATTTTGTAAAGGTTTTGTTTGTTTGATTGGTAGGGTTTTTTGTTTGCTTTACTTCTTTTTTGTCTTTGTTTTTTGGTTTTGTTTGTTTGTTTGTTTTTTTGTGTTTTTAATAAAAAAAGACTTCTGATATAATTCTAGTTACTAACTGACATATGTAATATTTACCTGGACAACCATTTGAATATCAAACACCAAGTGAATTATTTTAGTAATTGGGTCCACTGATCCTAGTAATAGAATCAAACAAAAGATATTTCAGCTCTTGTGCAAATTTCTTTCTCAGAATAGTCTTCACCCATAGCACCTTTACTTGAGCACATAGATGGGGAATCAAACCATTTTAAAATTTAGTTCATAATAATGGTAGAAGCATCAGAATTTTGACCACTGTGGCTTGCAGACTTTAATTATATCCACTGTGAAATATGTGAATGCTCCATCACTAATTCCAGAAAAAAAACCTATAAAATAATCATAAACCATTAGCACATTCTCCACTGTCTAGCACTGTCTCGTTTCTTAATAATTCTTGTTATATGATAGTCAATTGATGAAAAATTTTCTTAGTAAACAGCTGAATCATTACCAAAGCTCAATGCATAGTACAAAAAAACAGAAAACATCTCATCTTGGCATGGGAATGTGGATTATTTATGGACTGATGGGCTCACTGAAATGTGAAATGGCAATGATTTGTACAGGATTATAGAGGTAAATCAGTATTGAGAGAATGCTGGAGCATCTGACCAACTCTTACACTTCAATTAATGTATTGCCTTTGCCCTCTTGTTGTTTCAGTTCTCAAATGAAGAGTACAGGGGATTATATATTTGCAGTATGGAGCAGCTAGCAATGCATTTGAACCTGGAAAACATTCTGAATACTAGTTTGTTCATAATCTCTTTGATTGTTGAGGTCTTACTGCCCTTTCCAGGTTCTCATCCAGCCTTTTAAGCAAATGGAGGTCTGATATTCTTAGCAGTTTCCACAGTCGGTTCAGTATGTGCCACTGTTCAGTTTTACTGTTATTTTAGCCTAAGTGTTCCTCAGTATGACTTCATCTCATAATAAAACAGTACATCATGTTCAGATATCAGTGTAGCCATCAAGTGACAAAGGTACCAGATTATTTGTACAAATTTGCTTGGTCTAGGTGATCAGCTCTTGGTTCATTTGTATAGCCTCACCTATTGTAGTGCCCATTTACACCAATTTCCACCACACTTGATGTTCATTACACTTGTCCATTATATAGAAAACTAAAGCTTTCAACTGAATTAAATTCATAGATTTAAAATTGTAAACTAAAAGGTAAAAATGCCCCAAAATGATAGAGATGTGTAGGAAGTATGATTTTATACATTATTAGTGCAATTGACACAAAATTCAAATTCTACAACCTCCTTTTTTTCTCATTCATAATTTCATCATAAATAATTTCGGCCATTAAAAGTGACAGAATAATATATTTGAATTGCTGTTTATATGTATAAAAAATGAGGGATGATTAAGAAATGTTCTGTGAGCCTAGATCTATTTCTGTAAAGCAAACTGTTCAAATAAAAAAAGCAGACATGCCAAAAAGGAGAGGAAGCCTGCATCTTACTAGCAGTGAGAGCTTCAAAGCATTAAAAAGAAATAATCGTCACTTTGTACTCACTATTTTCTTTCTGTGCCTACATGACAGACACCCACATTTCTAAGAAGCTTCTCTATCTCTGGTAAAGACAGAGAGCTATGATTTTTAAGTCCTTTTCAAAATCAGTTGATGATCCTTTCCTCTAAACCCTAAAACTGCATCAGACAAAAAGATGAAATTAAACTAGAGTATGAGGTATTCAAGCATCCTTGCAGATATTAAGTTAAAAAGCACTGAAAGAAAACTCTCACAATATTGGGACATTCCATATAAGAAGCAACCTAAGCGTTCTCTCATTTTGATCACTATAAGTAGGATCAGTGGACTTAAATTGATGCAAAAATTACTAAGTGTACAAGGAAGAAATCCTACTGCAAAGTTCTGTTCCTGGTTTCTGCAGCCTCTCTTCATTCTGCAGCAATAGGTATTCAATAACTTAGGCCTTTTTCACACAAAAACAAAAGTGCACATTTTTTTTGAACGCCCTTACCTGAGGTGCTGGCAACCTGAAGGCCTATATTCAGAAGATAAGACCATTTTTTAACTCTAGAACTCCCATGTGCAAACTCCATATATTACCATACATTCTCTGCATTATATATGGTGCCCATACAGTCTTGCTAAGGCATCTTCATTAGAAGAATGTCTTTAAAATGCCATAACTTTGGAATTCCTAAGGCCTCCTGATCCCCTAATTCTGACCTTGTATTGCTCTGCTCTGAAAAAACAGGACTGTTCAGCCATGGGGTCATTCAGCACTGCTGGACCATGAATGCCCTACAACAGAAAGGAATATTTATCAGTAGATATCCATTAGAACACAGTTCAGGAACTAAATTAATATAGCCTATGTAAATATTTTATAGATGTTCCTAAATGTTTCAGGACAATTTTGCAGGTCAAAAGTTGTTGGCAAACACACTATAGCATTTCTGCTACATCCCTTCTTCAAAAGGTACTTCAAAATAAAAAAAAAAAAAGATTATGGGATGGGAGGGATTTAGTCAATGTCCTTAGCAGTTATTCATTATTCTTGATTTGTTTTATATTAAAAACTGATACATTCAAATGTGTTAACATAGGTTCCTGGTGACTTTGTGTATGGGACACCCATATGGTGTTGTCAAGTATGTCTCAAGACTACAGGAGTAGTTACCTGTTCCTGTTACCTCTTCATGGGCATCTTGAGTCTGGACAATGCCCAAGAGAACCTACAGTGGCACAGGTGACCTATGCCTACACAGCTTAACCACTCACTAACTGCTGAGAGAGGAAAAACTTTAAACTTTTAAGTGTGTTTTCTTTAAAATTTTATTGGTTTTCTGGTGAGAGAAAAAAATCAAATATGGAATACCTGTCATATTTTGATAAAATATACAATAGTGTAACATGTTCAGAGAAACACCTTGGACACTTGGAAGAAGTGTAGTTGTTATAGGTCAAAGTCAGCTTGATAAAATATTTTTTTTAGTTGCTTCCAGGTTGCTGTATTAATTTGTATTAATCTGAAGCAGGTAGACCTGAGACATCATAAATAAAATATGTTTCATTTCCCAATATGTAAAAGTCTGCTTTTAACTGATCTATAAGTTCTGTTTCTCCTCAAAGTGTAAGGGTATGTGGAAAGTGAGAGCATATATTTGATTCTCTCAAGTATATAATGATAGGACTTGGGGAAATGGAATTAAATTGATCCTGGGAAGGTTTAGATTAGATACTAGGAAGTACTTTTTTACTGAGAAAGTAGTCAGGTGCTGAAAGGGCTGTCCAGGAAGGTGACAGAGTCATCATCCCTGGAGGTATTTAAAAAACATGTAGACAAGGTACTTCAGGACATGATCTAATGGACATGGTGAGATTTTTTTTTTCCAGGGAGGGTGGGAGTTTAATGGTTGGATGTGGTGATCTTAGAGATCTTTTCTTACCATGACAATTCTGTGATTTTGTGATTAAAGTTATTTGATGAAGGTACTTTTCAGTACAAAGGCAATAATATATAAAGGAGGAAAAGCTAAACAAGAACATACAAAGCCACAAACCTGCTAGTCACAGGATACCAGTGATGGTGGCAAAAATCTAAAGTCCCCAGTGATTAATTGTTGTGCTGTATTCTGGGCTGATGTGGTGCCATTTTTGGTAGTGGTGGAGAGATCCCAGGCATTATTCCTGTGAGAAGCTGCTGAAAGCTCCCCCAGCAAAATATCTGTCCCCACATCTGGCTAATATTGAGGCCTTCAGTGACAATGGAGGCACCTCTGAGATTAATACATTCAAGAAGGGGAAGTGGATGGCTATAAGACCTCAAGGCAGAGGAGAGAGCAGTACCAGAGGAGAGACTGCTATCAGAAGTGAGAGCAGTGCCAGAGAAGAGGTACCTAGGTAGATAAGGAATGAGAGGGAGATTTTTCCCAGGCTGTTCTCGCAGCCCATGAAGAAGCATCTCTACAGGTGGAGAAGCCTGTAGAGGATCATGGTGGAGAAGATGTGGATCAGCAGCCTTGGAGGACCCTGCACCCCGCAGAGGAGGTGACTATTCCTGAGTAGTCCATAGCTCTTTGTGCAACCTGCACTGGAGCAGTCTGTTCCTGAGGGACTGCACCTCACAGGAGGGACTCACATTGTAGGGACCCTGCATGGGGGAAGGGGAAGACTGAGAGGAATCCTTCTCCCATAGGAGGAAGGAGCAGCAGAAAACACTCTGTGATGGATGAACCATAAACCCCACTCCCTGACCCTGATTGTTCTGCTGGGGTGGATGAGGTAGAAAGATTAGGAACAAAGTAATTTGGGCCCAGGAAGAAGGGAAGGGTGGGGTAAGGTATTTAAGCTCTCGTTCTGTTTTCTCCTTGCCCTGCTTTTGTTTGATTAATGACAAATTAAACTGACTTTTTTCCCAGAGTTTAGTCTGTTTTGCCTGTGAACACAATTAGTGACTGAAACTCTCCTAGTACTTGTCTTGACCCACAAGGTTTTAGGTAGATACCTCCTCACATTCCCAAAATGGGGGAGGGAGAGTGAGGGGCTGCGTGGCCCTTTGTTCTCAGCTAACCATGGCAGCCACAGAGGATGGTGTTTGAAAGGTTCAACCTGAACTTGGCCACTCACAAATAAGGGGAACAAAAAGGGGTGGTGGGATCACATGAACTGATAAAAGAATGTGTAGCTGAAGGGAATCAGAAAGGAATAGAGAGAAATAGACAGAAAGGGTATGAAGGTGTAAAACTGGGCTGGTCAGTGTGCTTGTCTGGCTGAGCACTGCACCTGTTGTCACAGTTTGTCTTATCTTATAATTATTTTCTTAACTATCTCTATGTGCAGCTTCATCTGTGTTTTGTGTGCCTGAGGACTGCAAAGACTAGGTGCCAGGAACTGGTGCTACCAGTGTGATTGGATATGGGGTCATCAACTGCAGTCAGAGCAGGGGTGTAGGTCCCCTAAGCCCATGGTGTCACCCACTAGAGTGAGTGGGGGTCCCAGTGCCAGCTACTGGAGCTAGTGAAGGACTCTGTTGCCACATACAACAAGTGAGGAGCCTGACCAGTGGTGCAGAAACAATGTGTGTCCCAAAAAACAGCTACTGGGGATGCTGGTGTAAGTGTGGAGAGGGGCTCAGTGCTGGTGGCTGAGCAGGACTGCAGGTCATGACTTGTGTGCCTAGTGCTGGCTCCAGTGTAGGGAAGAAGTTTCTTTACCAAACTTGATCTGCATGGGAGTGTGCATGTCATTGAGTAGTAAATTTCAAGCTGTACTAGAGGGTGAGTAGGAGGCCCTAGGTCCCAGATGGGGTATCAGGTAGGTGGACCATCCATGCTGGTATGTGAGAGGAAGTGTGAGTGTGGGTTGCCTGTGAGATGAGTGCGTGAATGTGTGTATTTATTTGATCACGAGCACCAAACTGGACCTGCCGGTGAGTAGGAGACTCAAAAAATCTTTTTGGTTGGAAAGAACTTTTAAGATCAAGTCCTACCAACCATTAACTTAACTCTACTGAGTCTGTTGTTAAACCATGTCTCTAAGCAACACATCTACATGTCTTTTAAACACCTCCAGGGATGGTGATTCAACCACCTCCCTGGGAAGCCTGTTCCAGTGTTTGAAAACCCTTTCAGTTAAGAGGATTCTTGTGATACCCATTTGAAATCTACCCTGACACAATTTGAGGCCATTGCCTCTTGTCTTGTTGCTTGTTACTAGGGAGAAGGGATCAGCTCCCAGCTCACTACTACCTCCTTTCAGGTGGTTGTTAAGAGTGACTCATGGAATGAAGAGGACCTGGGATCTGGTCAGTGAGGCCATAATGGTACTTAGAGGATCTGTGAATGTGCATAATCTTGTGAATCTAGAGAGGGCTCTATGTGTGTTTTCACTTGTGAACTTCAGTCCTTGCATCTGCAGAAGAGGAAAGCTATTTGGTGCCTATAGTTATGTTCTCTGTGAGTCTCATATCATGCTTCTGAAATTTGAAAACAATAGATCTTTTGCAAATCTAACACCAAGAGATAAGCATAATTTTCAAACTGCACAACATCAACAAGGCTTGGATTCACCTGCAAATCAAAAACTCTGAATGTGTTTACCACATCTTTTGTACATATGGACAAATTAGGAAAATTAGGCTTTTGCAGACATGTCCATTTGGAAATAGCAATACAGTTATAACTTTCTCACAGCCTTCCATGTTTCTGCATCTTATGGAGTCTCCCATGGGAAAAAAAAAGCCATTTGGAAAAGTAAGTTTTAGGAAGGAAAGAAGTCACACAGAACTTAGAGTTCTTATGAATCTCATAAGTTAGGCAGAGGTCACATAAAACATCAATATTAAAGTTCTTTGACTTGATCTACAGCTACTGTAGGCACACAGGGAAATCAGAATCTTTGCTCTCAAGTGTCTATTATGTTCTTCAGCCTTTAAGATAGAAGAAAGACTTAAACCATAAGCTGAGCACACAGAGCACCTAAAGTGGTCTCAAATATCCTGGAACAACGCCAGGAGATGTGAATTGCTCTTTTCAGTCTGAACTTTGAAACTCTTTCCAAATTTAAGGGCAGAAGAAAGTGTGCTATTTGGCCTGTGCCATATAGCTAAGCTGTGCTACATTTCTCATCAGTAAGACATCTTGTGCAAAAGAGTATTACAGCACATTCTGCTGTAAAGTATTTATAGCAACGTACATGCTGAGGATGCACAAATAAACAAAATCC
This sequence comes from Calypte anna, assembly GCF_003957555.1. NCBI lineage: Eukaryota > Metazoa > Chordata > Aves > Apodiformes > Trochilidae > Calypte > Calypte anna. The sequence continues at coordinate 183,199,360 of NC_044244.1, read as the reverse complement.
TTCGGGGTAGACTTTGATGGGTTGCTTCCAGGGTCAATGTGTCTACTGAGAACAAATTGATTCTTGATTTTTTCCTAGACAAGAAAATGTTCAAATGTAAACAGCTTATTAAGCTGTATTGTCATGTGGAAAAGAACTATTTTACTTTACATTAAAGTCATGGCTATCCCCCACTCCTACCTCACCTCCCCAAAAAACAATTAAAAAATAGCAGCTTTCACTTAGACAAATTTAATGAATCCTTACTAAACTATTTGGATTTTATGGTAGTTATCCTTCAGCCAAAAAGTTGATGAGTGGATGACTGACTGAAAATCCTATGCTTTCATTGAAAGACTGAACTTTCATATAGATACAAATTGCTGGCATTTAATATTATCATACACAAACGGCAAATCTTTTCTATCTTCTTGATACTGACTTGACTTTAGAAAATAGCATGTAACTCAGATGAAGTTCATTCGTATCTCAACATCTGAGAAAAAATAAGTATGTTTGCATGTAATAAGTTATCACAAATGTAATTTAGAATTATCTTATTTATTTATTTATTTGTTTAACTCTTTCTTTCCACATCATAGATGTACAAAGACAGAAAGAAAAGAGATTGAATTTATGTTTGTTACCTATGCATCATTCATTTAAAATCTATCTGTACGTGTTCTGATTCTGCAACAGTCTGAATGAACTCAGTCCTTTTGAAGTATTTATAAATATACAGCTTTCAAGAAAAGACAAATAATTTGTAGCTACAATAAGATCTGTCATCTACCCCAGAGAGCTTGTGACCTCTTTTCACAGATGTTGTTATTAAAGGGAATCACTGTAACAACATAAATGGAATACAGATATATAGAAATAAACACAGAAAATTACTGAGCAACATCTAGAGGAGAATAACCTATAAACCATCACTGAAAAAGACTCTATTTCCCTTCTTCCAAGCTGTGGATCTACCAATCAGTACATAAGGTGGTATTTTGGGGTCTGTTGGCTTACTGTATATCAAGTGGGTGTACAAGGTAAAACAGGTTCTCTAAAATAAAATCCTTGGAAGGATAAGGCACATCTGAGTACTGAGCATGAGCAGAAGAACTGAAAACCCTCAAATGTACACAACTATTTAATGACATATCTGTAAAACAACAATATGAGGTTTGAATCTAAGCTAGTTTTTGGAGAATAAACACAAAAATCTATCACACTTACTCCTGCCTGATGTTGGAATTTTTTCATTTAATATTAACTATCAACCTGATGTAAGAAGATAAAATATAATTTTTTTAGGAAATTTAGAACTCCACAGAAAGTGTAGATGCCCTCATGTCAGAGGAGTTATTATCTTCATTGTTTTGTGGAATAGTTTTGGGGTTTTTTTGCAAGGGTTGAAAATAACACTAACATATGCTCAAACTTCGTATTCCAGTTTTTAAACTTTTCCTTCTGCATTTTTCAAATATTTCTGTCCTTTTGAAGAGAAAATGTGAAGTTGTATTATCTACTCATTTCTGAATCTTGCAAATTTTAATAATATAAACATTAGTAAGATCATTGAATCATAGAATGGTTTGGGTTGGAAAGGACCTTAATGATCATCTAGTTCCAACCCCTCTACTTTGGGCAGGGACATCTCCTGCTAGAACAGGCTGCTCAAAAACACATCGAGCCTGGCCTTGACCACTTCTACGGAGAAGGCAACCACATCTTCTCTGGGAAACCTGTTCCAGTGTCTCTCTTCAGCTTTCCTGGAGACCCCCGTCAGGTATTGGAAGGCCATTACAAGGTCTCCCCAGAGCTCTCTTTTCTTCAGACTAAACAATCCCAGCTCTCTCAGCCTGTCTTCTCAGCAGAAGTGGTCCATCCCTCTGATCATCTATGTGGGCCTGTTCTGTACTCACTCCAAGAACTCCATGTCCATCTTGCATTGAGGGCTCTAGAACTGAACAAAATGCAGATGGAGTCACAAATGAATGGAGTAGAGGGGTTCCCTTTTTTAGTCCGTGGGAACATCACCAGGCTGCCACACAACTTCTCAAATAGGATGCAAAGCTGCTTAGCAACTGCATCTGCCAGCTCCCTCAGCAGCCGTGGATGGATCTCATCAGGTTCTATGGAATTTTGTACTTTCATGTCTTTAGATCATCCTGACCCTGCTTTTCTCCTATTGTGGCTGGATCTGCCTTCTCCCAGTCCCTGCCTTTGCCTTCTGAAACTTGGGTGGCCTGGCCTGAGCTCTTGACAGTGAAGACCAAGGCAAAAAAGTCATTTCAGAATACTCCATATCCCACATGACCAAATAGCCTGTTTCCTTCTGGAAAGGGCCTACATTTTCCCTAGTCTTCCTTTATCTACAACATACCTATAACATTTTAACCTTGATGTCCCTGGCCAGGTTTTAATTCTATCTGGGCTTCCTTGTAGAAGGAATCGAGTTTATTACCATACTGGGCAATGAAAGAAATTCAAAAAACCACATTTCTGAGATTTCATTTCCATCTCAGGGACTCCCCTGTTACAGTGTTCTTAGATCCTAATCTAGTTTCCTAGAAACTCGTATTAAATATTTAGCATTTGAAAACAAAATAACCATGTCATAATCTATGCAATTGGCTTTAATCACTAACAGGTAGTATCTTAGTCTGTCTGCTCAGTTGCATGTTCCAAAAAGATGCAGAGAACTGTTTGAAATAAAGGCAACTATCCCTTTTGTCATGAAACCTATGAGTGATTTACTAGTAATACTAATTCTATGAAGTTTTTATTGTTTTCCATCATCCCAATCAGATTAATTCACTTTGATGGAAATTCTTCTGAGGTGAATATTTCAGTTAACGTTGCCACAAACCTATACAGAGAAAACACAGATAGTAAATTGCTTTAGAAGTTGTGGGTCCTGATAATACCCTCTGTTTTTTCTGCTGGATTGAAGACTGCTCTGGAGAAGTCTTTCCCTGCTCAGTAGCATAGGAATTTTAACTGCCTATAAGTCATAATGGATAATGGCAAGTATATACATAGACAAAAATGGGTTGTCATAAAAAAGCATTAAATATAATACATGCAAAAAAAAAGCCCTATGGATTTCACCATTATCAGCATCCCAGCCAATATTTATCTGCAGATTATAACAGTAATAGAAGTATTGATTACTTTGCATTGTTTATATACTTCTAGTACTGATACAAATGAAAGAAAATACTATGATGAACCAGGGCTATTAATATTATTGCTGTATGCAGAAGTTCAAATCTGAGCCAGAAGAATCCATGGAAGAGCAAAAGCAGTGGGCAGCATGGCCCCTGCCACAGAAAATGTCTCAACCTTAGTCTGAAAGAGTTTACATGTGTAGATGTAACATGCATGAGAAAAGGATGAAGAGTAAAGAAGACCACCCTGGCTGGTAAAATTCTTTTGATTCTTACCTTAGAAATATCGCTATTCACAGTCTTCAGATTTAGTCTTATTCCTTCTAATCCCTGCTGATTCTTAGGAATCCTTGTTTTTTGTCAACCCTTTCTTGGCTCACAATAGCTACAACTGCTTTGCTGACTTCATATGATTTCAAACCACTAGAAGAGATTAAAAGTTGATGTCTTGGCTTCTAATCATACAAACACACAAGACATAATAAACTCTTTACCCTCCAGACACTGACCAAGTTCCAGGTCCCCTTCAGCCCAAACCAGTCTGTGATTCTGTGATTTGCAGTCTTTGATACAGGCTGCGTTTTTATAGTGTATGATTACTATTTATTTCCCTGAATATCTTTGTTTCAAATGCTTAGAAACTTGTTGCTTACATGTAGCTTTACTTGCTATGTTCACTCATACCTACTATAAAAGAATGTTGATAGGCTGACTCAAAACATACTGAAAAATGTTTTTGTAAATCTCTTTGGTGAGCTTTGGATTTACCTATTACATTAGAATGTCAACAGTGAAAACTAAACATGTGTGCTTTAGAGAAAACCATAACATCTCATTTCTGTATAGTTGGTCTGCATTCATAGAAAGGTTCTGACATAGTTAATTACAAGTATATTTCTATTCAAATAGTTCTGAGGGAAGCACATCTGAATATCTCATTATATAAAAGATGGTTAATTATATTTGCTTTAGTTTAGTACCACAACTGAAGAACCATAATCTCAGCATTAGGCCATTTCCCTCAAATTTTGACAATGAACATAAGAAATCCATAAAAACCTGACAGTATGACTGCTGTCATGGTTTAGGCCCAACTGCCACACATCCTCTTATTCACTCCTCCCCCTCAGCTGTGGGAGAAAATCTAACTAAAATCTCATGGGTCAATTATGGTCATGGGCAAAACAGACTCAACTTGGGGAAAAAAATACATTTATCAATAGTAAAATGAGAACAGGAGAAAGAGATAAAAAAACTGGATCTTAAACACCTTATCCCACCACTGCCAGTGTCCTGATTTCTCTGTGTCTTCCCCTCAAGCAGGACGGGGGGATGAGGACGAGGGTTTATGGTCAGTTATTCACACCTTGTCTCTGCCACTTCTTCCTCCTCAGGGGGATGACTCCTCACACTTTTCCCTTTTTCCAGCATAGGTTACCTTCTACAGGACAGAGTCCTCTTTAAACCTGTCTGACGTGAATCCCAGACAATGTGCAATCCCTCAGGAACATACTGCTCCAGTGTCTACTCATGGACTCCTTTGGGTGCAGAGACCTCCCTTGGTGTATGGTAGCCCAGAGGCTGCAGGTCCACATCTTCTCCACTTGGTGCCCTATAGGTTTCAGGGGACAGCTCCCCTCTTACCACAGGCTGCAAGGGAACTTCTACTGGGCACCTCCTTCCCCTCTTTCCTCATTGACCTTGGTATCTGTGCTCAGATACTGCTCTCACTTCTCCGTCTCCTCTGTCCAGCCGGTCTTCCTGAAGTTCCATTTTCCCCTTCTTAAATACATTAACTTCAGAGGCACATCCACCATCACTAATGAGCCTGGCCTTGGTGAGAGGCTCATCCAGATTTTGGAGCTTAGAAAGCTTGCAACAGCTTCTCACAGGAGCCATCCCTGCTACCAAAATACTGCCACACAGACCCAACACAACTGACAAGTACATTACAAGGGCAGAGGGACAGGTGAACTTCTGTGACTTTCTTTTCAACCATAGCAGTCCTCCTTTCCAAGTGTCACAAATGAGTAAGGGAAAGCGCTGGGTTTTTCAAGAAGCATGGCTTGCAAAACAAAAAATGAAAATTACACTTAAAGACAGTTTTCCAAGCAAGCTCTGCTTTGCACCACCACACTTCAATGAAGTAAGAACTACTGACAGACATGGTTTCCAGACACTATGCTATGTCTATGTTTATAGATGTAATACCAAGAGCATTGCTGACCTTTTAGAAAGATACTATGAGGCACTGCTGGTCTCTAAAAACATTGTCATCATGCTAATAGGAAAAGGAAATAACACAGGCAGTGATGAGGAACAAGTGGTTTGAACCTCCTGTGAATCCTGAGGGACATTTGAGTTGGAGTTCAGGACACATAGCATTTTATTTGCATGAAGCACATTGCATTTCCACCCAAGGAACAATGACAGGGGATTGCTAAGAGGCTGTTCTCAAAGGATTTTTTTCCATGTCAACTTTTGAGGCAGTAATGCATATAGAAGACTCTAAAGAGAATCAAGAAGACAAATGTCTGTCCCAAGGGATAGAGCTTCCATGATTACTTTCCACCTTTCTTTATCTAAGAAAACAGATTTTCTGTATGTTTTGTAAAATTACTGTGACTCATAGGATCATTACCAGAAAGCCTACTGTACAAAGTGACATTTTTCATACATATAAAGAAAAAAGTATCTGTTTGCATCTAACTGAATCTAGCATATTCTGAAGACTTACCCAGAATCCCAGATCTGAAAGGTCAACTGAGGATAATTTAATATTGTGACCAATACATTTTTCAGGATAATTTAAGCTAGAATAGCTCACAAGTCAGTTTCTGAAGATGAGAACTCTGTTAGGTTTAATACTTCATCTTTCCTAGGATTTTTTTTTTAAACCCACACAATACACTAATATAATAGCAGTCCCATTGCATTTGCCAAAATTTTACTTGGGAATTTTAAATAATCTGCTAATTCCAAAATGATAACCACAAAACCAGGACATAAACAGTGCTGGAAGCATATACACGTAGTGTGCTTGGAGTCTGCTTTGCCCAGTCAAAGCTGGCTAAATGTTTCTGCTTGAAATCCTGCAGTCACAGAAGAATTATTTAGCTCATGTAATGTTTCCATTCCTGCAGTTTCTGAGATCTGCTGCAGAACTGAAACCATCCTACATGTCAGCATGGAATGCAACTTGCATTGCTCCTGAGCTAAATACCAACCAGGCTGGCCGCAGGATGGGGGCAGGGTCATCACATCAACATAGTACAGTAATCACATATAACCCAGGTAATTGTTCCAGACACAGCACCCCCCTAGCACATCCCTGCTTCCTCCAGACCTGAGCTGCCTGAATTGTGCAGGTTTGTTCATTTACCAACAGCCTGAGGCAACAATATGCTGACACAGCACACTGGAAGCACACAGAGCTTCTACCTCCTAAACAGATTTGGTTGCATGAGTCCCCATTAGGGTTCAGTCTCCAACCTTGAATCCAGTGGGATGTCACAACTGAAGCTTCTAAACAAATCATGTCTCACCAAGCAGAAGGAGGCTGCACCTATACCTCCTATTAAGAATGGTTCCTGGCCCATGGCTGAGCCAGGGAACTGTCTGGGAGACTTCTAGCTGTTACAGTAAGGATTATTTCACATCAGCTCCTCTGCTCTGGGCTTGCCCTGGCAATATTACATTTCTAGTAGAGACACAGCCCAAGGTGATGAGGTTTTTATATGAGCTGAACCTGGGCTAAATCATTCTGTCAGCAGGACTTATACCCCTGCTGTAACTTCAGCACATGGCTTTCTGCTAGTTCAGAACAAGCTAAACTGTGCTAGCAAAATAACGTGGGGAAAAAAAAAAACAAAAAACGAAAACAAACAAACAAAAAAAACTTTTTTTTACTTAATCCTAAATCAACATCTGAAGACGATCAAATGAACAATCTCTAAAAGTACCTGTTTTTCTCCACTTTTCCTTTAAAAAGGAAACCTAATTCAGAAGGTGAAAAATATGCATGATACATTCTGAGAAGAGATGAAGTGAGTCTCACCTCTAGTGCCTGCTGGGTCCATTCTGTGCTGGTTTACCAATACTTCTAACAGATGCATAATCCAATGTATTCAGTGTGTCTAGTACAACCCACAAAAATGAGTGTTTTTACTACTCTATGTTATAAAAAATGTAGTTCACTGCGATGTTTTGCCAAAAATATCAGATGTTAGAGTTTATAATTTGGTTCACAAACACTGAGTGGCCTTTGAAAAATACCTGCACAAGCATTTAGTTGTAGTAGGATAACAAAATATGAAAATATGGATCATCAGTTAGGGAAAATGCATTCAGAAGTGATTCAGGACTGAGAAACCTCAGCATGGTGCCACAGAAATACAAGATATCAGCTCTGTAGACCATACCAGAATTGAAACTGAGTGATCAGGCACTTCTAATGTGATTAAGTGACCTGATTTCATGGTTTTTAAAAAAGTAATTGAATTGAGTCAAAATATGATTTGAGTGGTTTTGCTACCTTATGTATCACAGGTCAGTAAATCATAACTCATGAGAAGTACTTTAACCCTGAACTGTATGGGATTTGAATCAGGTTTCAACCCTGAGGGCTTTGTTTCAAAGTTAATTCAAAACCATCTTCATTGTACCATTTTCGTCCTTGGGTGACAGACTGGAACAAGGCACCTTTCCATTTAACAGTCCAATCTAATTCACTGGACCCTACCTTGTACCTGTCCTAGTGTTACTTCAATACCTCCAAGAGATGTGTAATGTAACATGACTAATATCTATCATTACAATATTTTTAATAATTCTCTTCATATGATAAACCAGAATCTTTTCTAAGCACTTTGTTAGCAACATGAAGATGTAAAACTTGACTTTGTAAAGCATTGTTTTTATTCACTTCCTTTATATGCATTGACATTTTTGAGAGAGGTCTGCCTCAAAAATCAAACCAGGTGGATTGGAAGGAATAGAATAGATTTTAAACTGCCAAGTAACTTAGGACTCTGAGTCTTATCTAGACTGTACTTTAATTCTGTACATTAGTTGTACTGTATTATTTGATTAGCAGTCTCATTGATTCAAAAAAATAATAAAAAGAATCCTAGAAAGACAGCAAATTAAATTCCGCTATGCAGGAATTAAAAGAGCTCTGCCCCAGCTCCCGTGACAGTCTACCTCAGAACCATCTGAATCATACAAAATTTGTTACGTACCTCGGCTAAACTGAGACTGTACCATAACTTCATAGCTTCATACCATCAGAGAATGGTTGGGGTTTGAAGGGACCTTAAAGATCATCTAGTTTAACCCCCCTGCCATGCACAGAGACACCTCCAACTAGACCAGGTTGCTCAAAGTCCCACCCAACACTTCCAGGGGGAGGCATCCACAGCCTCCCTGGGAAACTTGTTCCAGCATCTCACTACCCTCACAGGAGAGTATTTCTTCCTAGAATCTCATCTAAATCTACCATCTATGACCTTAAAACCATTACACCTCATCGTTTCACTACGTTTCACTACTACTACATCGTTTCACTACTATTCCCAACCCATCCTCCACCCAGACTGTATTTGTTCTTGGTATTTCCCCATCACAGGTGCAGGACTTTATACTTGGCCTTGCTGAACTTTATAAGGTTTGCACCAGCCCACCTCCCTTCCTGGTCACAAACTTGTGGAAGTTACAAAGATATTCTTAGATACTTAATGTAGTGTCAGTGTCCTAATAGAATTGTTTCAGATCCATCAGAATGGGATGAACCCACTTCTAGGAGTTTTCTGTTCTTTTTTACTGGTTTTCTTTTTCACTTTAGCACTAGGGATGACGCTTTATTGAAAGAGCATTTTATCTCACACATCACAAATATATGAATGGATTTTGAGTCACTAATTGAAGAACTTCTGTCTTTTAGTAAATTCTGAAAATATAGTGACTGACAAGTTGGCCTACATGAAATAATGTCCCAACAGTCCAGCAAAAGCTCAGCTCCATGCAGTAACTTATAGGAATGAAATATTGATTTATTTTAAAACAACAGTTTTCAGCCTATAGCAGTCACACTTTCATACACACAAGCAATAAGAGGCACATAAGTAGCCTGGCAACTAGTCAGGCATTGGCATCTGTATCTGGGGAAACTGCTGGTGATCTTGTTCCTGGTTTCTGTCCCTGATTTTATGAGCAGTTTAATACCACTTCACAGCTTCTATATCACAGCATCTTCTACTGAAAAATCTCAACATATTTTACAGCTGAGTATTTTTGTATTGCGAAAACTGAATTTTTTCAAGGTGAAGAACCCTTAATGGTCTTCACTTTTCAGAGATGAAAAATGAGGTGCAAACAGGTTAACCATACTAATTTTATTGAAAAGCTGAGCATTCATGCATTTGAAATCAAGAGCAATCAAAGCTCAGCAAATTTTGCAGTCAGAGCAATGATGAAGGAACTAAGAAGATATTCACAAGACTTGCAGAATTATTGGTCCCTTTTTTTCTTTCTTTCTTTTTTTTTTGAAGCAACATCAAATTCCCATATTACTCTAGAATAATTTTGTTCTAAATGTTATCAATTATGCATTATGTAACAAAGGATGTTCAGAGTGTAGCATGAATGCTTTGACAGTATGGAGTTAGACTTGTGTAGAAACAAGGAAAATACAACCCAGGTAATAATTTGTGTTTTCCTCTTTATGCCACCAAGATGCTCATTGCCAGAGTAACCAAGTAAATGCCTAAGCTCTTTTCCTGTTTGAGTTAAACCTGATTTGAGTGCATCATGCTGCCCCCTATCTGATCTGGAATTTTCTATAAAAAGCACCACTACAGACTATGAACTATATCATTGAGTGAGTAGTGAGATCAGCCAGACCCTGATTAATTCACAGGAAGCAATTATCTGAAGGTCATCAACTGTAAAAGTGATAGATAGCTCATAATTTTTAACAAAGCTCTGTTGAATAACCCAAACTCAATGTTCTTTATTGTTCATGACAAATTGTTGAATTCTTTCCCAATGGGAATTCTTTGCTGAGGAAAGGAAAATATTTGTATCATATATTTTGCACATACTTTCCTACATGATCTACATATGTTAGGAGAGAAATTTAGACTGAGGGAGTTGTAGAGATGATAAACTGTACTAAACAAACCATGACACTGCTGTAGTCAATAGTACCTATGGTCAAGATGCTGAGGAGCAAATTTGACTCATTTAATCCATTTTCAAGGCTCTGGAAATGAAAATAAATGCTAACAGTCTCTAAGCACTGGGATTCATGCATTCTGAGGGGAAACTTTAATAACTTTATTCTGATTTGTAGTTGCCCTCCAATCCACACTGGCTTTACTATTTTTGTGTTCACATAGTTATATGCCCATCTTCTTCACTTCTCTGCCTCTTTTCTGATTTTTTTAACCTCTGCCATATCACACTGAGAGAATCAGTTTTGGTTTTCATAGAATCATAGAATCATAGAATTAGCCGGGTTGGAAGGGACCTCAGAGATCATCTAGTCCAACCCTTGACCCACCGGAGCAGTTGCTAGACCATGGCACTGAGTGCCACATCCAGTCTTTTTTTAAATGTCTCCAGGGACGGAGAATCTACCACCTCTCCCGGGCAGTCCATTCCATAGCCTAATCACCCTCTCCGTGAAGAAATTCTTTCTAATATCTAACCTAAACCTCCCCTGGCACAACTTAAGACTGTGTCCTCTTGTCTTGTTGAAGGTCGTCTGTGAAAAGAGTCCAGTTCCCACCTCGCTACAGCCTCCTTTCAGGTAGTTGTAGACAGCAATGAGGTCTCCCCTGAGCCTCCTCTTCTTCAGGCTGAACAGTCCCAGCTCTCTCAGCCTCTCCTCATAGGGCCTGTGCTCAAGTCCCTTCACCAGCCTGGTTGCCCTCCTTTGGACCTGTTCCAGGACCTCTACATCCTTCTTAAACTGAGGGGCCCAGAACTGGACACAGTACTCGAGGTGTGGCCTAACCAGCGCTGAGTACAGGGGAAGAATCACCTCCCTGGACCTGCTGGTGACGCTGTTTTTGATACAGGCCAGGATGCCATTGGCCTTCTTGGCCACCTGGGCAAACTGCTGGCTCATGTTCAGTTTCTTGTCGATGCAGACTCCCAGGTCCCTTTCCCTTTTGATACCTTTGGTCACTGTGCAGAACTAAGATATTCATTATTTCATAAGAAAGATGGATTTGCAGCTTTGCTTCTGGACAGTTTGCCCCTTCACCCAATAGTTTCCCTGTTGTGGGTTTTTGGTTTGTTTTTTTTTTTTCTTTATGCTGGAGGAAAAGTGCAAGAAAAAGCAAGAAAATTATTTGGCTTGTTCTTGTGTCCTTCTATTTCTTTCTTGGCCCAGCTCCTTCTGGGCATTGTGAGTGCTTTGCCACACAGATAATCAGCACAGGAGAAAGATATGATATAGGGCTTGCAGCCTTTTACCCCCTATTTTGCCTCAATACCCTCTCTTGAGATAAAGAGTTAGCACAGCAGCATCCAGCTCCACTCCTAGGGTTGGTGTACTAGGAAGCCATCACCCTGAGGAATCACAAAGGATGGCAGCAAGAACAAAACCATATATATGAGAAGCTTTACTGGGTGGATTCTGCATGTTGATTTCTTTTTACACAGTTGCTTAGATTGGCCTCTGTGGTGCAACTCTCAGGTGCTTTTCTCTACCAGTCTGTGGTAGTAACCAGTACCAGTACTGCTGTGCAGTCCCCTCCATTCTTTCTTGGTTATCCTCATTTCTGAAATTCTGCATTTCCAATTTTGTTTGTTCTTCTGCTTTGCAGATTTGTATGACTTTTTCCAAATTTAGCTCACAATGAATTTTAGCAGATGCTCACATATCTTCCCATTACTTCAGGTCACCTCTAAAAATGGTATACCACAAATAACAGGGAATTATGCTTTCTTGCTTTTTCGAGGTAATAATATCAAGTTTTCTTCAAATTAGTAAAGCAATTTCCAGTATTCAGGAACCCAGTTTTTTTCCTTTCAGTTAAGTGCGTTAAATACAAATACAAGATAAAATCTGTGCTCCAGGAAGCTTTTCGACTAATTTAACTTATTCAAAAGCAAAGAGAGAAAGAAAGGGTAACACCGCTCCCAAATGCAAGATCACCTTTTAGCTTAAACTTTTATATTTTTAATTGGCTGCTCTTTCAGAAGATTTATAACAACAAAGAAAATGTATTTTGTTTTCTTTTCCTTCTGATGATTCCTTCCTGTCTTGACTGATATGCTCTTTACAGACAAAACCAGTCTAAGGAATCATAGAATGGTTTGGGTTGGAAGAGACTTTAAAGATCATCTGTTTACAACCCCCTGCATGGGCAGGGACACCTCCCACTAGACCAGGTTACTCAAGGCCCCATCTGACCTGGCCTTTAACACTTCCAGAAAAGGGGCAGCCACAGCTTCCTTGGGCAACCTGTTCCAGTGTCTCACCCCCCTTAAATCAAATAATTTCTTTACTCTCTTTAATTTCTTCTATAAAGAATGACTACACTGTTCTCAGTACAGCACACTCTTTAATCAGTGTAGTTTTCAGAATTAAAAAAAAAAAAATAAATCTAGTGATTCAATTATTTTTTTGCAGCGCCTGAGTTTGTCATACATTTTCCATCCTTATGTACTCTCAGATATTATTTCTGGTTGCCTTCAGTGACTGACATATGTATTTGTGAAAAAATGATAAAATTATTGTGCACTATTGAAGTCCACTTCAGACTCTGTAAAAGCAGCAGGCCCTACTACATTATAAATCCATTGTATAGGCCCTGTACAGGACTTCTTCCATGGAGCTAAACATTTCCCTTTGGGTTTCTTTGCCACCATAAATCAACTTTTATATTTTAACTTTGACATAATGCACATTGGTCATAAAAGATTCCGCTGATGGATTTTTAATCAGCTGGAGAAATATCAAGAAAGACACCAAGTATCATAACCAGAGGAAGGCAGAGGCCATCAAACTGCTCTGTGTCCTCTTGAGGAGGCAGCTGAAATATCAGCAATGTGGAATGATCAACAGCACTGGGCAGAATTGATATCCAAGGGGCACTTTCCTGTTTTCAAGGATGGGATCACTGTTTTTACAAGCACTTGTAAATTTTTATGTTGACAGATGAGCATCACCTTGCAAGCCCAGTAGAGTATCCAAAATTCATATCAAAGCCCTGACAGATGTTACCCGTTGTTCATAGGGAAGGAAAAACTGCGTGCGATCTGCATGCTCTGGTTTGCCATGGAGCTCCAGGACATGGAGCTGGGGTCAAACTACCAGATGTATGGAGTAGGAAGTAAGAGAAGTGACTTCTTTCCAAAAGTCTCTTAGCAAGGACTTGCTGCCTTTAGGCAACAGGAATGAGGAATAACTGCTTTGTTGTGCTTGGTCTTATCTGTCTACTCGTCTTTCATTCTAAAGCCACAAAGAAGCCACGGTAGCAGAACTGGACCCCAGACAAACTATTTTTAGCAGATAAAAATGGGAATTCTAGCAATGTACACAGTGTTGCTCCAGGTGTTTTATGATAGTTGTCAACATGTAAAAATCATTGAGTCTATTAAAGAGACAGGACTATAAGAGACAGGATATTATCTTAGAAGCTGAGGAACACAAAGCCTGTTTAATTTTGTTCTCAGATTGAACAATATGATTGCTTTGCTTTTCCTATGCTACAGTTAATAATGGAATCTCCTCTTACAGATAAGTCTGAGGTTTACTGAATTGTGTAATAATTTGCTGTATTCAGCTAATGAAGTATTAATTTTCTCTATGCACTGTTTTTTGCTGATTTTGTTACTTTATTAATAGAAAATGCAGTAAAATCATGATAAGTATACATTTTTTTCCTTAAGGAAACGCATAAAGATTAAGATTTGAGACACAATTGAAGTTAGCAATTTTTTAATTACTTCTTTTAATGGAAAAGAAAGAAACAAATAAAGTTGATCAAAAGGCCAGAATAATTCTCATATATATGGCATAGAATATATGTAGTACTGAAATAGTGGTAGTGTTAGAGAAAAATAATTCTCACATTTTTTAACGACCGTAAGAAAGATATGGAAAAATAATCAGTTACAGCCTGTTCTTCTAAAATATTTGTGCAGATTTTCATTAAACTTTGATTTTTTAAAAACTAATTGAGATATGAGTGATCAAAAAGACAGATACCAGTATCTCAAATTGGTATATTGTAACTACTCCCTTATGGAAAAAAATAATGGTATTATATTTTATAATTATTTATTATTATTATTTTATAATTATTTAGTTAAATAAATTTATTTGGTCTTAAGAAATGTATATTTTTCAGACACCATTGATGTTGCATGCTGTTGTACTACAGAACCTGTGATGAACATTTCTCGAGGGACACAGTTCTGTAATTGGCTGCTTCATCTCTGGAAAAGCCAAATGGGTTTCCAGGAATTTGCATGGGTGAATGCAAATCTGGTCAGAGGTCAAGGAGCTACGTTTTACAGCGGCCTAGTTATTTAACTGCTGTTTCTGTGTTTGATTTCAGTCTGTTATTATAGTATAAGGGACAGGTTTGTCAGCATTTCCTAGCACCAACAATCCGGTTAACGACGGCTGTTCTCAGCACCTCTGAAAACAAAACCCTTTAGAGCACATTTAAAATACTGAAGTTGATAAGAATGTGGAAATGGTCACGGCTCTCTCAGAAGGAAATAATAAAATCAGGAGAAAGGAAGGTTCTTTTTATTGACTGTGTTAGAGTCTTTATCAAATCTACAACTAAGTTATCCTTTCAAACTTAGCATCACTTCTGCTACAGCAGCTGATCTCCTGTGAAGTCAAAACTCCACATTTCCAGTGCAGCCTAACAAATTTCAGAGAACAAATATGCAACATGTTCCTCAGCTTGAAAACTTTTAAGTTGCCTGATAATATGCCAGTTATTTCTATACACACACTTATCTTTATTTTGTTTAACAAAAAAAGCACAGCTTTAGATTACTATTTTCATTTGGCATGCTATTATTATTAACCCTGTGCTCAGGTTATTTTCAAAGATTCTGTACTGTTGATTCAAAGTAAAGATAAAGCTTCAAATTAACTAATAAATAGGTAATCCCATAAGTATTCCTTCTAAAATTAATTAGAAAATTAGAATGCAATTAAAGCTGGGAAAAACATCAGAAATCAAATATTAAATAAGTTCTTAGACTTATTTGCAATTCTTCTTAAGTACCAGTGCTTTTAAGTTGTATAATTCTTTAACTTTTCATTACAAAGCACTTAAAGATGTAACTTTACTATGCTTACATTTCTGGTATCTTACACCTGCTGAATTCAATTAAGATGCTATTGAATACGGATAACAGAACATGGATTTTAATATTTACATGTTATAAATAAAGATACATAATGCAAACTATATATTGTATATGATACTACTGTGCATTACCTGTGTACATCCATAACTATTAAGATAAGGCTGAGGATATTAAGTTTCACAAACGTGTGTGATTTAAGTTGAAGACCCATGGCTCACTGAGGATCTGACTTTATACCATATCACAATCCAGAGAGTGACTTTCGTTTTTATTTTTATTTACCTTGAGCACATTTAGCATTTCTTGAGAGTTACCCAGCTCCCTGCATGATTTAGCCAAGAGAAAAAACTCAAGTAAACAATTATAGGCAGTTTAACAGCCCAAACTTCTGAAAACAATACAAGAGGATAACCACGTACCCACAGTGGTCAAAAGACCTTTGCACGCATTGAAAGCCAAGAATGAGACTGCAAATCAGATAACAGACTTGCACATATAAGATGGTATCCAACTCCATCCTATAGCAAGTTGAAGCACATGGAAGACTGCATCCAAATCTCTCCCACAGCATGATGAAACTGCTCTTGGTAATTCTTTCTTCAGCCTTCTGCCTAGAAGATAGGAAATCTAGTCAAGCACTTAACTTCTTAAACTAAGACAACCAAAGGCAGGAATTGCAAGGCAGCTCACACAGGCACACACAGTGACATAGAATCATAGAATCATAGAATCATAGAATTAGCCGGGTTGGAAGGGACCTCAGAGATCATCTAGTCCAACCCTTGACCCACCGGAGCAGTTGCTAGACCATGGCACTGAGTGCCACATCCAGTCTTTTTTTAAATGTCTCCAGGGACGGAGAATCTACCACCTCACCGGGCAGTCCATTCCATAGCCTAATCACCCTCTCCGTGAAGAAATTCTTTCTAATATCTAACCTAAACCTCCCCTGGCACAACTTAAGACTGTGTCCTCTTGTCTTGTTGAAGGTCGTCTGTGAAAAGAGTCCAGTTCCCACCTCGCTACAGCCTCCTTTCAGGTAGTTGTAGGCAGCAATGAGGTCTCCCCTGAGCCTCCTCTTCTTCAGACATGTATCTGACTAAGCCACAGTTTTGAAGACAGAACTCTTGGGGGCATGTACAGATGCCAGACTCCTTTCTTCCACACTGCTAACCATACTGGTCACTTTCTGCTTTGGTTTGGGGCAATGATAGTTCATATAAAAACACAAATTACATATTTATATTAAGATATTAATAAATGTCTTTTATTTATCAGCCATGTAATTAACCTCCTAGATGTGTAAAATGAACAATGAGGTGCAGAAGGAAACTTGCTTGTTTCTAATATTAATTGCTATTTGTTATACTGCTATAATTATACTTCTAAATCCCTGTAAAGTTGGCAGCTATCATCAATTTACAGTTTGTTGGTTGGCTACAATGGCAGTGAAATCTGACAAAAAGTCTCTATTCACAACCTCTGTACTCATATACATGTTTCAGTAGAGTTTAATGCTTTTATACATTAGGATTATGCTTCACAGCATACTAAAGCAAGTTTCAGCTCTGAGTTTTGATATGCAGGGAGCAGCAGTTATCTGGGTTAATCAAAATGTGAGATTTTTTTTAATGAATAAGAATTGATTGATGTGATCAAAGCAAAAATACAGCAACAGCTGGGATACCTCATTAGAGGAAGTTTTGTTAAAATAAAAGCTGAAGCATTGACATGATTTTGATGCACAGAGTAAGAAGCCAGGTTCACAAATCTTTGCACTACTTTCACACATGCATCTCTCTAGTAATCTCCACAAAGATAAATGACATTAGACTAAAGACATTAGACTATTCATTAAATGCAGGAAGAATTCAGCTGCATTGTTCCACCTTTTACAGTGTGTAACCAAATGTCATAATCTAACTTTTGCATTTTTTACATAATGTCAAACTACTGTAGTTCCTCTCATACATGAACTATGAAGAGTATTCAGGATGGGCTTCATACAAAACACCATTCTCACTGTCAAGGTGTGATTAAGAAGGTACAAACCCTCTTAGTCTCACCAAAATTGTGGAAGTTGCATGCATATAATTCTTATATGAATGCAGAACTGCATCCATTCATATGAAAGGGAGGGGTATGTCTTTTTGATATACTAGTACCAATACTAACCCTTACCAAAATATTTTATCCTGAATGAAATTTCTGTTAACCAAGTGATAAAAGGATTCTTTCTGAAGCTCCTTCATTCTTGCAGATTCCAGCCCACCACATAAATTTCTTTCACAGAAATTGCTTAAAATATACTAGTAACCAGTTGATACTTGTGGTATATGCATATTCATTAGTGCTAAACAATCCTTTTTTTGACTCATTGACTGAATGACAAGAATTTTTATAAATAAAGGATGGAGAAATCAAAGAACTCTGAAGTTAGACACAGAGTAACATTCATGAGATCACAAATATAGACATCAGCAGTACAGATATTTTCATGTCAGCTAGTTGTCAAGACTTTTTCACAGTGAGTGGAATAAAATTGGCACTTTCAAAGCATGAGTCATCTCATCCTAAAATAGATGACTAAAATAGGTCAGATGAATCATCGGATATTGCTCTCTGTTGACCTTGAAAACAGCATTGGTTTACAAACTAGCATGTACACAGATAAACTGCAGACATATGAAGCTGGATGAGAGGAATACAGCCCAGGGTACCTCCTGAAACCATATTTGCACAACCAGATTTACATGCACATATTATAATGATAGACTAATATTTCCCAAGGGAAAACAATTAAAAAAATAAAGAATGTTTGCATCTTAATGGGACATAAGCTAAAAGACAGCATTTGTGATTTCAAAGGATGCCATATGTCTGTATATAGACTACTTGGATATAAAGGGTTTTTTCCTGGCTCCAGGAGATGCATAATTTTTTAAAAAAAATTATCATAGCATTTCAGTTCTTATCTATATATGTTAACACCAAATGTCTTTATAGCTTCAAGACCTAGAAATAGTACAGTAAATAACTAACTGGTTCATTTGAGAAAAAGCAAATCCAAGACTTTCAATACTTTTAAATTTATATTGAATTATTCTGATTAAATAATAAAAGGTTTGGCATTGAACTACACACTTTCCCAATGGAATTAAAATGTAAATGATATATATGTACTGAGGTTTTGACTGAGGAAAATCATAAGTAATTCTATAATTGTAACTACAAAAATATACACAGAATTCTTTAACATCTTCAAGCGTCTTCTTCCATTAATTTACACTTGTGTGGACTCCCACAAGGGTATTTTCATGATATCAATATAAAAAACTCATTCATGCTGACATATGTGCCAGCCTTTATCCCCAAACAATCAGAATGTTAAAAGAAAGGGCAAAAGCAGCATTATGTTTCTGTACTACATGTTTTTCCATCTTATCTCTGTATGACCTTAAGCTGAACTTGAAGTCTGCATTCAATATAGATTGAGGTCTTTCAGGCCTTACTTCACCTTGACTTCACCAATGACATGCTATATTGTTAACAACATTTGCTACTCTGCTAGAAACGAATCCGAGACTATCTCAAATCTAGTTGACTGTAAAATCTCCCCAATGCAGATTTAAATGAGACTGCACTAAATCTGGTGTTCCTAAGCCCAACAATGTGCTGCCTGATTTTGTTGTCAAAGGGAGCTAAATCCATTCATTACCTTTGAAACTTATTCCTAGCAGCCTAAAAAGGATTGAGGCGAGGAGTGTTATAAATTCTTCAGTAGCTTTTTACTTCCAAGAATTTTGTAACTATGGCGAATTACTAAGGCTTTGCTGGCAAGTATAGATTTCACAAATAAGATCTGTAAGGTTTTTTCCAGAAAGTGCTAACTATTCTTAAATAATACATGAAAACCTGAATTATGCTTTAAATTTAAAAAAAAAAATTTAAATTTAAAAAATGTTGTTACAAATGCTATTCTTCAAGACACATGACTGTCAACTGGTTTTCTATGTGTTATGTATTGTGATTGCTTCATGCAAATATTACCCTTTCTTCGTTTTTTTTCTTTTCTTATAAAACTATTTAATGGACTGTGAGACATATGGTTTCTTTTCTTTCCTATCTTTTAAAGGCAAGTATACATAGGAATACCATTTGGATGCTGTAGTTTGTTCATCCTTTTCTTTTTTCAATAAGAGGAAGTAAAAAAGTGGAGCATATGACAAAAACTATTTATTGTAACTTTACTCTTACAAAAGGTTTACATACCCTTAAAGTAGAAAGAAATTAAAAGAGTGAGATACTTATCCTTTTCTCTTTATTTCCACTCTTTTTCATTGTTTTTCTATTTTCCAAATTTTTCCAATAAGAAAGTCGAAGCAATCAAACTTCTTTTTGTCTCAGTGCATTTACCTTTTGAAACTTTCTTTTCTTACTATATCTTTGAATTTTCAAATATGAAAAAAATAAAGAACCTGTGTCACAGAAAGGTTTAAATATCAAAACGTAGTGTGAATAGGCCTCTATTTAATTGGGAGGGGAGTGGAAAGGAAGGGAAAGGAAAGTTAAAAAAAAGGAGAAGGAGAAGGAGAAGGAGAAGGAGAAGGAGAAGGAGAAGGAGAAGGAGAAGGAGAAGGAGAAGGAGAAGGAGAAGGAGAAGGAGAAGATGAGTTGGACATATATCACATCAATTGGTCTGTGATTCTGAACATAATAACAAATTATGGTATGTTGACAGACATGGTTACCATGAAAATTCCTCCTCTAAAAAACTATTATCTAGCAGCCTTTCATGTTGATTTTCTGTTATCTGTCTTTGCCTACGGGCCTGACGCTCCTTTTTACATGACCTTTCTACTGTATGTCCACTGCCACATTCCCTAGAATTTAAATTATTTCCATAGGTAGTCACCAGATTGCCTAGTTTATTCATTAATTACCTGCTTGCTGATTTATTTATCTTTATCTATTAGATAACGTCTACAATGTAATAAAAGGTAAGAGAGCAGGTTATTGCAATACCCTTTGTACCTGTATCTTACTCAGAACAGAAAGAGTAGGTGTAATGAAGTAGGTGTAATGATGTAGTAATGAACCCCCAATCATACTGTATATGTTCAGCAGAAAATCCAGACTAAAGTTACTAAGTTGTGACTCAATGCAGACTGACCCAGCTTCACATCTACTGTCATTCCTGGTAGTTACAGGAAGGGTCATGGGGATGGGGAATGAATGACTATGGTTCTACATTTCAGATAACTCAAAATGCTTTGGAATAAGTGCACAGAATGCACTATGCACCCACTCTGCTGTTTAACTGTCTAAAAGTCCTTCTAACTGTTGATCTACTGCTCAATAGTGTGAAAATATATAAGGTATATGGTGTTCCATAGATTTATTAACCTGCCATCTAAAATCTAACCTTCATTTACAGCATTTAGTTACCCCCAGATGTGTACCATTTTCTATTTTATTCCATTTAGTATTCTCTCTCCAGGCTCTTATCAAGGTCCTTTTAAACACTTTTGATTCCCTTTATGGCACTTTTCTCATCCTACATACTCCTATGCTTTTCTAATAAGTTGCATGACTTAGATCCAGACTGCAATGCCATATCCCTCCTAACAGCAGTCACAACCTCAGCCAGTCATGATTATGACTATCAAACTTTCTTCTGCTTCCCATTTATTCTCTGATGTTACCTATTATGCCTGTAATCAGAGTTGAGTAGAAGAGAAGTACATTATTATTATTATTAAAGGACACTGGAAGAAAAAACACTTTTTCAATGATGTTTACAGTTTTACAATTCAACTTGTCATTGAAAACCAAGTACCAAACTTGGACTTTTTCTTTGTAGGCAAAACATCAATAAACTTGGAATGTAAGTCCAGGGATCTTTCAGTTGCACTTACACAGAAGTGGGAAAAAACTCTGGAAAGGGATATTTGGAGAAAATTGTTTGCTCATTTGTCCTTTATGATGTGCTTGATGATTTATGTGATGCTCCCGTCTCCACGTCTAAAATCCCCTCAACTGTGTTCTTTCAAAAGCATCTGCATTACCCAAACTTCTTCCTACATAGCTAGAGCAATAATGGACAGTAGAAAGCTTTCAAAAAAATAAATGGTGGAACATGTGCTGATTTAAAATGCTCTATCCACTTAAATTTTTAATTCCCTCTCTGTAGAGAAACAAGATAAACCAGGTGCCTCGAGTTGCCAAAGAGTGGGTGTGAGTCCACCTGTGCCTGGTTAGGGCAGGCCCCCTATTACCAGGGGGCCAATAAAGGTGGGACACACACCCACAGGGAGGGAGCTCACTCTGGTGTGAGGCAATGGAGAAGTCAGCAGCTCGTTGAGCCTCAGGAGCAAGAAAGACTCTTCCCGCTACACCTCTCCAGCCCTTTCTCTCTTAATTATATTCTCTCAATTAATTCAGACAGTGAATGTTTTTGAAATTATACTGTTCCTAGATACTGATCCATGAAGTGATGAGTTCACTCATACTGCTATATAGATTCTTATTATTATTTGCAGGATTAAGAGAAATGAAGTGTTTTTAACACTGTTTTGGATAAGGTGAGCTCCCTGAGTCTCAGAAAACAAATTCATTGGTCACAAAAGCAAGCCACAGCCTGAAAATTGACTCTCTGAAGACAGTTTAATTTGTGTCATTATGCTATACTGTTATTAAATCTGTATTTAAGTTCTGCAACGCAGCTCAAGTTAATCCTGTTAAAAATTGCCATGCTCCTTGGTTCTTTAAGATGCTTCACCTGTGGAGTGCACAGAGTCCTTTAGGGGTCTTCCTTTTAGTCATCTATAAAAAAGAGCATTCTGTCTCACAAGACTTGATTATGCTCCCAGGTAACACAAAAGAGTTCAACCCCTTTCTTTACATTTTTTAATTCTGTAGTAAAAAAGGGACAAACCAGGCATGATACTTCACTGCTTGCTCAGACCCTGTGCTCCAGAGACCCTGTTCCCCTAAAAAAGAGAGGATTGTATTTTTTCAAACAGTAATTTTTTTTTTGTCCTCTCCAAACAACATAACGTTGTATGGAAATTTCATTTGAATATAAGAAAAAACTTCTTTACTATATGTAGTTGAATACTCAGGTCAGGCTGCCCCAAGAGCTCGTCCTAGGTGATATTAAAAATACAACTGGGCATGGCCTTGAGATGCCTGCTTTAGATGACCCTGCTTTCAGCAGGGACTAGACTAGATATTCTCCAGAGGTGCCCTCTTATTTCAGACATCCTCTGACTGGGTGCCATGTGAGGCTGCTTTTATAATCACCTCTCTTATTGGCTTCGTTTTCAGTTTATGATAGGCTGTAATATTAACAGTTCATATTGTTGTTTGCTTGTATTCCTAATGCAGGATGACTGAAAGGCCTGTTTTGAACCTCAAATCAAAATAATGTTTAAAGAAAATGTCAATAGATTAATGTCATTGGGCACTATTATCCTTAAAGACTTACTCAGCTCAACTACAGAACCATCCATTTAGCTTTGTTTCTACATCTCACTTGTCTATGTATCATGACTTCTGTCTTACTATAATTATTAGAAACACTGACTAAAATAAACTACCTAAACAAGTAAACTTCTACCTGTTCCTTTTTTATAAACTCAAGATCTTGCTTTATTTTCCTTTTTTCCACCTCCTTTTAAGGATTAAGGATATATCAAATTTTTTTCTACTCATTTTAAAGAAGGTAAGTCTTCCAAAGCTTCTGTTCAGTCTCAGAATCGAGTACATAAATTCTCCATCTATCTGTCATTTAAAACTCTGCCTCTTAATATTCAGTCTTTGCAAAAATCTTTACCTAAACAATATTTTTTTTCTTAATAATTTGTTTTCTGCTTTCCTAATTATCTTCAGTGACTACTAAACATTTAGTTAATTCTACTTTGGGATACTGAAGAACTGTGCTATTGAAGCACCGTTGTACATGAAAAAAACCCCAATCACCCAGGGATAAGATATTGCTCAAAGTATATCACTGGTTTAATAAAATTTTCTTTCCTCAGAAATTATGTGACTACTGTTACTAGTAATTCACCATTTGGAAGAATTGTAACAGGAACAGCCACAGTCATCAGAGAGAAAAAAAAGAGAAGTTTCTCATTAGGTGTACTCCTTTTCCTGTCTTTGCTTCTGCTTTAGCCACACTTCCATTCCACGAAGGTAAGATATTATTTTACAGAGTGGATTGGAATGTCTCAGACTGGGGAACTGAAGATTAGCAGTCATATTTGAAAGCCATGTCCAAAGTTGTGAGTGAGAAAGTAGATTTCTCATTAAAGAGACAAATATAATACCTTTTGTGCCAAAAAACTACAATAAATACATGACATAAATAAATCTCCAAACTGTAACTGCCAATTAAAGATAAGAACAACATGCATTGCAGCAACATTTAATTGTAAACAAAAATCAAAGCTGAATCATTCCATATAACTTCTTAGCTAACTACCCGGTTAACTAATAAACTGGTTTGGTCTTTTTTATGGGTTTTTTGTTTTGTTTTGTTTTGTTTTTGAACAGAGGAAGAAGTACTTTCAAAGGAAGTCAAACAAATTAGAATAGACTCAAGAGTACACAATAATCTTTAAAGAACATTTTCAGTATAGTATCTACCTGGACTAAGCGGCAGTCATTGCAAATTAGGTTAAATGTCAATGTAAATGACAAAGTGGCACGAACTTCATCCTAGTTTCTGTGTTTAATGTTTCAAACAGAAGTTTGTTTGAAGTTTAGTGGCAGTGTATCTATCACAGAAGGAATGCAAAACAGAACTTCTAAAAGCTTTAGTTTTTACCCTGTGCAAAGTTGTACCAGTACTCACTGGCAATGGAACAGGAACACCAAGAGTAAGGCTAATAGTGGGTCCCTATACCACCACAGGTTATATTCTCAAAGAAATCAAAATCAATCCTAAAAAGAAGAAATACTTGTGCATAAATAGCACTATAAAAAGCTATCCATTCCTGCAACTAGCTTTATGTGACAAATCATCAACACAGAGTCTACCATTGAAGCAAATATCACCTATTGATCTACAGGATGCTTTTACTGGTTCAAAGGTAATAGCAATAGCCATGTAAAATCACCAGTATGTGAAGCCATGGTAGTGGCTTCACATACCCTTTGTGGGTCTTTTTCTTTTGGTTTGGTTTTGGTTTTTGGTTTTTTAGTTCCTTCCACCAAAACTATGAAGTCTGTCATCCAAGCAGTTTTATTCAAATGATTCCTGTTAAATACAAGGTATAATACTTCCGAAGAGGTAGTATAGAGATTTAACCACAGCACTGTCTTTGTGGATAAGTAGATAGTTTTCTCTATATCAACAAAATCTGATCCAGAAAACATATTTCTGTGCTGGAAAATAAATTCTCCCTCACTTACCCCTTGTTGCCTACTTACTCTCTCATTAAATCACTCCTTCTCCCTGTAGCTCACCAGTTCCCTTATTTACCTCTCATTGTGCCACAGTTCATTAAGAGAAACACTTAAAAGTGCTGGACTTCAACCCTAGCCCAGCTTCTACACTTATCAGTCAGCTGTAAATCAATAAGACCTGCCCTCATCTTCCAGCACCACCTCAGTTCAGCTCTGTACAAAATAGTTATCCCACAGCTTTCTCCCCTTTCTCCTGCAGTCTCTTCAGAGAACATACAGAATTTCTATTTACGTAATAAATCCAGAAAATAAACAAACAAATCACTTCGTGGCATCAAATAATTCTCCCCCTTTCTTCCTAGGTAAGCAATTCACTTTCCAGAAGATTTTTTTCCTCTCATTCTAGGGTTTCACTACCTTTGGATCCACAGTGCTTGACAAAAACAGCAGACAGAGCTTTCCCAGTTGGAATACAAATATTTTTTTCTATAGGCAATACCTAGTGAATAGTGTGGCTTTTGCTCTTTGGAACATATAAATTAATGCCTACATGTAGTTTTGAGATCTCTGCAATAATCTGTTCTAAGATAGACACATTCTGGTTTTTATCAGTCAGTAATGTATGCTGGAGGGAGGCAATAAGGAAGTTATCAGTGTTCATTTCATGCTGTCTTAATACAATCTCAGACTTCTAAAGTATTTGCTCAGAACAATGCTTGTTACTATGTCTGTTTTAATCCCAGCTCAATGGAAAATATTTCTAAGAGAATTTCATTTTGCAAATATTTAATCATCCATAACACTGTTTCTTCCAGGAACCCTGATACACTGTTTTTGAAATATATAATGATATTGATCCTGCTCCAGGCAGGAAAAGGCACAGTGGGGAAGGAAGGTTGAGAAGCAGGTGTTGTGCATTCCTCTCACATCCTCTGCCTGTCTTCTCAATCTCTATACAAATGCAGTCATCCACAAGAGTGGTAGCAAAGCCTTTCTCAAAAAGGAATGTGGCAATTTTGCTTCTTAAATATGCTTGGCTGGGCACTAGACAGTAAAAATAGGCAAGGTTGCATGCAGCTTGAAATAGAGTAAAAAGCAAGAAGAGGCTGAGGCTGAGATAAATAGAGATCATCGTAACATGATAGGCTGGATATTTACAATACTGCAGGAAAGTATTTTGCTTGCCTGGTGTGTATTTTAGTTTTTCAGCTTTGTGTGACCAGACAGAATGGAAGCCTCCAAGACAGGCATATGCATATAGAGTAGGCAATGGTCATTTTCTTGTTTTATGTAGCCTGAGATCTTTAAATCTGAGATCTGCCCCTCATGACCAATGAAGGCACTTTGCTATTTTTCACAGAGTTCAGATGTGGTGAAGGAAAGTTAGAAGAAGTGTCAGGAATTATGAAGATTAACTGTTGTTTTGAAAACAGAGATAAATACGGCCTCTTCAAAGTGATTCAGGAGCAGGTGCTGACTGTTGCACATGCATTTGGTATCAAAAGTGGTTGCTGAACACGTTACATAGACTTGTTTTAAGCCTGAGAATGAATGTTTCAGTAAACAGGTTCAAGATTGATCTCTTGTTTATTTCTAAGAAATGTTTCAAGATCGAAAAAACAACAAAAAAGAACAATAGAAAAAAAAATTATTTTATGTAATGTGTAAATGTCAGCAGAATCAGGTCCTAAAACTTTCTTCCTTGATTTTCTCTCCATACTTCACTGAAGAGACAAATACAAGAACTATATAAATAATAGAAATGCTAGGTTCCAAACTGACATAGGTTGATCTGTATACTAGTCTTGCTGAAATTGCAGAAAATTCTATCACTGACTTAAATTTTTAAACAACTCTATGCTGAAATTATCAAAAATAGGGTCTGAAAACAGAGAAAAGTGAAGAAACAAAACCACTGAAAATTCATACCTGTAAAAAATCAGTTGGCAAAGAGAAGTGGACAAGATATCTGTAAAACATATTGAAAAAGGAAAAGGTAAGCTATTCATAAATTAAATCAAAGCTCAGTTGTTTTATCTACTAAAGGAACAGAAATGTTGCAGTCTAAAGGACTTCATAAAATTTCTTTTATACTTATCTGTCTGTTGACATGTACTGGTTTGCTGTTACTATTCAATTTACTAGGGCTGGTTCTATGTTTTCTCTTTTTCTAGGAAAACGCAACCTTTTTTCTTACACTGGGAAAATATTGTTCAAATAAATTTCTACCGTACTGACATCTTTTTAGTGGATGCATTTATATCTCCTATACAATCCATCATTTACTCAGTCCTTAAAAGCAAGTTTATTTTGCACAGTTCCAGAGCCCTTTAATGATTTTAGGTGTATAACACCATGGGATTAGATTTATAAAAAGTAAATTCTGCAAAGAATATATGAAATAAAGGATTACTTTAATTTTTGTATCTTCAATCTGTATTATGGTAATAAGGATCTCACATATATTTAGAAATCAAATTCATCGTTGAAACTATGATTTTTATCATCACTACATTTTAAATATAAAACATTTGATTTATTTTTTCTTATTTAATGAATTGTATTTGAAGGTCTAAGTGAAATGTAAGCTTGTAGAGACTCTAGCATTCTCTTATAAAAAACAAACAAAAAAGAAAGAAAAAAGTTTGTCTCTGAAAAATTATAAAGGTATTGAAGTTGCACTTGCACAACTTGGTGCCAATAGGCTGTCCTGAACCAAACATGAACCACCCCACTACTTGTCTGTAATTATCTTGTTCTGAAGTCATCTACAATTCAAAAATCATTTTTTAAGAAGAGATGAGACTTGTCTTTCCTATTTTTACATAACCACAATGTAGATTTCAGAATGAGCGTCTTCAAGATGAATAAGGAAAAATAGGGAAAAGGTAAAAAAGTAGACACATTTTAAGGACAGGTTCATGTGACCTATTTTAGGCTTTTAAATATTTCTCCTGCCAGGATGCTTGCTGTGAGCAAGCCAGAGAGGAGCAGAGGGTCTAAGGGCTTAAGGATTACTCCTACTCGTAGAAGTATGAAATGGTGCTTGTGCTGCTGGTGGATCTCTGGCCCCCAACACTGGGGAAGTTTCAAATGCTCCCAAAATTCAGAGGAAGTGCAAGGAAAGATACATCTTGTATCTAAAGTGAATGGAAGCAGCATCTTCAGCATGAAAGTGCCAATGATAAACTGGGTTTAAGGTCTCTGAAGACTTAGGAAAGATGTGAGTTGTTGGATAGTTGGTTAGCAGGGGTTGCAATGAACCAGTTAGTTAACAGAGGTTGCTAGCAGAGCTGCAATGAGCTGTAATACCTACCTGATCCCAATCTTCTCCTTGAGACATCTCACCTTGCCCTTACTGCTGGTCTAGCATCTTGCAGTGAACACCATATGTAGTCATGCCCAACTCGTATAAATAATCCTAATTTTAGTTTCCTAGAGTTATTTTTATAACTTCTATACCCCTAAAACCACTATGATTTATAACCCTGAGGACTACAGTAATTCAATCTTTATTTTATAGGCAGATATGTCCTGTACTGGATATCTCCCTCAGATGCAAGAAACTGAGAAGGCCATTAGGATGGAAACCTATCACTTGAATAAGAGCTCATATCAATCACATGAGAGAAGGACATTTTAGGCTTAAAATTTTAAAACTAAGTATATCCAACTCAAATATGTTAAAAAGTAAAGCTGTGAATTCAGCATCTTCTGTAGTCTAGGGTTAAAATGACTTGATTTTCAAAAAAATTATAGAAAGAAACTTGTATAACAGTTAGAAGTGTTTAATGGATACAATTGTTTTGATGTGTTTCCTACAAGCCTGGCTTTTGAAGTTCCAGGTTCCTGGCTTTCTATCACTAGTTAGGGCAGCACAGCTTGTACACTACCATTATATTTGCTAGTAAGTAGCAAAACCTTTATTAAGGTTCTTCACTAAATGAAAGACACGGAAAGAAAAAAAAAAAATCTTGTTTTTCAGAATCCTTCCTCCAGCAAAACAGACCATTAGCAATTAACTTTGTTTTATACTTAAAGAAATTTTCCAAAATAAAAATGTGCATTTTGGTGGGTTTGTTTGTTTGGTATTTTTTGTGTGTAAATTCCGTAAATTACAAAGTTTCAAAATGTAATTCAACTGTTCTACTTGTTAATTATTGATTCAGAACACCTTTTGGATAGCATGAAAATTAAAAACAAGGAAACAGAGAAGAAAATTATATGTCAAGCCATTTGAATTCAACAGGGCTCTGAAACACAAGCCAGCTATTGCTGCTATGTCTATTTTCAGATGTAGAACTCTTCCTTTCCATAACTCCCACTGCAACACAAGCTATAAGTATTCTGTTATTCTTCTCAGTAAGGTAAAACGTTGCTCAAATTTACTTTCAGAAATAAATTATCTATTCTGGGAAAGTATCCATATAATTATACATTTCTACACAGCCAATGTTGTATATTGACCATGATTGGACATTTAGCAGAGTTTTCATTCTCTGAATTGCTTTTTTGGCCATCTCACAGCTCTGTGAGAGTTTTTCTGCATTTGACACAGTTCTCAAACTGGTACATCTCAGTAATATTCTTTTGAGTAAATATGTCCATCAGATTAGAGCCAGTCATTAACAGTCACTATCTTTGGCAGCCTGAAAACTAGTTTCATAGGGGCAATCACCATTTCTAATTTATGTTTGGTAAGGTTTCCAGACTGTAAATTAACTTGTCAGGTTCTAATTCTTCCCTAGATTTTGTGGCCCTCTCTTAGAGTTTTGAATTACTTTATGCATGTCTAATATGTTTCCATGACTGCTATCTCTCATTACAGTTAATTGCAGCAAGCCCCTTTCCAAGTCCAAACTATCCCTTAGTCTTTTACATATTTCTTTCATCTGTTAAATTACTGCTTTAGATTTTATTGAGCGTGACAGTATTTTTGGTAAACCATTTTGACAAGCCCAAGAACAAATTTTCTGCAATGGTGGCCTCTTGCAGGTTTCTTTGACTCACTTCTTTCAAGCTCACCTGCACATAAATGAAATGCAGTCATGCCTCCCTTACCCTTTTTATTCGTTCCTGATCTTTTCCCCCACCCTACTCTTCCTAGAGAAAATATATGTGCCTACCAATACCTTCAAACATGGCCATTCCAGCTCTCTGAATGCCAGACTAATGCAAATTTGGGACCCCGAAATGTATGCATTGCAAAATTTTGTCCAAAATGCAGCAGGCAGTAAGAACTCAAACCATCAGAATAACCAATACATATTGTTTTGCCGGGGTTGAAAATCTGCAAGTTATTTCTTGCTCCACAGCATCACAATTGGACTGTGGAAAGAGAAAGTCAGAGGCTCAACCGTAGATCACGCAGAGCTCGTTGCCAGCATCACAGCAGCAAAGATGGATTGAGATAAAGAATTCCCAGAGAAAAGGTTTAACTTTTTTTCACAGTGCAGAAGTGTGTTTTATGACATGGTACTTGGTCTGAAGCAGGGTGCAGTCAGACAAGACAGATTGAACCAGTCTAATAAGTTGCCATCTCTGAAAGGCCACTCTTCAGAGTTAGCTCTGGGCTCATCCTAGCCCTGGGTGAGAAAATTCTCTCCCGTAATCCAGAAGAAAAAGGAAATGAGATTTCTGCTGGATTGGTGAGTTGCTTTTTCTCGCTGAGGAAGATCGAGACTACCCAGATATTGCCAGGGAGCGAGTACTTAGCTGGAGCAGTGAAAGCAGGGGGCGTGGAGAGAAACCTTCCCCTTCTGATATCTGAGAACTGTTATGTCAGCAACAGTATCACCTGAACGTCCTTTCAAAGGATGCTGACACATGAAATTCGTATCCTCTGTGCTGAGAGAGTATATGAAACACCCAGGAACTGTATATGGAATATAATAATTCCACAAGACATAGTAATAATTTTAACCTCTAAATTAACTAATAAAAATCACAAAAGTTTTGGCCCCATTTAAAATAATACAATGTATAGGACAGAGAAAAAAATTAATTAAAAATATTGCATTTGTGTATAATAAGTTTCATTTCAGCATCAAACAATCGTTTAGAAGTTTTTCTGCTTTTAAAAAAAGACACAGGCTTAGGACTCTGAAGAACAGATAAATGTTCCTCAGTACATTTTTGTGCAGCTTGTCCCTGCTCTGGATAGTGCCTGATGGGTAGAGTGCTCTCTGGGGTACATTCAAGCTGACCCCAACACTGAAGAGTCAGGATGGTCACCAGCATTACCCCAGGGAAACATTTCTGGTCACCTGGGAGTCATGCAGAACTGTAAACAGAAAAAATACAGTATATTCTAAATTGTGGTGACTGAACCATTCAGTGACTGCTGCTTATGGTTTCCTGAACTTAGACAGTGTTGTTCTAATTCACAGAACAAAAAAAGAGTAAAAGATTCAGAGACAGAAATTTAGCATGTTCTGGTGAACTTTGGGCTGAAGATGCTGTAAGGTTGAGAGTGAAACTTCTGAAGAGCAGTGAAAATGAATGAAATGTACACTGCAGGTGTGATGGGTTTGCTCTCTGGTTTATTTCATGCACCTTCCACTGTTTGTAATGCTTAAATAATCAATGGTACTGAAACACCACTAGACTGCTTCTATGGTCTACCTTGGTTTTTCTTGCTTGCTGGAGATTAAACTGATCATCAGTTTTAGGGTTGAGAAGAAAAGTTCCCTGTGTCACATAGAGAGGCATAGGAGGGGCAAGGAGGAGGCAGGCAATTCTTTTCTAATTTTTCTTTTCAGTAGGACCCACGGCCTCTTCTCTTAGAGAAGGGGATCTTTGCCTACAATGTTAATTGTATTATACAGGAGAGTGATGCCACTCATTCATTCCCTTGCTTTCTTCCAATGTCACATTCTGATTTTTAACAATTTCTGTGGCTTTTGGCCTATTTCTTGGGAGCACTGGGCACTGGGATGTGCTCTGTAGCTGGTGGTGGGTGGGTGCCTGGTTTCTGTGTTTGTAAATGTACCATCAATACAGGGAAAGCTTTCTTCTTTGTCTGCTCCTATGTGTAGCTACCATTGCTCATCCAGATGACTTCCACTGGTGTCCAGATGCTTTGCTGGCTGAGTTCATTTCAGTAAGAGTAGAAGCAAGTATTGAGATATCACAAAGTGGGTTTGAAGCATCAGAGACTCCTGAGAAGAGGGACCTGGTTCTTTCCAGGTGAACACTCTGTCCTTTCTTCTCTTCCATCTGTTACTAATTATTCTAAAATTAATTTGTAGAGGAACCAGATAAGCATGTACAATTATCTAAAGAAGATGCAGTCTTTTAAGGAAATAGTAACATTGATGAAATATATATTCTGATTCACTTCATTCATCCAAAAGGGAACAATTAAATTAGGTCCTATAAACTGTCATTTAAGTATCTTTTCCTGACCAGTACCATAAGGGAGAAAAGCTTACAAATCTGGAAGTAGCTGAAATTAATCCCACCTAGCCCAGTACTGAGTTTGATGGTAAAAACTGAATATGTAGAAGTTTATTTGATTTCCTCTACTCACAGAACCAAAGAAATGGTCAAGCTACTGTTTAAAGGAGAATAGTTTCCCACTTCTGCACACAGAGCAGGTTTTCTAACAAACCAATGCCAAAAAGTCTGCAGCAAGCATTGCCCTATAACTTCTTCAGGCAGCTTTGTGAAAAAGCCCATGAACAGGCCTTAAACAAATCCAGCAATGGGAGCTCTGACTTATAAACCGTAAGGGAAAATAAAACCTCTTGAACCAACACGATGTTTCATGGGATTTTTTGTTTTTTTCTGAGTACTTTACAACTCCCAGAGACATTAACAGCATATTAATTTTCCCATGTGGAATTCTACATTCAGGTTAATTTAAAACTGATTCATTTTGTCAAGGTAATGGGCCCCTAATGTATTGTACAAATGCATATTAGCTACTCTTTGTAAGAATTAATTAAGAAAAGAAAATCGAGGAGAATATCTGTGATTAAATTAGTTAAGTAAGATCTTACGCAGATTCAAAATTATTGTACTTTTTTCTATATTATAATGATTAGGACATTACAGAGAATAAAAAGTTTTTTATGAAAAGAGATAAATATCTGGTCTATAAATACATTGCCTCAGTACAACCTCTTGAGTTATTTTCATATTGCATTCAGCGACTGCCATGACAATTTCCTCTGCTTTGCTCAAGTCTTTGTATTTAAAACCAAAATAATGCTAAGAAAAACCTTGGATGAGAGAATACTAGATAAGAAAGAATTTAAAAACTTGTTTTGAGGAACTAAGACTTGGGGAGAATTTCTTACCTCCATACACATTGGTTGCCACAGAGAGGAACAGATCACTTAGGCAGGTTGCCTGTATAACACAGGTTACTACCTCTCCATTCAGAGATTCAAACTAAGCCAATATCAGAGAACAATCTTGATCTCTCTGACACCCATATCTGAAGATTTCTTTACTTGTGAGAAAAATGAAGAGACTTAAAATTTAAAAAATAATCTACCTAATTTCAGTTTAAAAAATATTTGACAAGGGCTCCTCGTCATGCTGCACTTGCTCTCTGCAGTACACAGGGAGATGAACATTGTAACTCAGCAGAAGAGAAATATTTAGTTAATTCAATACTGAATGAACACGGCTTAGAAATTTCACAGTCACCATCTCATTGAAGGTCATAGCTTTCCAACTGCTAATATTAACTACTGGCAGACACATAAAAGAAAAATACCCCATAGGTTCAAATTTCAGTCGTAGTTTGAAGATTATTTTCATTATTATTATTTCATTTGCACTCATGGGTTTTCTTAGCAGGACAGAAATCCTAGACCAAAGACACCATTTAGACCTGTGAAAAGCAAGCAAGACAAAAACATAAAGCTAAACCCAAATAGCTGGCCACTTCCCATCCCTTCTTCTCGCTAATGATTTCCAAATAAAATTAACAGAAAAGGTTTGGAGAACTTGTTGAGATGTTCATATCTGGTTGTCAAAGAATCTATATAGAAAGTGTGTCTATTTATATCCATGAAAGATTTTCAGCAAATGTTGAATAGGACTGAATTTCACTTGGAAAGAATAAAATACCATGATCTGTCCTAACATTTCTTTCCTAAGAACCATAATTGTATCTTTCCTATCCAATAGATATTCAGTGATAGAAATTCTGGCAGCCTGAGAGCAATCATAAATGATGCAACAAAATACCCAGAAAATGATGCTATCTCAAAAGTGGTAAGTTTCAGCCATATTTTACAGAAACAAGGACTTAAGCAATATAGTATAAGTGGTAAAAGCTAATGATACTGAAGACTGGTGGCAAAGTAAATAGTTTTTTGTTAAAACATTATTGGAAACAGAAATATGATTACTTTGAAAGAAAAAAAATAATATAATATTTGATGATGGAAAAACAGTGAGGAAAGGAGACATGAATAAACAGCAGCAGACCAGGAGTTAAGTCAAGGGCACAGAAAGAAGACTGATCTGTATTTCTGCTCTGTCTCTGAGCAACAGCCTTCAGAAAAATCAGGTCAGCTTACCAGTACAACTGGTCAGACTGTGCAACTGTTTGATGCTGATCTCCCCTGAGGATGCTCTTTCTATGTAACATACATGTCCAGAGAACAATATAGTGCATCAGCATCACAAAAATTTATCTTAAAGGGAATGGTCAATTCAGCCAACATTTCTGGTATATTTTCTCACAAAATCCAACTCCTGCAATGTCATAGGATGACAAGAACTGCCCCATCTCACATATTCCTATAAACTTCACTGCTTTTTCACTGGAAACATGAAAAACTTCCCTCAGCATTTCACCCTCACCTCAGTCCTTTCCAAATACATGTACAAGACCAGCTTCTGCACCTCTGAAGTCTTTGCACATGTGTTTTTCTCCACTGTTTCACCAACTGCTCAATCTGTGAAGCTTTCCCCTTTTTCATTAAGGTCTCTTCCACTGTTTCTATTTCGATGTAATGCTCTAAATATTGTTTTGAGATGGCTCAACTCTTTCAGCCATTTTTCCCCAAAACTTACCATGTGCTCTCCCACACTGTCTTCTATGTAGGTTTTATCATTTCTAGACTGGAATAACAGACTCCTCTACCATCATCCCATTCCATTTTCTTATAAAAAATTTCTCCAATAGAGAAAACCAGAAACAAAAACAAGCAGGTGAGAGACATAAGGTTCACCTCTGCCTGAATCACAGAGGTATATTTCTAGACTCATTTTTTGCAGCTTTTAATATCTTTTTAAGTGCTTTTGTAAACAAAAAAACAAACAAAAAAAATTAAAGATTTTAGATGGGGAACAGAATGTGAACTCCACCCAAAACTTTATCTAAATATTATAAGCATGATGCATAGACATATTTTTCCTAAAGCACATTTGGCTCATGCCAGAGATCTGGGAATATCTATTCATCAAACTCCTGGCCTCTAACTGTTGTATAAATACATAAAGTTGGCCTACCTCGTTCATCTGTATTTGAATACTCCTATGTGAGCAAAGATTTTTCTGCAAATTAAATATTTATACATGCAGGCATGTTCACATTCACAGAAAGTAACAGATTAATAGAGAACCAGAACACAATTCCTATGACAACCTTACAGGAGGTAATCATACCATACAATATGCTGCAATATAAGCTAATGCAGTGTAATCCATTTCCTATTTCCTGGAATAATTTGCCTTGAAATCTCACATATTTTACCCTCATTTCCTTTTCAGCTTAATTTTATTCCTGGGCAGTTTGTTCCAATTTGTTCACGAGCCAACAGTATTCTTTAGCTTAAACGGTTCCTTCCTGTCTCAGCTTTACCATCCTGATGTATCCAAAGGCAGCAATCTTATCCCTTCTCTGCTTTTGTTCTGCTAAAATTTCTAAGCTCTTTCAACGTCATTTTATCAAATAGACTCTTCCTTCCCCTGAGAATCATAAGAGCCTGTCTCTTGCACTTTTTCAAATTCATCTCTCCTGACTATGAATGAGGAATTGAACACAATATTCCAGATGAAGTCTCATCCAAGGCTGCTACAGTGGCATTAATATTCTCCCTCCTTCCACTGGAAATGTCTCCCTTGACACATCCCAGTCTTCTAGCTTTTTTCACTGTCACATTACAATGGTAGCACACATATTATCCTGTGATTGATGAATGAATTCAACTACACTTCCTTCCCATCAGCAGTTCATTGATAAGCTCTAAATTCATTACAAAGATTGTCTTTGATTTCATTTACTAGTCCCTAATAATTAAAGTCCTTTGTACTTTAACATTTTATATGCTATTCTATTTCATTATGTTAATCCTAATGCCAACTAATTCTCCCAGAATAGCATCCTTTTAATACTCCATACTAACTGTATCTGTCATTTTCAAATAATCAACACATTTTATTAGAACATTGCTGCTTTTTAAGTGAAGTTTATTAATCACAGCGTCAAGTTACATGCATCTTGAAAACTACTCAATGCTTTCCCTCCAAACACTTAGCTTAAGACTTCTTGGTTCAACATTATCCAGATCTTACCTTCCTGTTAACTGTGCTCACTTTAAGCTTTTTATATTTATCTCAGTTTCTCCTAGCAAATGTCCATGTGGAATTATTGGGTGCTTTATTAGAAGGCAAGGTATCTAATGATCCAGATCGATTAGATCTTCTAAAGATCTCTCTGTTCCAAAAGCCAATTATCTTATGAAATAAAGTCACTTCAGTCTAGCCTAATCTTCTTTTGCAAACCTGTTCTTTATTATCCCATTCCATGTTTTTCTTATTTTTTCACTCAAAGCTTCCAGTTCTCCAAATAAGTCTAAGTTACCTATTCAGTAATCCTAGTAGGTATTCACTTAGTGCCAGCATGAAATTTTTCTTTTGCCTCTTCCAATTCTACTTCTATGCTGTATCTTTCTAGATGTCCTGATCTCCCATTTCCTGACCACCAGATCCATGATTTAAAGTCTTTTTTTTCCAGAATAATCCATCCCCAAGACAACTTTATTAATCTTTTTGAATCAGTGCCAACCTCAGTTAAAATTTTTCAGTCTCTACTGTCTTACTTCATTTCCCTAAGCATGTAGGCAGCATCACCATTGCAATTAAAAATTGCACCCAGCCACTCACAGTAACCACTTATTGTAGATTTACTATATCCCTTCCCTATCCTTACTGCCTTACTTTTTCTAACTTAATTCTTTTACTCTTTATTTGTTTTCTCTTCTGTAGAATATTAAAACATTAGCATGTATGTTCTGCTATAAAAAGACCAGAAACAACAGCAAAAGCACTTCCTTTGCTTGGGAGCCAAAGGAAACTTGTCTATCTACATGAATTTTCCACTTCTTGCTGCTGACTCAGAGTGCCAGGGGTAAACTGGGCACTCAGTTTACATCAGATGCACTGCTCATAAATTAAACCATGCCCTCTCTAAGATGTGGAGAACACTAGTAACAAACACTTTTGTACTCACTGAGAAGTGTAACCCATACAAGTACTTTCAACATGACAGCCACGTTAGAGCTGTTGAGAGCAAGCAGTGCCCCTCTCAATTGCTGAAGCAGCAGGAGGATCAGCTCAGGAATGCATTCAGTAGCATTTTCAATCCTTAAAACACTGAAATACTAACAATATTTGTTGGTTTCCCTTTCCTAGTAGTATTCATATAATCAATTCAGTCTTGCTCAGCTTCTTATATTCTTTCCTCTACTTCATAAGCTTGGGAGAGGGGGATATACTGTTTAGGTACAATTTTTTTCATTTCAGAGATAACTGTCTCCAAGGATCATCCACGTTGTGATAGATGGTTGATGTTAGGCTTGCTCCTTGGTTTTTTTATGGAAGGTGTGAGTAGGTACTGAACACTTTAAGCACAACAAAATCATGGAAAATTCTCTTGCACTAGTTAAATGGAGAAAACTGTTCAAAAATTGCAGTCCTCTGAGACAAGCTGTATTTACAGAAGTCTGCATAACTGCTGAGAGTGCCACTGTTTAAAAATTTACACCATGCACCATCTCAGCAAACTCACATTTTAGAAATTAATGAAAAAAATAATAAAGGCTCAAGTTTTCCTATATTAAACTTGAGGACCACATATATAAATAGCTGCTAAGACCTTTCCTTTTTTTTTTTTTTTTTTTTTTTTTTTTTGTAGTGATGTTGAATTATTTGGACATGCTGTAAAGCTATCTGGCACTGTGTGACCTTACAGAAAAGCAAACCTTTAAGAATTTACTGTTATGCAACAGTAACCTGAAGAGGTGAATGCTCTGCAGAGAGGGAAGGAAGTGTAAGCTGCAGAAAATTAATAATAGTCATTTCTTTATGAAAGAAGATTGACCTATTCCTAGCTAAAATTTCTTTCTTTCTTGTTTAACATTTCACAGCCTCCCTTATCTCCTTCTGGCATGAGGCTACACTTCCATTTTCCCAGTTTGCTTTCAGAAGCATTTACCTCAGAGTACCCAAACCAGAAAGGGATCTTTTACAAAAGGTGATTATCTTCTTTCTCAGTCAATAGGTAGAATGGTGCCTTTCTTTTTCTCCTGTGCTCTTACTCTACTTATCTTAAAGCTGATGTATATAGCTGAGTGTCAATCCTTCTTGTTTTTGTGCTTCTGCTGATTTTTATTTTTCACTATCCCACCTCCCCATCTGGGTTCCCTTGCAGACATTCAAGTGCTGTAAAAAGCCAGAGGCAAAACCCCAAGGGAAAGTCACTGGAGGGAAAGTCACTGGAGGACATAGCAGTGGCAGAGGTTCATCTTCTATGTTTCAGAACATCAGCTTGGTAGAGTCTGAAGTAAGGGGACCAGCAGTGCATGTAATCCCAGCTTGATCCCTCTCCCATTTATTAGTGTCTCACTGGCTGGGGACTACTGTGTTTGAGCAAACACTTGAGATAGCTTCAAAGAGCTGGAAAGAATAATGTCTTGGATGGAGGGTTATAAGATCAGCTTGGGGTAATATAGACACAGACACCAAAGAGATGTGAACTGCCTGAAAATATTTTTTTCTGACAGTTTAACAGAACTCTGGTGGTAAATTTATCTTGTAGGTGAGCCCATTTAGATAATCCCTAGCACCAATGAAGTTCAGCAGACACTCAGTTACAGTACCTGAAGCATCAGTAACAGAACTGCAATCACTATGATGAACAGAGATTAGTGAGAACCGGGTTCTTGATCTTGTTTGGTGACAAGTTTTTTTATATTCTTTCGGGTAACTTAGATTTTGTATTTCTTCTTCCCCTTTGTACCAAAATGAGCATAGTTCTCCAGTTACCACTCTGAAACTAAGATCTTAGCTTTGAAGATCTGAGTGCTTGGGTACTACTGTGATATCTACATATGAAAGATTTTATGATATGATTCTATAAAAAAAGGATTTAGCAGCTAAAATGAAAAAACAGAAAAAGTTTGCAAGTAGAACTGTGCATGAAAATGGAGGCTGTGTTCACATTCAGAAAAACCATTAAGACACAATGTAAGGTAATGGCAGTCTACCCTCAACCACTCTTTCTGGAAGATGTGGGAAAAAATATATTTACAGCTGGACATGTCACTAAAAAGATACTTTTGAAAAATTTTTAGAAAACCTTTTGTTGTCATTGTTTACTCAGATTCATAGGAAACCACATTTTTACAGGCAAAGCTTTATTAATAATGAAAAAAAAAAAAGAAAAAAGCAGGAATAAAACTTTTCAGTGTAAAATTTTAATATTAATATGCATTACTTCCATGAAAACTCATGCTTTCTTGTGTGCTTTCAGAGCCAAGTATGACATTTGAAAGACGTGTATATAATGAAGCTGCCTATTTCAAATATAATTTAGAAGTGTTTCACTTTTAAGAAACATGAAGAATACTTCGAAGGATCGTGAGAAAAGTCAGAGATGTATCATGTTTTGCATGCTTATTACAGATGAGCCAGAAAGTTAAAAACAACCATAATTTCCAGTGGTACTTTCTCTCTGGTGCTAATGAGGCCTGAAGATAATTTCACTGGGCAAAGAAGTCAGAAATACTGGCATTTAGATCAGTAGCAGTATTCTCTGCATTGAGTATTGACCTCAGTGCCAGGAGAAGTTTTGGAGAAGGTCATCTTGAGTACCACCACAAAGCATATACAAGATATCCAGGTGATCAGGCCCAGTCAGCATGGGTTTACAAGAGGTAGGTCCTGTCTGACCAACCTGATCTCCTTCTACAACAAGATGACTCACCTAGTGGATGAGGGGAGAGCTGTGGATGTTGTCTATCTGGATTTTAGTAAAGCTTTTGGCACTGTCACAGCATTCTTCTCCAGAAACTTATGGCACTTGGCTTGGATAAACATACCCTGCGTTGAATAAAAAATAGTTTGGGTGGTTGGGCTGAAAGAGTGGCAGTAAAGGGAACTACATCTGCCTGGTGAGTGGTTATGAGTGGTGTCACCCATGGTTTAGTTCTGGGGCCTGTTCTCTTTGATATCTTCATTAATGATTTGGATGAGGGGATTGAGTGTGCCCTCAGTATATTTGCAGATGACACCAAACAAGGTGGCTGTGTCAATCTGCTGGACGGAAGGGAAGCCTTACAGCAGGACTTAGACAGGTTGGACCAACGGGCGAAGGGTAATTGTATGAGGTTTAACAAGGCCAAATGCCAGGTCTGGCATCTGGATCATAACCACTCCATGGTGAGCTACAGACCTGGGGAAGTGTGGTTAGAGAGCTGTGAGTTGGAAAGGGACCTGGGGGTATTGATTGACAGTTGACTTAATATGAGTCAACAGTGTGTGCAGGTGGCCAAGAAGGCCAATGGCATCCTGGCTTGTATTAGGAACACTGTGGCCAGTAGGAACAGGGAGGTGATCATCCCTCTGTGATCATCCCTCAGCTCTGGTGAGGCCACATCTTGAGTACTGTGTTCAGTTCTGGACACCTCACTATAAGAGGGACATGGAGGTGCTGGAGAGTGCCCAGAGAAGGGCAACAAAGCTCCTGAAGGGCCTGGAGCACAAATCCTGTGAGGAGAGGCTGAGGGAGCTGGGGTTGTGTAGTCTGGAGAAGAGGAGGATGAGAGGAGACCTTATGGCTCTCGCCTTCTGCCTCATGGGAGGTTGAAGCAAGGAGGGAAGAAGCCTCTTCTCCTTGGTGAACTGTGATAGGACCAGAGTAAATGGATGGAAGCTGAACCATTGGAGGTTTAGGCTGGATGTTAGGAAATACTTTTTCCCTGAGAGGGTTGTCAGGCATTGGAATGACCTGCTTAGGACAGTGGTGGAGTCACCATCCCTGGAGGTATTTAATAAGCATTTGGACCTGGTCCTTAGGGACATGGTTTAGTATTTATATTATGGTTTTGGTCAAAGGTTGGACTGGATGATCTTGGAGGTCTCTTCCAACCTAAACATTCTGTGATTCTGTGGTTCTATGATTCTCACTTCTCATTCAGAATGTCACAGTGTTTATAAATCAGCATCCGTAAGCTCTTGCCTCAAATGGAAATTTGAGGTAATGCAGCTATTTGGAAATGTATAAGAAATTGTGGAAAATCAGCCTCTTTATATCTATGGGACAGCCCTGGTTTCATCTTAGCAAGTGTAGACCTCTGCCATTTAAAAAGGTTTAATTATTACATCTGACATGCACTAGCAATGACTTAGTAATGTGCAGAGATGAAATATACCTCAGCTATTTTGGAGGACATGACAAGCTAAAACCCATGGGAGACCAGTGTACATGTTTGTTGATTGAATGGAAGTTGTGTTCCAAGTAAAACCATGCTTACAAAGGTAACCCTTGGAGACAAAATTGGTTCAGACAGGTATTTTTACTCTCCTACCTTCAACAAGCAGAAGAGGAGAATAGATGTGAATGGATCTTCACTGAGTGATTTCATTTTGGATTAACACTTCTCTTTTTTTAACTTTTTTTTTTTTTTCCCGGGCAATTTTGCTGCAAAGAAGACTGCAACAGTTAATGATAAAACATCAGGAATAAGGGTGGAATACCCTTGAGTAAGATCTGTAAATACATGCTGGGATTATATATATATATTTATATCTTAGTAATGGAATTAGACTTAGAAGTGCTGTGTTACTGTTAGCTTCATGGAACAAATGCTACTGAAAATTTCTCTGATGTACATCCTATCAGATGCCACAGGACCTATTTTCCCAAAGTATGAAACTGCCTTTAACAGCTGTTAAAATCACTTTTCTTTTCTGGGG
The DNA here is from genome assembly GCF_003957555.1 of Calypte anna. Lineage (NCBI taxonomy): Eukaryota > Metazoa > Chordata > Aves > Apodiformes > Trochilidae > Calypte > Calypte anna. The sequence continues at coordinate 183,157,226 of NC_044244.1, read as the reverse complement.
AAAATCCTGAGGTATAACTATGGCTTAGAGTGGCTCCTATCAAAAATGAAATTACATGTTCCAGGGATGATAGGGGAATTGTTCTTAATGTGAAAAGGTGTGAAGAAGTGTTTTGAGCAACTTTATTTAACATAGTCTACATTGAATTTAGCAGGTTACAAATAGTATTTTGTTACCTATGTTCCTCACAGCCTCTTTGTGCTTGTCTAGTTCTGGCTTCTGTTTCTTGCTATGTGGAACTTGTTATTGATGAATTTTGAAACAGATCTATTGACATCATGTCATATGTAAGACATGAGCTCTTGATCTGCTATAAGGTTGATCTGCAAGGATTCATCCTGATAAACTCTGTGTGACCTGCCTTATCACAATGACAAGAGTCTGAAAGCTAACATAACTCACTTCATTAAATAATCACAATTAATACATCAGGCATAATACACAAAAGTATTTTAAGTGCATAGAGAATACACTGAGCACTCAGTATTACAAGTTAATTAAACTGAATTGAGTTATTGTGAATGGGGAATAAAATCTTAATTTGCTAAATCTAAAATGGACATACCAGGATCAAACAGTTAGAGCCATGAGTTGTAATTGTATGCAAATTCAACATCAAAGACCACTGGAACAGTTCATGGAGTTCCATGTGCAAATAAATACAACCCAGAGTGGCTTTATTTCATTCCAATAAGGAGAATAAAAAAGACAAGGAAAATAAAGCAAAAAAACAATACCTAGTAAAAATAAGTTGCTGAAGCTTGCTCAAAAAATTGGACTGAGTAACAATCAGTTATGGTGTCCATAACCTGGGATTTTCAGGGACTCTTAAACTGTTTCTAATGTTGATTCCTTTGAATGGAGGAGTAAAATTAACTCTGACAATAACAAAACCAAAATTAAGAAAATATTATTTGTTATTTTTATTTTTTTCCTCTCATTTGCATACTTTTTATTTGTCTCAGATTCTACCATTTTTGGCTTATACACAATTTGACTGATAATAAAATTTAGAGACATCTTGGTATTAACAAACAAAGACCCTCATTCATGAAAACATAGAAAAATAAATCTACATTATGAGGACTTTCTCTTATTCAAGGTTGCTTTCTATGCAGCAAAAATCTATTTTAGAGATACATCATGGAGACAACGCTTTTGTGACTATGTCCACTGCCTTCTGCTCGTGTGTGACAGTCCAGCCACAGAACATGCATAGCTAAAATTCTTGTCCGTAGTCAGAGACCCTTGAAATATTGTTTTTCATGCTGGATGAAAAACTAAACCTTTCCTTTCAGAGGGACAATATCAGTTACTGCAAATTTCACAGTTATTTAAATCTTCCTCTTTGGGGACAGAGTTAGCAGCAGAATTTGTCCAGTTCACAAATGTGCAGTAGCTGAACAAAGCTCTTTTAGAGTGAACATTTTTGAAGCTTAAAGAGACCCTTAAAGCATCACCCCGAAGTCGCCAATGGAACCATGATGAAAGCTTTCAACTAAAAAAGTAAAAGAATCACAGGATCTATTTGGATTTCTGACACTGAAAGCAAATAAACCCTCCAAATTCTTCTGGCATGTCTGGTCTGTGTTGCTGCTAATATTATTCCAGAGATCTTGGTTTTCTTCCTCTGCTTTACTGGCATATTTCTAAAATCTGATTTTTTAATTTAATTGTATTTTTTTACTTTCTGTAGAAGGAAATAGTTTTTATATTGTGCCCAGAATACGTCCTTTTTAGTTTTTTATTATTCCTTCATATGTGGTGTTCTGAGACTTGATTTCATACTGAAAGGAAACTGAATTTTATCTATTCTGCAGGTGACATGCTGCTCTATGATTCTGCTTACTTAGCCTGGAGCACCAAGATCAGTACCTTCACCTATGTGATGCTGCACATGGCAGACAACTAATTCTGTGATGAACTAAGTAAATATGAAATTGTTGAGAAGACAACTACAGGGTTTGATTGACACTGGAACAGGTTGCCCAGGGAGGTTGTGGATGCTTCCTCCCTGGAAGTGTTCAAGGCCAGGTTGGATGGGGCTTTGAGAAACCTGGTCTAGTGGGAGGTGGGAGGTGTTGCAGTGCAGTGGCGTTGGGATTAGATGATATTTAAGGTCCCTTCTAGCCAAAATTATTCTAGGATTTGCCTAGGACTGTTTTGATCACTCTGTAGTTGTTTAGTTTCTTTGAGGTAGAGTTTTCTATTCCTGAGCTTGTTTGACTATTTCTTTTAGAGAGAAGTTTACCAATGAAGTATTATAGCATGATATTTTATCGGGTGTCTGAGAAGAAGCATATAACTTTCATTGAACTTTTGATTATAGTATATACTGTGTTGATAAAGTGAGGCTTCATTTGACTGGCCTTGGCTTTTCCCTAAGATTTAAACACTGAAATTTCTGCATGTGACTGCATATGAACTCATGCAGTGGTCAGCCTGACAAACTTCTGTATGAGGAGTTACTGCTCCACATAATGATTAATCCACACGCATCCTTCTGTATCATGGGTATCACATTACTTCTGCTTAATGAAGGCACAGCTAATCAGTGGTATAATAAATCAATGAATACACAGTGAATGCAAAATTATTCAAAGAACATGTAGTCAAAGTGTCTTTAATAAAAAGTATGCATATAATATTATCTTGCCAACTTGAAATATTGGATGCACATTTTCAAGAACTGTGGCTTTATTAATAAGTGTATCACACCATACTGTCCAAGGGCTTCTCTAAAGCTAAATCAGCATTCCAGGTTTAACTGCTTACAGTGACAGTGATGAAGTTGTACTGTGAACAGGAGTCTATAAGGACAGTAGTAAACTCCAGCATGGGTACCATCACCATGGATGGGATCTGTGGAGTGTGTGATGTCCTGATCAAATCATCATTTAATGAGGTTTATCCAACGATGTATCATTTCAGGGCTCCCAGAATCAGAAAGGGATGTGTGATTATATAACTTTCTGTTGCTTTTTCTAGGCTTTTAGTAAATAGCTATCTATCATCTGTCTTGCAAGCATACATATTTTCTCATTGGGATCCAGGTGAACCAACACCACCATAAAAACCAGTCATTTTTACTGTGAAAGTTAGCTGCATGAAAAAAATATTGTTCTGCCTTTAGACATTAATGTCTGAGCCTAATGTCTGAGGCAAATATAATGAATAAATAAAAATTGTTTAGCTGATGAAATAATTACTTACTCTGTCATCTTTCTTGCTACCACTATCTGAACTAAACACAGGGACAATTCTCTGAGAAGCAGCCTTCTGATTCCTTTTTCTGGTGACATACACTTTTCTTTAATATTTAGCATGCTTCACTAGGCAGAAATTATTTTTCCTTCCATTCTTAAAGAAAAAATTAAAAATAAATCTATTCTTTTTTCGTTTAGTCAGACATGCCTATTCTGAATTCACAGGAAATACCTTAGGGTAATCATAGCAATATCAGAGAAACTACCAAAATCAAAAATACAATCATTATATTTAAAATTTATTTTTATCCCCAAATGCTGTACACCCCATCTTTTCAGATTTTTCATAAGAAGTGCTGGTTTAAGAGCTAAGAAAATAATCCTTGCCTGAGAGCATCATCCGAACACTTCTTGAACTCAGAATGGCTTTTGGATCTTCCCACTTCAGAGTGAACATTCATAGCATATCCCTTTCACCTCCAAATGTTTTAGTGGAGAAGACATTGAACTGTTTAAGTGAATGAGGCCCATAGAATAACAAATATAAATAGGCAGCAATAGACGAAGATTACTGAAGGAAGGAAGTGGATTAATTCAAATGTAAAGCTCCCCAAATCTCGTCTGCTAAAGCAACACATGTTTTACTACACTAAATATTCTGTGTATTTTACCTCATCTACAGTTCAGCAGCACAGGATGTTCTGAACATGGGGTGACTAACAGGCCGGGGGCAAAAGTTTAAAAGATGTATTTACCATAAGCAAGTAGTTCTGTATATATGCAGATCTGGGTGGGGGTTACAGTAAGAGGAACTACCCAAGCAACACTCAAGCCTTAATGGAGACTGAATTAATTGATCACTGCAAAAATCATCTGCAATTTGAGGAACTAAATACTGAAGGAAAAAGAAGATGGTTACTTTAAAAATTTAGTACTTGAAAAATAAAGTACTCTGATATTAATGCTTGCCTATCAGGTACTGCTGATATGGGCTTAAAAAGACAGCAAGAGTTTTAAATTTGCATGCTAAACTTCCAACACATTTTTTTATCTTACTAGCTTATATTCCTAAATCATTTTAAAAAACAAAAACAAACAAAAAACCCAAAACAAAAGAAAGAAAAATAAAACAAACAAACAAAAAAACTAACAAACAACTCAAGAGTATAACAAATTAAAAACTTTAATTGGGACTTAAAGACTTAAACTGATAGAGGACTGTCAAGGTCAGTCAAGGCACTAAGACTTCATTGTTAGATGAGCATAATAGTAACACACCTAGTAAAAGAAAATTGTACATGTCTTCTGAGTATCAGAGGAAAGAAAAAATGTACTGCTTAACATGTTGGATATAAAAATGCTTTCCAGCAGCAATCCAAAATCCCAAGTAGGGATTTTGGTTTCCTTAATGAAACCTTAAGGTCATTTCTTTAGTCATCTATCATCAAAGGACATTATATAAAAACAGACACTTTGTAGCACACAGCTCAGAAGGCAGGATAGACATGTTTTCTGGTCCTCTGCACAAATACATATTTCAATGTCCATTACTACTTTTCTGGAGGCTTCTCATATCCTTTAAGTGAAAAAGTCGAACAATAAAACAAAAAATCTGGGATTTTTTGTTTGTTGTTTTGGGTTTTTTGTAAATTTGACTAACTTCACCCAGAGGACTTAGATGTAAAGTGTGGTAGGAAATAATATTTTAAAGAATAGTTTTTCCTGATGCAGACAATGTTTTAAGAACTGAGAAAGAGATAACAATGACAGAATTTGCCATCAAGGGATCTTTTTGTCCCTCAAACATCTCTGATCTTTATTCTTGACTGACAGCTCTTCACTCTTAAATATAATTTTCTATGATTGACCCCCAAAAGTTAGTAAAATTTTATCAAATTATAATACTAAATGTATCTGTCACAATGTATTGAAATACATTTTCTTTCTCTCCTGGAGTGATTTTTAGAATTGTGCTGTAAGTCAGCAAACATGGATTGAGTGCACACCTGTACACCTGTAAGTACTGTGCACTTCATCAGAAAGTTAAAAGTGTTCCCTCAAAAAGCTTCTTCAGAAAAGAAGCATGAATATATTCACATTTTAAACTCTATTATTACTAAGGATACATTATTATTGGTGGTCATTACCTTAGAGAGAGATTTTTCCCAGTGAGAGAGAGATTTTTCCCAGTCCTTCTTTTGCAGATTTTCATCCACCATACCAGGGAGAGCACCTGATTCTGAGACTTTTTCCATAATACACTACTAACACCAGTCCATGCCTCTAGATATTATAGAAAATTTTTGTCCATGCTTTACTCTAGTCCTGATTCTGCAGACTATGAAAATACAGTATGTTTGAATAAAATGCTGAAATGCGTGACACATCCACACACCCTGATATAGTTTCATAAATTTGTCAGTCCAATAATTCCATTTATTGTAAAAGATTTTCATAACTGGTTCTAAATTTTCACCAAGAATTTTTTCCTTCTCAGTCAAATGGATAGAGTTACTCACTGTTTCCTGGCAAACAACAGAAAAAGAAAATCTGAATGTTACAGGCTACTTTGGAAAGGTAATGGGTCTTCCTCCTAACCTGCCTCTTCCTTAAGCCATGGTTCTTTTCAGTCACTCAGTAGTGCTATATGCATTCATTTGGAGTTTGCTTGCTTTCAAGAGAAGAAATGTCTGTATACATTCACTTTCTAAAGTTTTCCAGGTCCACTACTGGTAGGTCCATTCAGCAGAGTTGTCTTTGCCTCAAACCACAAACTTTAAAGTTGAATGTTGGGCACTTGACTTCTGATAAGCACAGAGACTGAAAAGATCAGGTCCCAAATAAAGCCAGCAGTGAACTGTCTCCACTGTAGAGATTGACTGGTGACCATTGGGCTAGATAAGGGCCACTCCAGATAACAGCATACATTGCAGAGGAGACATGTTGAAGAAGCAACATTCCGGAATTTTGGAATCTACAAGAAGTGCAGCAGGAAAATTTGGGAGCTTAGGAAAATCCACGAGCATATAAGGAACTCTGATGTGCACATTCTTTGTTGCCTAGGACCAGACTGCTGGACTGGACCATCACTCCAGGAAGGAGGCTCATCAGGACATCACAGCTCAGCTCGTAACACTGCCTCTGCTGCTCCTTTCTCCTCACACTGTTCTCCCAGTCCAGCCTAGGATCCCTCCCATGGGATACAGTCCCTCATGAACTGCTCCAGCACGGGTTCTTTCCATGCAGTACAATTCTTGAGGGACAGACTGATCCAGCACAGGCTCTCAACAGACACAGTTCCTGACAGAAATCCTGCTCCAGCATGAGATCCTCTCCATGGGTCATGGCTCCTGGCAGGACACTGCTCCACCACAAGCCCTCCATGGGCTGCAGCTTCCTTCGTGCATATCCACCTGCTCCATGACAGGATTCTCCATAGGCTGTAGTGTTGATATATTTGCTTTGACATGGTCCTCTATGGTCTGCAGGGGGACAGCCTGCTTCACTGTGGTCTTCTCCATGGTCTGCAGGGGAATCTGTGCTCCAATGCTTGGAGAACATCCTGCCCTTCATTCTTCATGGACCTTGTCTGCAGAGAAGTTTCTTCCTCTCCTTTCTCTGACAGCTGCTGAATAGAATTTTTTGCCCTTTCTTAAATGTTCTATCACAGAGATATCAACAGCATCACTGATGGGCTCAGCTTTGGCCAGTGGTGGCTCTATTGGAGGTGGCTGGAGCTGTTTGTTTCTTAAATATGGGCAGCTCTTGGCGTCATCTCACAGATTACCCCTTCAGTCAGGCAAACCAAATACAGATCTCAGAGCTGGATCCAGAATTCTTCTAGAAGTATATTAAATCCAGAAGAACTCAAATGAATTTCTTACCTCTTTTACATAATAATTACCTATAATGAAATATCTGGTCCTCTTTTACCATAATGCATGCTTTCTTCTTCATGAAGTTTTCACCTCTCAAAGCACTCTATACATCTACTTCCTATTACCCTGTTAGAATTACATGTCTACAACATATTCTTTCTTAATTGCTTCTTTTGAAATTCATACTAGGTTTCAATAGCTTCCCATAGCAGTATAGCTTATAATTAACGAATGCTTACATGGCTCTTATTAAATAAGCATTAAGTTGTGAATTTAAGCAACACCAGAGAGTGAGGAAACACCAGATATATATGACCAAAAGATGTAATGTGTGATGTTACCAGGTGAAGAACTGCTAAGAGAAGCCCTGCTTTCCGCTACAGCTCTTTCTATCCAACCTCAATTTCTGTGTTCAATTTAGTTAGCTGTTTGTGTGAAGTTCTGAGCCTGGGGAAATTACAGAGAAGGAGTTATGTATCTGCTGGATCTATTCTTTCTTAGGCAGGATTTTCTGAATCCCTCCTGGAGGAGAGAGAAATGCATCATTTGGTCTTTGTGCCCCAGGGGAAAGCTCACACCCTTTACCTATATCCTGTCATCTTTCACTTCAGCTATTATTTGCGGTATATGTGGTATGAGGTTCTCCTCACATTATCCATTAATTTGGACAGACTGTTAAAATTTCACTATCTAAATAAGAACAAGTCACAAGACAAATAAAAGATGCTTCTGAAATCCAAAAGGGATTCTCCTGTCAAATAAAAAAGGCCTATGGCAAATAATGAGCAACTTAAAGCTTAAGAAAAAAATTAAAATAACCATTTACAATCTAAAAGCATTGTTCCTCAGAACTATGCAGTCCATCTCTTCTACTTTTCAGTCCATATTATTCACTTAATGCTATAACTTGGTAGTTAACTTAAATAACAGAATTATCAGAGTTGGAAGGGACCTCCAAAGAATATCGTCCAACTCTCCCACTAAAGCAGGATCAACTAAAGCACACTACACAGGACTGCATCCAGGCAGATTTTTAATATCTGCAAAGAAGGAGACTCCACAACCTTCCTGAGCAGCCTGTTCCATCGCCTCATCACCCTCATGGTAAAAAAATGTTTTTCTTATGTTTAGATGGAACTTCCTATGTTCCAGCCTATGCCCATTGCCCCTCATCCTGTCACTAGGAACTACTGAGAAGAGTCTGGCTCCATCTTCCTTGCACTCGCCCATTAGATACTCAGACATTAACAAGATCTCTCCTCAGCCTTCTCTTCACCAGGCTAAAGAGTTCCAGCTCTCTCAGCCTTTTGTCCTGAAAGAGATATAATCCATTAATCACCTTCGTTGCCCTCCTCTGGAATCTCTCCAGTAGTTCCCTGTCTCACTTGAACTGGCAAGCCAAGAACTGGAGGCAGTATTCCAGTTGTGGACTCACCATGGCAGAGTAGAGGGGGAAAATGATCTCCCTTGACCTACTGACCACATTCTTCTTTATGCAGTCTGGGATTCCATTGTACTTCCTGGCAGCAAGGGCACACTGCTGGCTCATGGATCTTTTACTATCTGCCGGGACCCCCAGATCCTTTCCCTCCAAATTACTTTCCAGCAGGTCCACTCCTAACTTATATTGGTGCTTGAGGTTCTTCCTCCTCAGGTGCAGGACTCTACATTTACTCTTGTTAAACCTCATTAGGTTATTCTCTTCCCAGTTCTCCCGTCTGTCAAGGTCACATTGGATGGCAGCACAGCCCTCCAGAATGTCAGCCACCCCTCCCAGCTTTGCATCATCAGAGAACTTGCTGTGGATACACTCTGTTCCCTTGTCCAGGTTGTTGATGAACATGTTGAACAAGACTGGACTGAGCATTGACGTCTGGGGGACACTGCTGGTTACAAGCCTCCAACTTGACCCTGTTCCATTGATCACTACCCTCTGAGTTCTGTCACACAGCCAACTCTCAATACATCTCACTGTCCCCTCACCTAGCCCACACTTCTGAGGTTCCTAATAAGGATGTTATAGGAGACAGGACCAAAAGCTTTGCTGAATCACAGTAGATTACATCCAATGCTCTCCCCCCATCTAGCCAGTCAGTAATGGTGTCATAGAAGGCAATCACGATGGTCAAGCATGATTTACCTTGGGTGAATCCATGCTGACTTCTCCCAATGACATTCTTTGCTTCTTGTTTTCCCTAACAGATTTGGTTCCAGGTGGGCCTTAGCTTTCCTGGTTGCATCCTTGCATTCTCTGACTACATTCCTATATATGAAAACTTCGACCATTGGTAATGGAGTTAAGTAACCCCATATACAATCCTTTCACATAGCACAGAATGAAAGGACTGTTTGATGCCCACATAGATTGTATCTCTTCTCTGATTCTTGTAATCTCTTATTGTCATTTAGTCCAAGAAGTTAACCAGATTTCTAAAGCCAGCCCTCCTTCTTATAAATTCATGTCCTCTGTTCATGCCTGGTTTCTGCCCTTTTTGAATAGGGGAAAAATAGGCAATATACACATGAGAAAACCAATAAGGCCAAATCCCATAGATGGTGACAGGAGAAATAGGAAGTGTTGGAAACATATTCAATCAGTGTAGCTAACTGCAGTGAAGGGGTTAAAGCCCCTTAACTGCTAATCTGGGCAAGCTTGCAGTCATCTTCAGTTGTTACTTAGGTTACTGTAATGCCCTTGAGTACCATCCAAATTCCAACTTTTAAGCTTAAGTCACTGCCAGTATAGCAATAAGGATGTGTTTCTCTCAACATCTGTTGCTTAATATTGTGCAAAATCTTTCAGGAAATGTCTGCATAAGATTTAAATCCAGGCTGAATTTAAGTCTTTTATTTTTTCCACAGTGTTTTTTTGAGAGCAGATCTCATTTAATTTTCATTAATATCTTGAATTCTGGCATTTTCTAACAAAAAATCATTTGATTTCACAAATAATATGGTTTTTTAAAAAACAGCATTTTTATGTATATATGTAGTAGATTTTATAGGATGGAGAACACAACTGTAACTATACTCATAACACGTATAGTCTTAATTCATCTCCTTGTTCTAATTTTGCTGCAGTCCTGACAGATTTTTTCATTTCTTTTTCTCGTCATTTCCTTCTTCATTAATATCTTCTCCATATCTGCTGCTTTGATCTTCCTATCCAATGTGTGTTCATATGCCTTTTTAATCAAATACTTTTCAGAATTTGTATCACAGTTATTTTCTTCCTGTTTCTTTTACCATGTAAATATTTCAAAGTTATTAACAATATTAGATTCGGACAATACCTATGAGATTAGGTTGCAGGGTGTACTTCATTTATTGCTGGAGAACATAACTACTGAAAGAAAATACTAAAATTACTGTTTTCACACATTTTGAATGCTGTGCTTTTGAAAGGACATCCTGGGGATCCTCTTTTTCATCTACCAGACCAACTTGCATACTGCACCCATGGAATTCAGACCAAGATGTCTCTAAGCAGATTCAAAAGAGATCACAAAATGAGTAGTCTTTTCCTTCCTGAACTCCATCTGCTAGTGACACAAGCCTCTAAACACAGCTCTGTAGAATTTAGCTCAGTACATTTCAATCAACACCTACTTTCCCAAACTCTGAGCTCTTAAAGCACATTTTTGAAGTGCTACCTACGGAATGACAGTATTTCTTTCCATGTATTCATCTACTGTTACTTTGAAGCACTTGATCTTCAGTTCTCTGGTTTCACCCTCATCAGTCTTGTCCTGTGGTATTGGGGTATGCAGTAAAACAAAGCTCTGGTGTATTTATGGAGGTTTTAGACACAGATTTGGACAGGAGTTGTTATGAGTTTGGAAATTAACAGGCTGCAAGTAAAATTGATACATGTAATTTCAATATGTTTGATGACATCTTGTGCAAAATGTACTTTTAGGGTACTGTTCAGGAAGAAAACTTCTGAACACATATTCACATGGCATCCTTACCTTGGACACTTAATCACTGCTGGAATTCTTTCTTTATTCTGCATCTTCCTGATTCAGGTATGGATGGAGCTCCTGCTTTAATTCAATGTAAAGGCAAACCAGATTAATTTTTGTGAGATTAATCTCTCTGCTATTCAGAATCCTTTCCAGGTTTCACCTACTGTTCCTCTTCAGAAAGGAAATATTGCTATTTCATTATCACTTTCCTCCTCTCTGTTATGATCAATACACCAGCTTAACAAATTTTAAGGTCTCATACATCATGAAAAGTACATGAAAACACTTGTACATCAGTACATTTAAATCTGAAACTTCTAATATATCATCTTATTAAAAAACAGTTTCATATATAGAAATAAACTTTACCCAGACAAGCCTCTGATGACTTCCTCCTCTCTAGTCCCTTCCCCACACTTCTTCAGCACATATTTTTGGTCACACTTGATGAGGAGCTGTGGTTATGCAATGTCACATTTATAGACTTCAATATCTGGATGCTTAGACTGCAGGGCTAGCTTCAATGGACAGTTGGAGAGCAATGCTCCAGAAAGATTTAGGCTAAAATTTCCAATTACTTGCTCATTGTGAATGCTCAGTTTGAGATCTCTGGGATTTCCCTCCTTCCTTGAGCCGGGTCTCTATCTCTAGGTCAGTAGGATGAGGAAAGTACCTCCAAAAACCATATTAATAAATACGCAGAGACTCAACTTTTTTAGGTAATCTGGCAAATGCTGGAGTTTGTTTCAAACCTTAGGGTTCCCTGAGTGTTACTGCCTCGGAAAATTCTGAAAAACTGAACCTCTATCTCCTCCTGATGTTTAAACATCTTTTCAAAAGAAGTGAGAGAGTTGGTATGTTTTGGTTTACATTTCATGGCACAGTCATGGATGAAGTACAAAACAGGGTCATGTTCTACTTCATCCTTCACTCTCCATGGCTCCAAGGGTTTTCACTTCTGCAGAAATCCGTGCACGTATACAACTCATGGTAGAAGGAAGATATTTTTAATGAATGTAAATTAGTGTTTAGGAAACTCTTGCAATAGTTAGAGAACCCTCTGTTCCCATCCATCTCTGAAGGAACTTCTGAGAGAACGTCAGCTTTTTTTAGGCTTAAATCTTTCTTATGATGGCAAACTACCAATAACTACAAAACAAATAAGGCCCTATGAAATGTAAAAGATTTCAAGTCTTATCCCCTGGCAATTCTTAAAAATAGTATTTATGATTTATTATGTTAAAAAAAAAATTCTCCCACTTTTTTGCACTTAAAGAAAATACATAATGTTACCTGAGATCTAAAGAAGATAGCGATCTGTGTGGCTTAAAGTTACTGCCATGGTGAAGAAATTTCCACCCCAAATGATTAAAATTTCAATACAAATGACAAAAGGTAATGGGAAATGCCTAGTAACCTTGCTACATATAGAATTGCAGACAATGATGGTGATTCTTCCTGTGATGTACTTATATTTTTCACTAAAAGAGTAGATTTTTTTCCCTCCATTCCTTTTCAGTTATCTCTATGTGTTAACCCATCTGTTTTTTGTATGCTCTTTCTCTCACCAGGTTCATTATCCTAGTCTTTATGATCATATGGCAAAGCCCAAGATCCTGTGTAGAGAATTCCTGACTAATATTGAAGCAATCATGAAATGAAAGTGAAATGATTGATCACTGTTAAGATATATTGATCTTTGACTTTAGCATTATATCATTGAAATTATCCTTAATATATGAAATATTTTCAGTTTATAACTTTTTAACATTTTTTAAAGTGTTATAGCTTTGTGTCATTTTTGCCCATTTGGAAATCTTCTGGATCACATATTTTATGGTGATTGATAACTACACTTGTCTCTGTATTAAGGTCATACCTGGAAGGAAGCAGCCCATACCTGGTCCTTCCACTGACAGCCAGCTTGTCCTTGTTTATTTACTGAGTTTACTGCTAAGAGTTTATCAGCTTCTGTGCATAATAATTGTCCCTTCAGATGCCAGACTGTACCTCTGGCTGCACAGTTTAATATCTCTCTGGCCATTAATTCTTACATACAGAAGTGCTGAAACATAACCCTAATGTTATGAATGAGCTTTTACCTTCTTTTCTATTTAAATTTTTCCAATTAATTTTCTTCCCTGAAGGACTACGGTGAGGTAAATGTGGATTCGTAGCCCCTGCAGTGTCACAGGTGGGCAGAAGGGAAGCAGCAGCCTGTCTGGTATCACGGAGAGGGGCAGATGTGGATCTGAAGCCACGGAGGGCCCCATGTCAGCAGAGGTGACTGTTCCTGAAGCAGTCGTGACTCTGTGGGCAGCCCAGGTTGAGCAGTTCCTGAGGGACTGCACCTGTGGGAGGGACTCATGGCAGAGGGGTTCATGACCAGAGGGACCCCACGATGGAGCAGGGGAAGGCTGTGAGGAGTCCTCCCCCTGAGGAGGAAGGAACAGCAGAAACACTATATGGGGAACTGACCCGAATGCCCCCTGCCCCTCCCCTGTGCCCTGAGGGGAAGGCAGTGGGAAAGGGATCCGGGACCGGGAGGAAGAGAGGAGTGAGTAGGTAAGGTAGTAAGTAAGGTAGTAAGGCTGTGCTTTCTCTTTCTCCTTGTTGATTAAATTAGTGCTTTTTCTTCCTAAATTGAATGTGTCTGGTTTTTACCTGTTACTGCAACTGAGGAATAAAAGTCTCCCTGTCTTTGTCTCGATTAATGATCCTTTTGGGTGAATTTCTCCTCCCCATCCCCCATTGAGGGTGGTGGGTGAGCAAATGGAGGCCTGGTTGATGCCAGCTGGGCCTAAACCATGATGGTTTCCCTTCAGACATTGGATTAATTCTATGAGCAGTGTGGTCTCAATTTCTTTTGGAATCTTCAAAGTTTTGAAAGTCCCGATGGTATTGTACTTGAGAAGACATTGTAGTTTTCTTCACATATGAACACACATTCACCACATAGTTATTTCATACCAAAGCCAATTAACCTGGCAGCCAACTCAATTCACTTCTTTTTTCAGAGTGCTAGGAACTTTTGCCTTTGCTCTCCCTATATGAATATGCATAGTTTTACCAGAGAATCAGGAAAGATCAGAACAGGTAAAGAATCCCACTTCAGTACTTAGATATTAATGGTTTTGTTTGATTTTATTCTCAATAGGTACAAATTCAAGAAGACTTCTTTTAAATTAAATGTAATAATACCACTTATCCAAAGCAGAGCTCCCCCAGTGTTCACTTACTCTGAGGTGGGATTTGCTATCAAGCTCAGGAGCCATCACAGTACAGCAGAGCTTGGCCTGAACCCAGGCAGACTGAAGTAGAAATATTCTGAAATGTAACGATCTACAGAAAATCTCTTTGCATTCTGACAAATCAAAGCAATCTGCCCAAACACTTTTTCGATCAGACTCTATTCTGGATATAGATTTCTTCCTCCAGAGTACGATTTTGAATTGTTTTGTGCGTTGGTAGTTCTTGCACAATTAATCTGTGGAATTATTTATTTGTGGATATTTCTCTTCCAAGGTCAGTCTGACATGCAGTGGAAGGTTATTTAATTACAGCTCTAAATTTCATAGGTGGACACCGGCATAAAACATCAGGATGATGACCCCAGATCATTGCATCAGTGAATGCAACTATCACATTTATGCCAAAGTACTTTTTTATATGTCTTTGTGTTGAATGTGGAACTTCTTTTAAAATTATTCATTAATGAAATTGTTATTTTTACTTCCTCTAGCAATTCTTTAAAGACATATGACATATTCTTCAAAGATATATGTTTTTAAAGGCAGCATTATGCTGGTTGGCAAAGGGCAAAAGATTAATAGAAAATATTATTTTCTGCTAATTTATCCCTAGTCCAGGCAACAATCTAGGCTATTTATGTAGTTCTTTAGAGATCCTTCTGTGCTATGCATTATACAAAACCAAACAAAAAGGTAGATCCCCTGAGACTCCTTTTAATCTACTTCTAAGATGAAAAAGCAACACATGAATAATAAATGAATCTGCAGTTGCACTCAAAATTGTTACTACAGTAATCATTTATCTGTGACTGTAAGATTTCTTTTTTTCTTTTTAAAGTGTTTTTACAATGCCAATAAAGAGAGTCACATTTTTTCCAAGAAAAAAATTATATGTAGAAAATTTATCTGACTAATATTTGCACTGGTCTACCCTAAATGCCTCACTAGCCATTTTTTAAAAAGTTGATAATTGTAAATTACTTCCCCCAGAGCTCACAGTTACTGCATAAGTGTTTCATTAACAGAAGGCATCAAAAAAACACATGCAGTGATTGTCGTTGAGGAACTCTACACAGACTGCAATGCTGCATTTTACAGCCTTGAAATGTCAAGAATGGCATTAAAATCAGACAGACCATCCAGTCTTGATCTTTCTTGCATGCAGTTCCCTTAAAAAGAGGAAAAGAGGTCCCTGGTCTGCTTAGGATTAGAGTAGTGCAGATCTTTAGAAGCGATCATGATCCATATGTTAATTTTAGCATTAGATGTTCAGATTTATTTATTTTCAAGTTAGGTAAATCACAGAATCACAGAACCGTTGTGGTTGTAAAAGATCTTTAAAATAATCGATTCTACCCAGAACCTATCTCTACAGATACCTATCTCTAGCCGTCATTAACCTGGCTCTATCAAGTCTAGTGATTAATCCATGTTCCCAAGCACCACATCTATACATCTTTTAAACACCTCTAGCAATGGTGATTCACCAGCTGCATGGGCAACCTATGCCAGTGTGTAACTACCCATTCAGTGAAGATGTGTCTTCTAATACCTAAACTAACTTAAAATCCTAAGACCACATTTTATATACAGTTAAAGTCTATTTTATTGATCAGAAAGTCTAGTAAGATTCCCTCTCTCTGCTTCCCTCTCTCTGTTTTCCCTTTTGTATAGTGCTGCATTCTAGATAGTCTGTAGCAATATATATACACATCCACATTTTTCATTTTGAGTCACTGAGTAAAGGAAATTATATTGTAACTTATAAATATGTTGTCATCTAAATAGCAGCTTCATTAGAGTTCATTATAAACATTACTTTTGCTATTAAGAATTTACTGTAATGCTGACTGCTGCTTATTTAGTTCCAGTAAAAAATCTGTACACTCTCTTGTATGTGCAGACTGAACCTTACAATTGTATTGCACAAAGATCTGAATATACAACAGCAGGATTTGTAAACTGTTTTGCATCTCTTAAAGGGTATAAAGCATACACATACAACTGCTAAAATGAATGCACACAAACTTAGGATGAATGAAAAGTGAATGAACTGAAAATAGAGGGAAAAATGAGGTAGCCAAGAATAGCTATCTCCAATATCCTCTAATAATGAGATGTACTTCATCAATACTACTAATAAAACATATTATTAAACTTTACAATAGGGCCTAAGTTCCTAGCAGCTACTGAACTGGACATAACAAAAATGGAGGTAAAAGACAGATGTTACAATCTCTACTCATCCAAGAAATATAACATAAAATAAATAATTTTTTTTCAAAGTGTACAGCAGTAGAATGTATCAGAAAAAGTATTTGGAGAGGATCAGGAAATATTAATGCTATCATGAGATTTCATCTGGAAACTCCATAAAGTTCAAGCTATCTTCATTCAGAAAAGAGGAGTTAAAATTGCAAAAGCAGAAGAGAGAGGTCCATAGCACTAACAGGAAAACGAGGAAGGCTGACTTTTACACAGTAGTGGAAGAACATGAGTTGCTCATTTTACCAAAGTGAAGACGGGGTTTTGGAGAGGAATTATGACTGATTTTTTTACATAATAAAGCGATGGTGTGGGAAGACGAGGTAGGATGGTGCCAGAAAAAAAGAAGAACCAATGAGAAGGCAGAAGAAATACATAAGCTGCAAGACAGAGTAACACAAGAAAAAAATTAAAGCAGGCAGAAATATATTCAGGTTGAAAATTAGAGGAAGGATTCTGATATGAAGGATTCTGATATTTGTTCTGGAACAAACTTCTAGCTGCTGTGGTAGGAACAGAGAAACCCACATCTAATTTTTAGTTTGCTTGTTAAGGATGTCACCTTTACAGCAGGGGACTTGAGTCGGAGACCAGGACTTTCTTGCTTGTTCTTCTGTAACACTTACTCTTTCAGGGAGTTCAATGAGTTTCATAGCAATGAACCCTGGTAAAAAGACAGACCAGACACATGGGAAAAAGTTACCCTTAAACCCCTGCACTGTATTACAAACCTTTCAGAAATTAGTGCAGGTTTGTTAGTTTCTCTCCAGCTCTTGACCTCTGCATTCAAATTCCAGAGACATTCAAAACAGTTGACATGGCAGGGTTCAGACACATGAAGAAACTCCCAGTATTCATGTGCTGTGGTCTTTTCTTTCTGCTAATGAATTTTCATAAAACATATTGCAGAGTGTGTTTGTTCTTAATCCTCAAAGTTTGACAGGGTATAGATTTTTATAGAGACAATCACCATGGTATCCCAACACTTTCTATATTGGGATACCTAAACACTTGTCTTGATCAGGAACACTCTCACAATGGATTTCCAGAGAAGCATCAAAATTTTTATGATGATTTTTACTGTGTAAAAATTGATGCACAAATTCTCAACAAAACAACAACAAAAAATATTACAATAATAGAGTTGGTAACTTTCAAGGGACATATATCTTGCACACTCTCTCATTTTGGAATTGAAATAATTGATCCAGGACAGACCCTCAATTGCATATTCCAAAACATCTACCAAGATGTTAAATACAATCTCAGACAAAAAGACAGTCACTTGTATTTTTTTGTTCTTCTTGCTATAGCTGAATTAAAATATTCAAAACTATTCCAAATGCGAAGAAAAAGCTGGTGAAGATAAATCTAAGCTGAAGAAAATAATTAACTATGCTAAATATGTTAGTTTTGCTCCTTCATCTTGAAGAAAAGGTCATCAGCTAGGTTTTTTCTGTTAATAGCTCCAGGATGACTCAGATTAAACTGGAGAAAAGCTTCAGCAGCATGTGTAGTAGATCTGAGAGCTATGTGTACAGATTTGTTAATAAGGAGAGGTTTTCACTGCACAACATAAATGCAAATGGTACAACCACTCCTGAGTGCTGCAACATCTAATGGCACTGCAGACATGAACAGGCATCAAGTACCACCCGATCAATGTGACTGAATGTAAGACCAGGGACCAGTAATCACCTGTAAATTCACTGCTCTGTCTGATAAGAGAAAATTAGTTGATCTTGTGAACTGATTTATTTCCTTCCTGTGTAGGTGATGCCTATCCCTAATGCCAAGGCTTTGCAGATAGTGAAGAATAACAAATAATTTGAAATCATTGAAATACAAAAAATTCATATTATTCAAATGTATGGATAGGACAATCTTGACAAGATATAGACCAAATGTTAATTTCATAGATGTTTTTAAGGAATCGACAAAAGTTTAGGCCAGGAAAAAAAAAATCAGAATAATGCCATGCCAATCTCTCAATTTTTTTTTACGTGTTTCCCCAGGAAAAGGATTAATTCACATCTCTACTGCAAACCAAGTTATTAATGCAAGCCTTTGTTTCAGTAAATATCTGCCCTAATTCAAAAAATATCTAATGGAAAGGTCAGCTACAGGAGTGTTATGAAAATCTCTATTTCTCACAACATGATGCTTCTACAAAAGTATAAGCCATATTCTTAAATCATTTTCTTCCATCCTTTCTCCAACAGAGTAGAATTTTATTCCATAAATAGCCTACGTGTACATGCTGCTTGCATTTCTTTGAACACAACTACGTTTCATCTCCAAGACATTCTTTTTTATTGAATACAGTAATCCAGAAACCACTGCCTGGTTTGAACAGGAGTTGCATACTTCTGCCTACTGTGCTGAGTAAAACTGGAAAAATTGGTAACTATTACCTGTATTATTCATGCACCATGTTTCCTTCTTTCACTCCTGAAGTAACAGCAACCTAAGATTATAGAGGATAAGGAATTATGGATATTCTATGAAGGCATAATTGAAACATCGGAAAGATGACTGCTGCATTGATAGCTGACAAAATGTTATAGACGTTTAAAAAGAACAAGTGATTACAAATGAAATTTAGGAATTGAGAGGGGAAAAAAATATTCGCTGTAGGAACAGAAGAATCTTCTACTTCAGCACTTCACTTATATCTACAGTGAATATCCTTAGAGAAAAGGAAACAGTGTATTTGGCTATTTACAGATAAGTCAGAATTTTCAGAGATGCAATTTCTAGTAAAATCTTGTAATTCGTCATAAAAATATCTCAACGGTGGGTAACTGAACATCACTGAGGGATGAAAAGGGGTGACAAATTATGTGTAGGATATGAAAAGTCATCCCAGCCTGACAGAATGCTGTAAATTTCCTTATCCTTTTTCCAATCTTTTCATTATCAGAAGACAAGATGACTGTAATCAGGGGGAGCAGCATACTAGTTACCAAAATGTTACCAAAAAAATTAAGTGTGGGCGCTTTGCTGATCTGATTGGAAGACGTTTTCTTCAGGAAATATTAAAAAATAAATTAAAAAATCCTGTGGACAGCATACTAAATATAGACAAAATTATGTGAAGCATCTTCCTAAACTGATACATATGGTCCTGATGAAGTAAATAGCAAGAGACAAAATATGAGTAAAGATTTCTTCTTTATCATGCAAGCAACCTGTTTAGAGTGCTTTAAAATTAATTTTGCACTTTCCTTGAAGAACACATAAGCTTCCTTTTTAACTATTTGCACTGACAGAAGAGACTAAGTACTGTGCAACAGGAGAAATTGTCTTTGAAGCAACTGGAGGGTCAGCATGATCAAATAGAATAAATAACCTTGATTTCTGACTCACCCAGAGAAAGGGTCTGCTCAGTTTAACCCCATCAGGCAGCTCAGCTCCACACAACCATTCTCTGACTTCCCCACAGTGGGGCAGGGAAAGGAACCAGAAGGCTAAAAGTGAGAAAACTCATAGTCTGAGATACAGACAGTTTAATAGGTAAAGCAAATGCTGTACACACAAGCAAAACAAATTAAGGAATTAATTTGCTACTTTGCCCATTGGCAGCCATTGTTAGGAAAGCAGGGCTCTGCCATGTCTACTTGGGAAGACAAAAAACCCCAGAACTCCTAAAGTCTCCCTTTTAGTCCTTCTTCCTCCAGTTTTTATTGTTGAACATGACATGACATGGTATGGGACATCCCTTAGGATATTTGGGGTGAACTGTCCCAGCTGTGCCCCTTTCCAACTTCTTGTGCACCCCCAGCCTACACAGGGGTGGGGTAGGGTGAGAAGCAGAAAAGGCCTTAACTCTGTCTAAACACTGCACAGCAATGACAAAACTCTGTCAGCAACATGGTTTTCATCACAAAGACAAAATATAGCCCCACACTAAATACTATGAAGAAAATTAACTCTATCCTGACCAAAACCAGTACAAAGAGTCCAGGAAAAACACCAATTATTGTGTTCAATAGTAGTTTCTATCCCCAAAGTCCACTTTTCTAGGTTTCTTAGGAATATTTTCAAGGCATTAAGTTACTGGACAATAGAGAAAATATCATATTATCCTGCCTAATGGAGCTATTACTCAAAAAAAAAGTGTCTATTTTATTATGGAATATTCCATTTGATCTGATATAAAAAAATCAAAAGCTTTTAAGCAAGTAATTTAGGTATTGTAATATTCTTCACTGGACACTGAAAATGTCAACTATTTGTGACCTCTTGCTACAGACCTGCTTTTTTAAAGTGGGGAGCTCTTCAGTTGTACTTCATGCTGAATGTTTAAAATGGCCAGAAAAAGTTAAATGGAAATGGTTTTAAGTAGAGAAGGTAATTCTAGCAAGGTTAACCATCTGTGAAAACATTTTTGCAGGGGGCAAGAGGTGGGGGGTTAATAATGAAGGGAAGAAACAACGACAGAACCAGAGCATGAATTAAACCTGCTTAATTCCCTCCTCACTGTTTCAGTTGGTCAATCTGTCCGTAGACAAATGCAGTGATCAGAGTCAAATTAAGCCCTGTTTTCTTGCTGTTGAAAGCAAACAATCAGACTTTGTCATGGCCCCCTGGTAAGTTAGGGCCCAGAGATTTCTGCAGAGACAAGACTACATGAGAATTTAAAGATCTGCCTCTGAAAACTGCTGTAAAAAGCCTCTTAGCCTCTTCTTTTTTCATGTCAGGGATCTAGTGGAGGTCTGAGATATTTTTGTACCAGTGTGCCTATTCCTGACAAGAACACCTGAAAACACTTCTTTTCCAAAATTTACCTTGTCCTGTGACATCTGCTGACCTAGTGACAGTTATTGGCAAAGGCTTAAGCCCAAAAGTGTCACTGCTAGGTAGAGATCATTTGAAATACTTTTTTTTTTGGTGAGCTATTTTTTCCAGCTACAATAAATAGTTTTTTGTTGTTATCATCTGTTTAGTAGACTACAGTAACCAAGTGATAAAATGGCAGTTGAAATTCAATGGTAAAGTGAGAAGTAATGCAAATAGGAAAAAATATCATTATTGATAGATGCTGAGGACTCCAAATCAACCATTATCACTAAAAAAAACTTAAGATTGTCCTCTGAAAATGTCAAGAAAATATTCAGTTGGCAGTTCAGATAGTAAATGGATGTTGGGGGTCTTTCCAGAAGGAACTGAGAACAACCTAAAAGAAATCATTATGTCACCATTTGAACCCTCACAATTTCCATAATGGAATATTTCATAAAGATCGGGTCAAACCATTAAAAAAAAATAATAGAGGATAAACAAAAGTATAGATGATTATATGCATGACAGGAAGCCACGCAGGCTTCAGTTGGGAAAACACTTATGAAGTATTTACAGAAAAAGATCTGTAAAACCACTACTGACATAGAAAAGGAAGAAAAAGAAAGATCATTTTTTATATGTCATGGCAAGGTAACTAGAGAACATACTAGGGAATTATCAGGCTGTAAGTGTAAATCAAACACGAAATGAAACTGAAACGAAATAAAATGAAGTATAACTGTGGAAGTCACTGCAGGGTGCCACGAAAGCTTGAAACTCAGAGTGGGCTTCAGATAGGTTAACATACTCATGGGTTGTATTTCTGTTGCTAGGTTCTACATATGGTTGGTTGACAGCATAAGCTGGAGACCTTACACTGTACAAAACAGACTCAGCTTTTCTTCCAACTGACAGAAGTGCATCTCACCAGAATGAATCATATGCTCTTCCAATCCTAATCTTTTATCCCAACTCAGTATTCTTCAATAGTAAGAGCTACCCTCCAGTTAATAAGAGTAGCCACTTAGGGTGAACTTAAACTTGGTAGATGATGGCAGAGATGTGGTTGTTTTCTCCTTTGACTTCAGTAAGACTTTTGACACTGGCTTCCATACATTCTCATGAAAAAAAAAAGCTGATGTACTATGGGCTGGATGAGTAGTGAGGTGGATTGAGAACTGACTGAATGCCTGGAGCTAGCGGCTGCAGATCAGCGGTACAAAGTATATCTGGAGACCAGTAACTAGCAATGTACCCCAGGGGTCAATAGTGGGTCCAATCCTGCTTTAAATCTTTGTTAATAATCTGTATGGCAGGGCAGCACGTATCCTCAGCAAGTTTTCTGGTCACAAAAAACTATTAGGAGTGGCTGATAGCCCAGAGGGTCATGGTGCCATCCAGCAGGACCTGCACAGGGTGCAGAAATGGGCTGACAGGAACCCTCTAAAATTCAGCAATGAGAAGTGCCAAGTCTTGCACCAGCTGAGGAACAACCCCAGCCACCAGGATACTCTGGAAGCCAAGTGTCTGGAAAGCAGCCTTGCAGAAAATGACCTGGGGTTCCTGGTAGACATCAGCTTGTCCAGGAGGCAGCAACACAACAGCCCACTGGGAGGTTAATTTTAATTTCACTGTTTAACATGCAGTGCCATGAAGATGCAGAAAACAACCTGAGACACAATTACATTATGATCAGCAGCCAGTCTGTCACTGGCTTGTCTGACTCTTCCTTTCTTCCAACAGAGCTCCTCAGTTTTCTTGATACAGCTTTGGAAGACATTCTGAGACTTTGGTCACAGTATTGCTCTCTGTGTACCTCCTAACGTATCAGAAATTTATAGATAGGATATGCCCACAGAGTATGTCATTTTTAAGCCTTTGTGGTACACTACCCAGACCATGTTCATCTTCTTAACTATATAAACATAACTTGACACAAATATGTCAGTCTTTTGCTTCTGCTGGAGGCTATATAACTGCGTGAGAGAAAAATACTTGTTCAAACAGTTTGTTTTCCTTGAAATATAAAACGGAACTCTTAAAATTATAAAGTATTTATTCAAAGAATAAATACTCAGAATTACTGAGGTTGAAAGGAAGCGAGCAGAATAGGTTCTTTTCAATGTTATTATCTGTATAGTGTAACCTTATGTCCACAAACTATGAGAAACCACAGTTATATATTTTGTTTTTCCTTTTAATGGGTATTGTGAGAAAAAAAAATACTGCATTTGTTCCATTGAACTTTATAGTACAAATTGTGACACAGCTAATACTAGCTCATCAGATTGATTAGTTGCTTGCCCCCAGCTAAGGGAATTCTCCTGCTCTTACAAGCTACTCAGGAAACAGCAAAGTGAATAGAATTCGTAAGAAGAGAATAATTTAATCCTGAGGCCAGTATTAATTTCAGACTTCAACAAACACTGCCAACTAACTTAGAATTCCACAGTAGCTTCTAATACACCAGGAAGCCACATTAAAAAAAATTAAAAAATAAAAAATTGGGCTGTTCTTGTACTTTCAAAGTATGGCTTTCTTCAAGATTTCAAATGCCTGTTTACCTCAGAAATGTTAGTATTTGGCATTTCAGCTTAAGAATTCCAGAGACATTAGAAGCTTTCTGGGTATCTGATTAGTTGCATAAAAAGAAATAAGGATTTTAAGGAGATCTTGACAGATACATGTATCAAAGTGGCAACAACTCAGTCCTCTTTTAAAAGCCTGGAAATAGGAAATATTGCATAGTCACCAGTAACCTCACCTATTGCAGATGTAGCAATAAGACTGCCTGGTTCACAAAGGCAAAAGTCTTTATGAGCAAGTATTTGTAACAGCACCTGCTTGAAACCCAAATCCATGTTTAGCATTCTTCAGGGTGCTACTCCAGCAACCTGTCCAGTCTAGATGAAAAATGAATTTGTTTAGATATAATATGTTCAAAAAAAGCCAAAGAAAATATGTTTGCTAAAAGTATTAATGTAGTTAAGAGCAAATAGAAAGAACAAGTGTAGTAGTTCATCCATTCATGAAGCACTACCTGAATATGAAAAGTATTCAGGCAGTAGGAACAAATACAATTCTTTGTTTTAGAGTAGTTCAATGTACATGTACTGGCATCAAGATAGCCTGGTACAGCCTGCAAATGGACTGGAAGACTACCTTACAAGGAACAACAGAGCAATTTTCAACCACTGAGAGATCCACTACCTGGCCATATATTATTGTCATCAGTATTGTACAGGAAGATATAGTGAATGATTGTGCAGTTTTAATTTGCCTTTAAACTGGATAACATCAAACCAAAACAGGCTGCTAAGGTTGGTTGTGGAGTGATCCAAATATTCAAAATCCATCTGGATGGAGTCCTGTTCTGGGCTCTTGGTGGCTCCCTCAGGGCAAAGAGGTTGGACCAGTCAACCTCCAGTGGTCCCTTGGCCACTCATCATCACAGTGATTCTGTCAGTGCCTGCACACTCCTAACCAGTAACACAGGCATATGCAGAAACATTTAAGGAAAATAAACAAGAATCAAATTGGTAAAAATGTGTTTTGGTTTGAGGGGGTACAAGCTAATTTTATGGTATCAATATGAGACCTCTCCCACCCTCGTGTCTAGGACGCCAAGACATCCTGAGGGAAGAACAGAAAGGGGTCAGTATTCCCTGAGGCAGGGACCCAAAGTCATATCTTTTCCTGCTATGCACTATAAAAGCCAAAGTCTGCCTCTCCCTATTCTCTTCTTCCTTGCCACTTTGTTGCAACTAGAGGTTTTGGAGAGAGGCTCTTGCTCTTTGTCATCAGCTGGCCAACTGCTCGGCAGGATCCGAATCTACCAGGTGCTGAGAAGAGCTTTGGACCCTTTTCCCAAGCCAGTTCTGCCACCAGGGACTTTCAGACATGATTCCTGGGACTGTGGAGGGGGGTAACAGAAAGCAATTCAGTTCTCTGGGTTTTAGTTCACCCTGACCACTAATTGGGGATAAAGTGCTATTTAATACATCAGGAAAGCCATAACCTGACATGTAGCATACACTAAGAAGGAAAATATTATGGAGTTTAGAGAATAAGAAATTAGATTTACAGTTCGAAATTTAATAAAAACAAGGAAAACATTTCATCCAGTCCCATTCTGCTCTGAGATAGGACATTGCCCTGTGTACCAGAGATAAAACCAAGTGGAGAGATCTGTCACAGGCTGGATTGATACTACCACTCCAAAGTAATAAGGCATGCACTGGAGTGCACTGGCATTCCATTGGGACTATAGAAAATAACAAGGGTCATTTCCTCAGGACATGAAAATAAAAATGACCTAGTAAATCCCCCTTCTCCCTCAGGTCCTCTCTTCTCCAGATGAACACAATGGAAAGGGAGAATACGATGGAAGTATGAAGTACAAAGGAGAGTATTTTTTGTAATTACTTCTGGCTTGGGTTTTTTTGTTTTTTTGTTTTGGTTTTTTGTTGTGGTTTTTTTTTAAGTTTTGTTTTTGGGTTTGTTTTTGGGTTTGTTTGGTTTTTTGGTTTGGTTTGGTTTTTTCTGCTACCAGACTCAAAACAGGTCTTGATTAGCAAGATTCCATTTTCCAGATTATTATGTGAACTGTCATATTAAGAAATTACTCAGCTGGGTTTCTGTCTTTGACCTACTTAATAATCAATTATTTATACAATGGAGCACTGTTGTCAGGAGACATCAGAGCCTCCCACACTAAATGCACAGAATGTATTAGGGTTTTCTTATATGTTATGAAAAATACAGAAACAAATCCCTTTAGCTTCTTGAAGCATTGTCCCAGGAAGGGACAAGATTTTGCAATCATCCAGACAACCTCTAAACACCTCAAGTATTTCCTTTCTTCCTAACCAAACTAATGCATTCAATAGTGAAACATCAATTTTGAAGTTTCAGGTCCTTTTCTCTGCCCCCAAATCTCTCTGTGTTTTAGCACATGACTGCTGCATGTTACCAGGTGTCCATTAAACAGTTGCTAGGATAACTGCAAATACCTTTCTAGAAGTACTGTACTAGAGGCAGTAGGATTTGATAATATGCAAAAATCCATGTGCTTGAAGAGCATCTTATGCAGAAAGCTCTCATAGGTGTAGTGTAACAAGGCAGCCAGGTGCCCCTAATTGCCAGGGCGTGGGCATGAGCTTTTGTTAAGCCCACCTGTGCCTAATTAGGGCAGGCCCCCACTGCGCATGAGCAGGACCAGGGGGCCAATAAAAGGTGAGGCCTGAGACACAAGCTTAGCTCAGTCCTGAGCTAGCCAGCAGAGAGGCTAGTTGCTCTTAGAGTAGCAGCACTGATCTGGGCTAGTCAACTCTGAGAGCCGAAGGCTTGGAGTATTGCTTGTGAGTCTCTGCTGGAACACCTGGTTGGACCTTGAAGCGCCGTTCCCTAAAAGAGGTTTGTCTTGCTACACGAAGGTTTTCAAAACACTCCACAGAGCTAGAACTTCTTGGCTGCTTGTCATAAGCCACAAGCCACTAATGCTCAGTGCAGAGGGTTCAAGCAACAGTCAGTTTGAAGGAGACCAATTTGAGCTACACCCTCCCACTCACCAGAAAGCTCTGCATAGCCTACAGTACTCCAGAGAATAGAGCTACTCCAAAAATTAAGATTTGATGGCACACTGGCAATGCCATATGTTTATTTAACAGGATGAAAACAGCTTGATGAGGACACCACCAAGAGCAGTGATAAGCCTTAGGGGAGATAAACCAGGGGCCACAGTCCCTGCTAGGCAGTGCCTACACCTACAGGGTGCAGTGCTACTGTCCCAGGGCCAGGCAGGGCAGGGTGCTGACCACAGCTCAGGAACATCAGGTAATGGCAAGCACAAAGATCAAGTCCAAGCAATAATCCAGGAATGAAAGTAGAGACAGACAACCCTAGAACGGGGCTCAGACTTGTAGTCTAGAACTAGGCTGTCCAAATTTAATGGTCAGGGAAAACCAAAACCTAGAGAATGGAATTGCTCTCTGTTAGTCCTCTCTTCCCTCCCAGGGGAAGACAAAAGGGGATTAAGGAAGAGACTTTAAGGTTGGATGTCAATACTACAACAGGTTTAATAGAATCAGTAAGGGATAGTAACACGTGGGATGAGGAACAAATATATACAAATACACAGAAAACACGATCTCTATGATCACTGATATGAGTTCCAAAAGCCCCTTGTGGAAGAGCTGACTCAGAAAAAGGGCCCAAGGCTCTTCCCAGCAGCTGATCCTGTAGAGAACATGGTGAGATGATGACAAAGAGCAGAAGCCTCTCTCCAAGACCTCCAAGCACAGCAAAGCAGAAAGGAAGAAGGGAGCATGAAGGGGCAGACTTTGGGTCCTCATGGCTTTTATAGAGTATGTCAGGAAATGGGAGGGAATACTTACCTCTCTCTGTTCTTACCCCTGGATCTCTAAGTGTCTGAGGCACCCTCTCTCTATGTCCTGATATTGACACCATAAAATTAGCTTGGGTCTTCAGTCAAACCATAACATAAGCCAAAATGGAGCCTTCAGTCAGGAGGTGTGGGGCAGTCCCAGGTGAGGCCATCAGGGATTATTTGTGCTTTCACGACCTCAACATCTGTATGTAAGGTAAATTCTTCTGCATCTAACAATCATGTACAAAAATATTAATCATTCAAACTAAAGTGCAAGTCTTAGAAATGGCAAACGGAAAGTTATGGGCTGCAAATAATATCATGTTGCTCTTTGCAAGCTTTGCTCAGTGTAAGCATTGTTTTCACATTTCCCCATGAAACTCTGATGTAGCTAAATCGCTTTCCAAAGGATTTAAAAATAGAGATATCTTGATGGATTTTAAAAATTGCTCATTTTCTAGTCATCTTACAAAACAGGAGTAGTATTCACTCTCATCAGGACAATAAACAATTCATCAAAACAATGGTGTTTCTATAATGTGACCTGTTGGCAGCACCATGAAGAAAACAGAGTAGAACAGGTGCCTGAGCCTTAAGGAAAATTCTACAATAAGGTTTCTATCCTGTTTTGCATTTCCAGAATACTTAAAATTGCCTCATTAACTACTGCTAGCTGCAGTGGTAGCTCAGGTGAGACGGTGACACTGTCTCTGATTTATAACTCTCATCCATCCAGTCTGTACTGGGAACTTAAATCAGCATCCATCTCCTTTCCAGCAGACCGGTTTTGTCTGCTTTCAGTACTTACTTATTTCATTTTCCTGGTAGCACTAAATAAATTCATTTTCCTAAAAAGCAGCTAAGAAATCCTGGCATTCTTCCAGCATTTGAAGCTGAGGTAGGACTTTTTGCATGGGCATGTAGTGAGAGGAAAAGGGGCAATGGATTAAAACTTGAAGAGGGATCTTTAAGGTACCTTCCAACCAAAACCATTCTATAATTCTATAATCTGTCTGTGTCACTTACAGTTTATTGTGTCATGTGCTGGTTGTTTTGCTTGTGAATCAAGATATCTATAAAATCAACATGTATGGAAAACTTTCCATTCTCCACCAGTCAGAGAAAAGGTTTTTCATTCTGTTTTTAAATGATTAGAGCCCATCTTCCATCAGTCAGTTTTGGCCTCCTGGAATAATCAAAATCTCTTTAAGAAAACAATAAGACTGTGTGAAATTTTATCTGTTTACTAATGAAATTTGTTGATAGTGATTACTTCTTGATAGCTTTTATTACTTTCTTGCTGTATTTGTAATAAAATTTATAAATACAATATATCAGTAGGCTCATGATCAAGTTTGTTTATAAAAAGAATACGTACTAGATGGAAAAATTCAATAAACTACTTTATATCTTAACAGCTAAGTTATAGTAGCATTTGACATTAACTTAATATAATTGGTTTATCACTCCTGGGCAATGTTCACAAGAGGAAAAACCAAAAACTTTTCCTGTGCTGAGGCACCAGGAACTATATAGAAAATCCTCTATAAGTGATACGTGTTGTTTAAAGAAAATTTAATAAACTTTTACTAAAAACTTACACTTTTACTAAGCCTAACCTTCTACCCGGAGATACTTCTTGTCCTCACAACACCTTTGAACCAATGATGCCTATAAGTCTCACCACTTAGAAGTAAACAGTGTTAATTTCAGTCTTAAGCACAGATTAAAATACAGGCACAATCAACTTTTTAAGAAGTACTATTCAGCTGTTATTGTTCAGTACCACCCTAGAAAACAGCTTATCTTTTTTTCTCCTGCTAAAGGTGAGTTTCCATTAGTTAATTTTCATGCATCTCACTTCCTTACAGATTTTGCAAATAACAGTCATTCTGTGCCTCATGGTCTTCTTCTGACCCAACAACAAAATATGTTTTAATAACTAAAAAAAAAAAACTAAAAAACAACATTTCTGAAATTTTAGTATCCCCACTATGTATTATGGCTGCTGCCTAAAATGCTTTGACTTTGGAAATATTTATATGAGATCAGTTTCTCAGACTAGGGGAAATGTAGAGTAGCTCAGGGGAAAAAAAAAAAAAAAAGAGCAATGCAAAGGACGTCAGATTACCTGACGCTCTCGTTTCAGAGACCCAAATCATAGCCTTCTTCAGCTCCAGTTTCAATTTTGTTGTGTTATCAAGCATAACATCATTTCAGAGGAACGATACCATCAGCATTAGAGCTACAACATGTGACAAGCCTAGATTTATAAATTATTGTAATATTTGCCTAGGAATATCTATGTAAAATTCATATATATGAATATAAATTTTGTGTCTATATCCCCTCTGTATGGCATCTTTTGTCTATACATCTATAAGACTTACAGTAATTTTATGGGTAAAAAAAAGACTTTTCTAGAAAAATAGACATTTGTCACTGAAACACCTCATCTTACCCCTGGATATTTTACACAGCAGTACAAGAATAAAAAGAAGACAGTGATTTTGCACATATGTCTCTTTCTTAAAAGTCTGTTCACTTTTTTGAGGTTCTTGCCTACTGACAATCCAAAAGATGAAGCTTCTGAAAAATTCATGAAATGGGAGAAAATGTTCAGTGGAGAATTCCTTTTCACTTCAAACTCATTAACTTCCTGAAAACAAGGAAACTTCCTTTTGAGCAGGAAGCTACAAATATAAGTTTTGATCATGAACTGAGACAAGAGCACAGTCCACAAGGTACAAGTTAGAGATGCAAGTCAGTGCTGGGCCCCATAAAAAGAGTTATTTCAATAACACACAATAAACACATTTAAAGCTTAGTTTTACACCTGTATTCAAAAAATATGAACCATAAACCACATGATAAATGTGTGTAAATGTTCACTGAGACTTTGAGGTCAAACCACATCCCTCAGTCTATCAGTCAAACAGATTTTGCCATTGATTTTCACAGATTGCTCTTTTCACAGATTGCACAAATATAGTGTTTTAACCTTTTACTGCTGTAAGCTGTCACAATGGTCCATCTCACCATCGCTGTGGTCCTTCCCCATACTTAGGCCTCATACTTCACATTATCTCAGTATCTCATTATTAGAAACATGGCAACCCATTCTTCATTGTATTAACTTTGAGTTCTTCAGAATAGTAGAATCTGAATTTATATATATATATATCATTTTAGAGGATAAAGAGGTTATTGTGTAAGTACTGGGGACATGCACTATATGTAATTCATATTTAAATTGTATGGTTGGCCTCGGTTGTACATGTGAGAATATAATACACAGTCAACCTTTCAATCTTACATATTGTATTTTCTTAAATGCCTGTTAGCACTTACTGGTAGGTGGCTTTGATGCACTGACACTTTGGGGATTCATCTAGTGACAAGAAGAAAAACCTAAAACAAATGCAGTAAGCCTTGACCATTTGGAAAGCATTGAAGCATGTCTAAATACATCTTGGTTGTGTTTACTGCTATCCTTCTCAGCCAGCTCCCACTTCTCTGTTTCCTATTTTGAATTTTTTTTCCTATTATAAAGCTTTTCAGTGGAACATTCAGTGCAGGAAAATCTGTTTCCTTCATGCGTACAGTACCTGAAGGAATCTCAGAACTCTTTAACATTAATAACAAGAGCAACTTCAAATATCTTTTAATTCAGACCATGGAATTTTTACAAGATTTCTTTCTTCTTCTGCCTAAGGAAATAGGTCTAAACTCTTGAGAATATTTTTTTTTTTTTCTAAAAGCTCACCCAACTTTTTATAAGTTTAAAAGCCAAAGAACAACTATGAAAACTAGCAATTGAAAAAAAAAGAAAACAAATGAAAAAACACACTAACAATTTCCTTGAAATTTTATCTGACCATTAGTCTTCTTTCCAGTTTACTATAGTTTTCAGTTGTTTTGCATATATAAGATACATTAACATTTACTTCCTCTCTGTCACTACTGAACTCTTCTAGAGCTAATTAAGGTAGAAATGCAGCAATTTCAGTTTCATGCAAAACAGCTAAAGATTGAAACTGATGCCCTTGCAGACATTTTCTATTGTTTTTCTGGTAAGTTTGGCACATTGCAAGACTTCTTGTTTTGCAACTAGACTACATGTTTAGGTTCAGAATTAGCTCAATATATTTGTTCCTTCATTGTATACCTCAAAGGTTAGCTATGTGTTAGTGGGAGAACAATTAGAGAGAATGTTGCTTGATGCAGGATTTCTGAAAGGGCCTTCAACTTTCACATCACATATTTTAAACTGGACACTTAAGCCAGGCATGCAGGTATCCAGATATGGGGTGATAAGTCATATAAAAGCCTGAAGATTGAAAATAAATTGCATAATTATCTTACTAAAAAAGCTAAATATACCTATTATTTCCCTAATTCCTAAATCTTAACTGTATTTAATAAAGTATTATTTATTAAAATGTTCCATATTCAATTAGAGTTTTTTTTCTTAACCTAGATTAACTAACTTTGTATTACAAGTTTTCAGGTGTTCTCATTATTCCCTCCTCTGCTCCATAACAAATCCCTTAATTTCTTCCACTAAGTTCACTGTTTCCTTACTCAGACTTCATCCTGCAAAATCTCCTTCTTTAGTTTTATCAGGGCTCACCTTATTCTACAAAAAAGGATTTTTCAAACTTTTGCATAAGTTTTTCTCAGCAGAGTAAATTTCACCTTCAGTAAAGAGGTTCTAATTTTTTTTCTTTGAGAACTTACTGTTTTTTGAGTGTTCTCTTAGCAGACACTGTTACTTTTCAAGTAACTTTCTATAGAAACACACTTCTTCAGGTTTAAAAAGAAACATTTGTTACGTCAACTCTTATTCTTAAAGATAAATATGCTTATAATTTAAACTAAGAAGTTTCCTGGTTCCTTTAGAGCTCAAAAAATATTTTGCTCTTTTTTCTTCTTTTTTTTTAAGTTAAGCTTTAATCATGTTGTGGATAACAGTGAAAGAACAATTTTTCCATACAGGCAGATATGAGTGTGTTCAGAAGGCACTGGCCATTATGAGTAACGGAAGAAGACAAGTACAGATTTTAACATAACTTTGAAGTAAGCAATTCCGAGGCTTGAGAAACAATTTTCCTCAGTTTGACAGTCAGTAGGTACTGTCAGAGCAGCTTTTTTACTTCATTCTAAGTGTCATACTACAAAAGGAGAGCCCTACAATATAGGCAGCTAAAATAATAAAATCAAGCACTTAGAATTGTAAAAATCAAGAAACTGAAGGTGCACTTGTGATTTTAAATTTATTCCTTTTTAGATATACATTATCATCAAATGTCATTCCATTATTACTTTGAACATTTTCCACGTAAATCTGATACAGTGTGTAGTCATTACTCAAGTGAGTAAATATCTGGTGGCAAACTTCAAGCAATCTTTATCTACAAGAACCTTTATTGAAACAGAGACCTGATAAATAGGCTACAATGATGCATTGGTCAATAACATTAGGAAACACAGAATTTTAAATATTGTGCTACATTAAGTGCCCTTGAATAGATATAATATTTATTTATATGACCGATCAAGCATCCTTTCTCTAGGGCTGCTGTTTCTCCTTTTGGGACTATACTGCAGCCTAAATTGCAAAATGTCACAAGACACTAAACCTGTAAATCCCCAGTGCTCAGTGCTCCTGTGTCCCTCAGTGCTGCAACCCCTAATCCCATGTGGTGCACATGAGTATCAGTAGTTGTTCATAATAAATGCAAAGACATTTTCCTTTAGGATCAGTTTCCTTCAAAACCAATTTGTTCTGTATAATCTAGTGAAATCTACAAAAGAATTTTAGAAAGGGTAGAAAGCCCAATGAATATAATGAAGATATGAAGAGGAATTCAGATATTGTAGAGGATGAAGTTAGTACAACCTACATACACACTCTAACAGACCCTTAATTACAAAATGAAAGGACTGAAGAACAGCTAGCAAGATTCCCTGACAGCCTTTCTAGTAACATGACATAACATAAAATGACATATTTTAAAATTAATGACATTATTACTGTACTGTTTCATGAAACTCTTAAGTGTGTTCCTGTCAGTACTCAAACTTGTGCAAAAGCACAAGTCACTTCAAAAGTTTTCTGAGGGGTTTTCTTTTTAACATTCTCTGTGTGTCCTTAAGTCATTATCTGAGAGCTTGTAGCTGCCACCACCAGACAAGCAGACACACACACACACAGAGGAGTTACCAACACCCATTTTGTACCTGATGCTGTGGTTCCTGCTGCTGTCTGTGCCTTCCTCCTGCTGCTGGCTCCCAGTCCCTGGATGGCTGCAGGGGCTGCTGCAGGGACAGACCTGTTCTGCCTGCTTCCAGCCAGCTCCAATAGCCCCACTGCAAGGCACAGCTGAGCCCTCCAACCAAGCTGGTGAGGCCTCCAGGAAGGGTATTTAAAGAAAGGCCAAAGGCTTCATGGCAGTGTGAGTGATGAAGAAAAGAACCGAGAAAAGCAGTCGTGCAAACACCAAGGTGACTGAAGAAGAAGGAGAGGAGGTGCTCCAGGCACTGGAGCAGAGGTTCCCCTGCAGCCCATGGTGAAGATCATGGTGGAGGAGATTCCATTCTACAGTCATGGAGGGCCCTAGGACACAGCAGGTGGATATTTCTCAAAGAAAGCTGCCACCATGGACACCCCCACCCCCACTACCCCCATTCTAAAAAGTTTCTCTTTATGGCTTTTTTTTTTTTTTTCACGCTGAAGTTCAATCACCCAATATTTTTTATTGGTTTTGATTCAGAAAAATACACTAATATGCTTCACACTGACCTTTCCAAGAATATTTTCTTCTTATAAGGTGTACTCAATAACAGTCTCAAATCTAATGAAACCTGTTTGACATCACAGGTAAAGAATTCTCACAAATATTTAATACAGGTAATATTTGTCAAGCATCATCAGAATCTGTGTATTTTTTCAATTATTAGGTCTAAATAATCTTTCCAGAAACATATGATTACACATCAAATCATAAAGAAGTTCCAAATTCTGAACTGTTAATAACTGTCAGTGAAATCTAAGAAAATCATTGTTTTTAAAACCTCCTACTACTTTTCACTGTTTCTCTTTGGCTTTAATTACAAGGAAACCCATGCACGTCTTGACCTGTCTACACAGCTATCCAGGAAAATTCTGATCTGGGCTGGATGGTACAGTAAAATCTCCTTGGCTTAGTAAATCCTGCTTTTTCTAACCTGTGAGATGGATTATCAGAGCCCTCCCTATGCTTCATGCTAGCACAGATGAACTGCTACATGCAGTTCAAGTACATATTTTAAAACTAACTTGGTAACTCTAACCTACAGCAGTCCCACAGAAATAAGTGCCACCTAAACCTACTCACAGATGATTTGGCTGCATATGACATGACAGCTGCTGTTGATTCTAACTTAATATCATTAACCTATGAAAATGCACTCAGCATAACTGCAGCCTGCCATGCTGAACTTCATAAAGTAGTTCAAATCATTGTTTGCTGCAGGTCATTAAGAAACTGGTAAACAGACTATTTAACAGTGATGCTATTGTAAATTTTCCATGACAGCAGTCACTGGTATCCTGCTGACAAATGATAATGTCATTGCAATGTGTCCTCAGAGCTCAGTAATTACTTCTGTATTCATGAGTGTATTTGTCTGGAAGTTTACCTGATCTGAATGCAAAGCTCTCAGCAAAATTTACACATGCTAAGTGCTTCTGGTGCATGTAAAATATGAACATGTTCAAAATAACTAAGAATTAACAAGAATTAATCTGTTCACCTGGGGCATTATAACATCCTCTTCTAGCCACTCAAGATTCTTCCTGAAATACTACATTCCTTATTGAGCTATTGCTTTTGCTCCCTACCTTAGAAGATAATGCAATTAGAAAACATTTCAAGGAATGAAAAGCTGAATGCTTTCAAAGAACTGCAAAAAAACCTTAGCTTTAAATGTGTTCTGCTGACCTCAGTGAAACAGGCTTTTGTTATTTTCAAACACCACTAGTGTAGCTGTAAGCATAGTTTTATGACGGTGATTCCTTCGAGCTGCTTTTAAACCTTCCAAGCTATTTGCAGGACTAACACCTGAATTTTAGTAGTTATACAATAGCTAATAATTCCTCAATGGGTTTATAGACTAAAGTGCTCACAGTCTAATTAAACTTACCTTCAAGTTCAAAAAGAAGTAAATAACATTGTATTTGTAGCATCAGTGGTTATATATGAGAAGTCATATTAGATGGGGATAGTCGAAGATACAAGAAACTACCTATCTTTAAAAGAGGGATAATGGGGAATCCAAAGAAAACAGAACACTTCTCTTAACTGTGGACTACTGAGAAATGGAAAAGATGTGTAAATGATGAACTTACAAGCACCTGAAGAATAATAAAAAGAGCCATTATGGATTTTTCAAGCACCAACTATTTCAATCCAAGCTTATCTTCTTGGACAGGATAACTGGAATATGAAGAATAAATTTAAGAAAAATAATTTTGCTGTACCTTGAGTAAGACTTCTAATATATTTTCCATCTTAAATACTCACAGGAAAATGAGGGAAATGTTCACATGAAAAATGAAAAAACAAACCAAAAAGACTGTTTGTGGCTGCTTGAAAGACTCTTCTCAAAGAATAGCTATCAGTAGTGAACAGAGATTTTCTTTCAAACTGTTTCCCTCAGAGACTGAATTCTGTTGTTGTTCAATATTTTAATTAAAGTATGCATTACAAAGTAAATTAATAAAATTTGTAGATGAAATCAGGTTATGTTAGTGTTAAAGAAGTCTCGAGAAAAAATTCAGAATTCAAAACTGTCATAATAAAAATGTAAACCAGAATTAAATAAATAAACAAGTATAAAGAAAGTTCAGAGCACTGTAAGGAGAAATGAACACTTAAAATGTTAAATGAGGAAAAAGGACCTGCAAGTTTAAGTGCATTAGAAATGACCTGTGAGTCAACAGTGCAGCATTACTGCAAAGAATGGAAAGCAAAAATCTTGCAATTTTGCAGGTAAGATATGGGTGGGGATCATTTTCTTCTCCTTATTTTTTTCATGGAGAATGAAACTGGAACAGTGAGAGCAGTCTTCAGTGCTCAGACACTTGTAGTTACTCTGTAGAAATATATCAGAAAACAGCAAGGAATAGAATAGGGCTGAGAACACGTTATCCATGAGGGAAGATTGCAGAAATAGGGTTTCTTTTAGTCCAGGCAGGATAAGAGTTGATAAATCTTCCTGGATATGGAGGACTGAAAGACAATGATTGATTGTTACAAGTTGTTCATGAGAAAGAAAATAAAAAAACCCCACAGTTTAACTTGCAGTAAAGACTATATAGGTCATATATTAGTGGAAAGGAAAAACAAACAAAAAAAAAAAAAAAAAAAAAAAAAAAAAAAAAAAAAAAAAAGAGAGAGAAAAGGGTAGAACAGAAAGAACACTCTCAGAAAGTCTTTTGACAGAAATACTAAAAAAAATCTATCAGATAAAAATCTCTGTGGGAAGCTGTAGCATATTTGAAGCTTTCCTAGTGCCAGGGGACTGGACTATGTAACCTTTGGAAATCTATGCTATGCCTACATTTCTAATTCAATGACCACATGATGTACTTTAGCAGGGACCACTTATGGATTTTTTAAGAGAGTGCTCTAAGTGACATAAGGTTAGATAATTTTTACCCTTCTGCAGTGTAGCATTTTCTTTCCCAAAAGACACCCTTTCTTCCCCTGCACACATTTACAGACCAAAATGCTATTCAGGACAGCTAAAAACAGAGGAAGCTCCCATAAAATGTATTTTGGATTATTTTCATAAATATGTCTATGTGAAGAATTAGGAAAAAATCTGAATTGTTTAAAAGATGCTTCATGAGTAAGTTTTCTATGTGTAGTCCCTAGCTTCACAGAATATGAGTCACTGTGTATTAAATATTAAATAAATCAACAGCTTTAACATTGATTGCTTTTAAGGGATTTTAGTGCTAGATGAGGTCATTACAGCACTGATGTGCTTCATGTAACTTCACCTGGTAGTGATGATGTTGTATCTTGATGTTGGTAAAGATAACTCATCTTTACTATACATTCTTTTTTAACAAATAACTGGATAAAACTTGACATGTCTTGTCTATCAGAATACTTGTAGGAATTTCAAATAAATACTAGCTCTGTTTACAGCACATAAGACATCAAAGACTGTTCTTATTTTTTTAGGTAAACAGATCCTAGTTCTACAAACACACAGCACGTGGCTATAGGTGAATGGCAGCAATTATCCCACCTGCAGCTTATGTGATGTGGGGGACAACTGCTGAAAGCCAGCTAGACATAAAGTGAACAGGTTTATTCAAGACAGACTTTAACTCCTCTGTGAAAAGAATAATAGAAGTTTGATTACAGAAAAGCCAAAAATGTGGGCTGAAAATGCATCTTCTAATGCAGGTAATATTGCATGAGATCCAATCAATGTGAAAATTAAGCAGAAAATAGAATCATGTTAAGAAAAGTATTAGAATGTTTGGT
Source organism: Calypte anna (assembly GCF_003957555.1). NCBI lineage: Eukaryota > Metazoa > Chordata > Aves > Apodiformes > Trochilidae > Calypte > Calypte anna. The sequence continues at coordinate 183,118,938 of NC_044244.1, read as the reverse complement.
TGTTTGTTTTTTTTTCTCCCAGAGCTAAACAATAGTTTCATCTAAGTAATTAATGTTTTGATGCAAAAGTACAGATGGTATAAGAGCAGAATATTTAGCAGTCAGTTATGCAGATACAGGTCTGTTAGGAACTGGGAAACGTAAGACTGGATCACAGGACATAGGTGAAAATATCATTTTTATTGGCAATGAACCACACTAAAAATGTTTTTACAAGCATTTTAGTGTAACAAATTGCAGGAGTTAAAAAGACAGAACAGAGGCTTCTGATTCCATGAGTGTGGCAGGATTAGGGAGGTGAACAGAAATGAGCTAAAAAACAACAACCTTCAAACAAAGGTGAATTTTGGGGTTTTTTATAGGAAATGACAATTAGGACAATACAGAAAGCCACTCTGTGTAGTGAACAGATGCTGTTCTTCCTACTGTTCTGACATCTTCCTCACCCTGATGCTTAGATTTTGTCAGGGGTTATGGCAAAACATTCTAGTGAGAAATAGTAGGAAAATGAAACATATTTTCCATCATAAGTTGGTAAAAAAAAATGGAAGAAAAGGTTTGAGGTGAGAAACTTGAAATTTTTCATGGAAATAGTGTGATGTTTTGGTATGTTTTGTTTTCTTTCCTCAATAGAACAAAAAAAAGAAAAATCTGCCTTTTCATTTTAAAACATTTTTTATTCAGAATTAATTCACATTCTAAATATCTGCAATTATCTAAGTCAAACTTCTGTCTCCAGATTACTTTCTTCACATTCTGCCCATCTTATTTCACATGGAACTCAGTTTCACTGAGAAGTTTTTAACTGGGGGGTGTGTGTGTGTTCATTGTAACTGTGGCTATTGTTTGCTTAGAATTTGTATAATCAGCATCCTACTCCCAACTTAAAAAGGCAATATTTAAGTAACTGCATGATTCAGAACAGCCATGTACATGCCTCCAATCCATAGTAGAGGGAACCATGGATGAAAAGCCTTTATTTCTGCACTTTCCCTTTCAGGGAATGACCAGCTTGGCTGGAGTTTGTATTGTGGATGTTTAGCAACCAGACACCTCAGGCATATCCAGAGGAACCCTTCCTTCGCTGCTTTAGAAAAGTAGTCAAGTGAGTAAGTATAAAAACCAGAAATGAAATACACTTATTTGAAACAGTTTTTCATGTAAACTTACTGGCAGTTGGTCTCACTTGCACATTACCTAGAAGACTAGCATAACACACTTCAAAACAGAAAGCAGCATTAGCAAAAGTTGATCTTTTTCTCCACTGTACAAATAAGGCTAGGTGGGCTTAGGCAGAATGCATTTAAGGTGGTGCATTTTCCCCACATGCACACCTCTGATTGATAAGGAAATTACACAGTCCTTCAGAATTGCCTGCCATTTACTACTGCAATAAGCTGCATTTAGGGAAGAAATACTGCTTCAGACTTTCATAGTTTTGCAGGTACATCTCATGATGCAGCTCAGGTTATAAAACTGGAGCACAAGAAACTTCTTTTACCACTAAAAAGTAACAAAGATGAGAGAAAAATTAAAGGGCATAGATTCCTATTTTTTATTTTATCAAATTTTCAGGGATTTTTTTTCTTTTATCAAATTTTCAGGGACTTAAGGTGTCTGGAAAGTATTGCAGAAGAATCTCTCAGTATTAATTCACTGAGCAATAAAATGGCAAAAAGAAAAAGCAGTACACGTGGGAAAAATAACCTTTACTATGCATTCACAACAGAAGTGTCTAAATTAGCTATTACAACTCAGGAAAAAGATCTTGAAGACTTTGTAGATAGTTTCCAGAAAACATTGTCTTCATGCTTAGAGGAAAATGGCATTTTAGGAATGATTAGGAAAGGAAATTATTAAAACAGAAACCAGTTTTACACCTGGAAAAACGTCTCTTATTCTGTGTTCTAATTTTCAGAAATCCATAAGAAGCAGAGATAATAGTGGCAAGGAGGACAGATATATAGTATAAACTATAAAGATATAGGAGGACAGAATAAATGGTGCAGGATTCTTCACATTTGAAGAAGTGACTGAAGGGTAATATTAAAAGTTATCCATAGAAAACTATGGATGATATGTCAGGGTGAATGATTTTTACCTCTTCTTTTCTTACAGAAGTGTCAGGCAATGGTTAATATAAAATAATATTTAAATAATATTTAAAACCAACTAAATAAACTGCTTCCTAAGAATGACATTATAAAGTCCATTTGCTTAGGCTGTTGCATACAGCAGAATATATGGAAATAAGAACTGTCGGAAACTTCAACACAAAGGTCTCTATGAAAACTTTGGGTTAAAAATCTTAAAGGCCTGGCTGTTAGAAGGTTGAGCACTCAGCAAGGAAAAACCTCTCCTAAGTTCCTTTAAGTTCAAATGCAGGAGTCCTCAGCTTCTCATATGCTTCCTTAAAAAAACCACCAGCAGTTAATATTAGACATAGGATGCTGTCCTAGGTTGACATTAAATCGAACGTAATATGGCAGATCTTAATTATATCAGTGTTGCTACATTTTACTCAAACTGAAATAATCCTGACTCATATCAGCATGATTTAAAGCATAATGAGGATTTTTTGCTTTCTGCAGGGTGACCACAATAACTTCTCCTTTCATGGTCAAAGTCTCTCACCACATGAGTTTAATTTCTGGAGGTTAATAAGGTTGTGAAGGATGATACTGGCACACAGGGTGATGGAAAGGAGTGGGACTAGTGGATAAATTTATTGAAAACCAAATGCACTGTACTACACTTATTTCAGTATCAACACTCTTAATGAGGAGCTATTAAAAATAATTACCTGTGGTGCCTACCCTAGAATTTAGATGAATGAAAAATAAGTCAATAGAAATGAAAATGGGAAAAACCACTTGTTGTGCCCCCTCTGGTGGGCAGCTCAAGGAGACTCAGACTGGATTCCTTCACAGAGGGGAGCAGAGGGTTAGATCCAGTCCTCCTCTCTCCTGTCCCTCTCATCAAAGGTCCTAATGGCATGCCTAGACTTAAACTTTTCTCACTCCTTCTGGGACAGGGTTAACCTTTTCTTAGTTACTGTCCTTTAACAACCCATTCTGAGAGATCAACCTCTTGAATTCTTGGTACTCTAGGAGTAAGACCAGTACCAGGATGCTTAAACAAAACACTACTTAAAATTCAGGTAAGATTACAAAGCTTGTCAAGAAACACACAACAGTATTACTCTTAAGGCAACAGGTTACAACTAGCAAAACTTAGCAAAGTAATCTCACAATAACAGGTGATAACCAGTAAAAACTTAGCAAAATTAGAAATAGTTACCCTTATGTGCTAAAAATAAGGTTAGAAACAGAGAAAGAGAGAGGAAAAAAAAAGACAGAAAGAGATGAATAAAGAGAGGGATAGAAAAGATGTTACAACTGTAGCAGCCACTGATAGTCTCAGCATGATGTTGTAGTGGATGGCTTGGATGTCAGGTGCACATGCAGCATTTTGAGTCTTCCTCTTTTATGCTAACTGCCCCAGCCTCTCCTGAGTGATGTTTGAAAGGTCACTGAGTTTGTGAATGTTCTGGAAATGAGTCAGTGTGGCATAGGGGTCCAGGTTGTGACTTGACTTCCCCTTACTGGGTTGACTGAGCATGCTTATTTCTGTGCATGCTCCTTGTTCAGGGAAACATTTCCTTACACAGGATGTTCACAAGAATGCACTCTGTATCTGCAGGACCCCTCTTGCTGGCCACTGTTCCTTATCAAATAAGAAAAGTGTCTTGTTTATCAGGATGGGCACTGAGTGAGACGGTCCCCTTGTAAGAGCAGTATCCAGGTGGCTTATCAAATGAGGACCCCACCCAAGCATAATGCCCAGTTTGTCAGGGGAGCTGTTTTGAGACAATTATTAATTTCAGCACTCCACTGTAAAGTGATTTCCTGAAAATGAGTTCTGCTACTGAAAGAAAACTGTACCTGCTCTGCTGCACTGCTAATGTATTCATTAATGCTGGTATCACTTCAAAGGGTGATATGAGACCGTGCCAAGGGGTGGAGTGTAAAGAATTCTAGATAGATGATTTGTATTTTATTTATTTTTTATTGCCCAGAAGGGCTAGGTTCTTCACAAAAGACATAGCCTTGTCCCAGAATTACAGTCTAATAGATCTATTTGACAGATATGTGAGCTACAACTTTTCATAAGGCAGGAAAGGACCAAGAAATGACAGGGTGTTGAGTCAATTGTTTTCTCCATCATTCATTTATTGCTGAAACATTTCCAGTGACCACACAGTGAAAGCTGCAATGAGAGTTACACTGGAAGAAGCTTTAATCTAACTGATGGAATCCAGTTTTGGGGTGGAATTCTGTACTTAGATGTCATCGGAAGCTGTTGTGGTGCATAAGCTGAAGAAGTTCCTTTATCAGCACTGGCACACTGCTAGGTCAAGGTGTTGTCTGGTTTTCATGCTGTTACTGCCTCTGTGCACCTGGAACCTTGTGGAGAGGGGGGTGGCAGATCTTTATTTCTATGTCTCCTGGTAGTGAAATCTCTCTTCTCTTTTCATGTTCTCTGTACTCCTAATTGCCTCAACCTCTCCTCAGAATAATCACAGCTTCTCTTTCCTCCTTCCTCTGTCAAATCCTGTTCTCCCTCACAAAGTCACATGTCTCCTGACACATAATGACATGCCTTTTTACTAGACTATATAGCAATTTACATTTTGAATGTATAAATATGAATCAAAGTTGCTACTTCAGAATGTGGGTATTTATCAGTACATATGCATCACACACTCTATCCATACAGCAAAGCCATCTGTCTCCTTCATATCCTGTTTTTCCTTTGGGATTCCCATAAGGTAAATGCCTCTGCTATCTTCTCTGCAGTTTTCTTCCTTCTGGCTAACATACAGCCTCCATTTCTTCTCTAATACAGATCTTCAGATGTTCTTCTGGTTTCTGCAGGGTATTTTCATAAATTTATTTTGAGCCCAAGCACAAGATTATCTGATCAAGAAACTAGCCAAAGCTTTCCAACTCTTACCAGAGGTAAAAACCATCATACATCTTCTGCAGCAGAATTCATCCAGGTGCAGCATCAGATAGTCAGCCTCTCAGATGATGCTCTGAAGAGTGAGTCTTCTCTAGAGGTGGCCTCTAAGCAAGGTCAACAGTTACTGTTATGAGCCCTGAGGCAAAGCAGGCATTCAATAACAGCCAGCAGTCCCTCTCCAGACCCTATGCAGTCTATTCTCTTCATAGCCTTTATACATTCAATAAACAGTTTACAATTATATCTTAAGTCTGCTATTTTTTGTTTTGTCCCTCTTTCCCTTACCTTCTACAATCTCCATAAGCTGTATGAAGGGAATGAGAGGGAGGTAGGGACCCAGCTCAGAAGTGTCTTCATGCAGCAGCTCTCCAAGCAGCCAGCAGGAAAATGCACAAACTCTCCCATCTGGTCTCCTCTTCCTTGTCAGCACACAACTGTACTGGGCTCATGTTGGCAAGGTCCTGGGAAGAGGTGTGTGTGCTGCATGGTGGCCTCTGTGAGAAGACACCAAGACTTGCTACTGCTGCCCAAAGCTGAGCCCAGAAGGTAGGCTGGTGTCACCTCTGAGATAACTTTTTTAAGAAAGGATTAAAAAAAAAAAACAAAAACAAACAGCCCAGTGATTACTAAGGCCAGTGAAGAGGGGAATAAGGTGTTCCAGGCACCGGAGCTGATTCCCTTGCAGCCCATGGAGAAGACCATGTCAGAGCAGGTATCAACACCTCTGTTTATACATGATCCCACCCTGCATCAGCTGGAGATGCCTGAAGGAAGTGGCAGCCCATGGATAGCCCATGCTGGAGCAGGGTCCTAAAAGAAGCTGTGGCCTGTGGAGAGGAGTCCATGCAGGACCAGGTTTTTTGCAAGGAAGTGCAGGCTGTGGAAAGCCTATGCTGGACCATTCTGTTCCTGATTACATCCCCTGGGAAGGATCGCACTGGAGCGGGTGAAGAGTACGAGGAGAAAAGAACGGCAGAGACAAAGGGTTACCATCTGACAAGGACTCTCATTCCTTATCCCCCCGCACTGCTCAGGGAGAAGAGTTGTGAAAGGTGTGAAGCTGAGCCTACAAAAAGGTGTATGTGGAGGGTGTTCTGCAGTTTTGTCTCTGTTTCTCACCATCCTACTCTATTCTTAATTTGCAATAAATTAAATTAATTTTTACCAAGTTGAGTCTGTTTTGCCTGTGATAGTAACCGGTGAGTGATCTTACAGTCCTTATCTTGACCCACAAGCTTTTCCATCTTGTTTTCTTCCTGTGCAGGGAGTGAGAGAGGAGCTTGGTGGGCAATGAACAGTCAGCCAAGGTTAACCCACCACTACAAGAGTGAGTCTATTTCACCTTTCTTCCCTTACAGACTTAATTTTGATTGCATCCCCATTATCTTTCCCGTTCCAGCTTTCCTGTAAGATAAATGTTGTGATCATCTGCCACTCACTTCTCAAATCTTACTGAAATGGGATTTTTCCTTTCTGATGCCGCAATTTTTTTCCCCCTTGTGTCTTTTAAACAAATCTGCTATGGGCACCTTTTCCCCTTTCTTTCCTCTGTTTTCCATAGCTGCAAAAATGATCCTGATATGTTTAAGCAAGACAGTGTCAAGTAGAGGATGTGATTATTTCCAGGAATAGCACTGTGCCAGGAATATTGCATTCATCTCTGATCGTCAGTGTGAGGAATCAAAGCTAGACAAATGCAACAAATGAGAGTAGGTAACACCTGGAACAACTTACCCAGGGAAGTGATGGATTTACTATCTCTTGAAGTCTTTAAATCAAGATTGCATATTTCACTAAAATGATTGTTCTAATTCCAACCAAAATCATACACTTGATGTAGGAACTGCTAGGTGAGACTCGTGGCCAGGTCAGATTAGACCATTGTATGAAATGGTTCCTTGTGGACTCTCAAGCTAAACTGAAGTTAACATGCTACCATTATATTTGAAAAAAGACCAAAAGATATTCCTCAGCTCAGTTGGTAAGCAGTATTTTCTGTGGCACTATAATGGACATTTGGCTGAAATCCTAACCTTTCATACATATTTGTCATGAATTCATGTGAGTGCTACCAAATTTATGAAATGTTTTATGTGCTTCCAAGTTCACTCGCTCTTACTGGTGAAGAACCATCCAGTCACTGATGAATGGAAAGATTACTCTGCTTTCATTACTTTCTACTTGGATTTGTAAAATAAAAAATTTAAATGCTTAAGGATGAAAGAAAGGAGGAACCAAATTCTGGGGACAATTTAGGGACATGAAGGAGGCAAGGCAAGGAAATAAAAAACAGAGACCAGCAAGAGCAAAAGCAGAGATCACAAAAAGCCATGAGTAAATAATATGAAGCATAGTCCTGAAGATTCACAGAGGAAGGATGGGAATACATGGAAGGAAAGTAAAGGGAAGTAGAAGACTTACTGAAAAACAAAGGGATGAGCATTCTGAAATACAGGCAAAGTCAATTTGCCATTGATCTGCAAAGAAATCTCTCCAAGACAATTCATTTACAGGAGCACTACACCCTCTCACACACACACACGCAGACACACTCACACACATGGTCACACATTTCCATGCAAGGGACATTATATATATATATATGTTTTCAGTGCTCTTTGCTTGCTCTTTGTGGTAAGTGGTTGATGCTAAGGAACTCATAAGCATGCTTCAGAAATCACTGTCACCAGCAATTAAAAAGGGCATGTTTTAACCCAAAATAAGAGAGGTTGTGAGTACAGGCAGCAGTAGCAATCTCAGAAAGCAAATCTGAGCGAAAAAAGGAAAAACTCTGGTCTTGTAGCAAATGTGCATGTTTGAACACAGAGCCACAAAGTTCACCTAAAGAATCAGTATTATTTTAAATTACCAATTAACATAATTTTAAAATTAATTTATTGAATAAGTCATTCCCTATGACTAACAGAAATCTCTCTTCAAAGCCTCATGTAAAGCTAGAAGCTGCCTTCTCTGACAGACACTATTGTTGTATGATTTCATTATCTATCATTTATTATATATATCTTTTAATTATTAAGTGATATATCCTCTGACAGCCACTCTGGGGAACTTCCAAGGCTTGGGAAGAAAAATCCAAAGACACCAGGAAGAGTCTAGACACAAAAAAGCTCCATTATTTAAAATAAATAAATAAATAAATAAATGAAACATTGAGGGAGAAAAGCCGGCGGCATAGGAGCAGCGAAGTTTTCCTTTCATTTGCTCTCCCTCCTTTTGGCATGAGTGCCCACAAGCGCCGAGCGCTTCCCTCTTCTGGTCCCTCTGCTCCATCCTCTGCCGCAAACCCCGACAGCGAGGAGGGGGTCCCGCTCCTCCCGTGCGGAGCGCAGCGTGCCCTACATCTCCCCTCGCTCCGCAGCTGCTCAGCACATGCCGATACGCTCTGCCACCTTCATTAATAATAATTGGTACTTAGTAACACCAGCCCCAGACGCGCGAACGATGGTTTGCAGCGGCCGTGCCTCCCCCGCCCCGCGCAAAGCATAGGACAGTGACCTTGGGGGGCCTTCTCCCTAAACGTCCGCAGCACAAACTGCCGCGCCGCTGCGCGCCCGCGGATGCACGAGTTGAAAAAATAGGGGGAAAATAAAATAAAATAATAATAATAAAAAAATTAAAATCCCCGTCGCTTTCGCGGTGTCTACGACCGCCGGCGCTGCGGTGCGCGGCCGAAGCCTCGGACGGCTCGGCGGGGCCGGGGGTGCGGAGCAGCGCGGAGGGGAACGCGCGGCCGCTCCCCGCCCGCGGCGGTTGGGGCGGCGGCGGGGAGCGGGGGGGGGCGCACGGCGCATGTCCGCCCGCGCCGCGCCGTGCCGTGCCGCCACTAGACGCTCCCCCCCGCCGCCAAACTCACCACCATCTTCTGCATGTGCAACATTTGCAGCCGGACAGAAACCGCTCCCCGGCGATGGAGACTGCGGGAAAAATCCGGCGTGGCGGGATGGGTTGCTGAAGCGGCAGCGGCAACCGGGAGAGAGGCAGAGCGAGAGCGGCAGACGATAGCCGACAAATACTAAAACAAAACAAAAAAAGAAAAAAAAAAAAAGAAAAGAAAAAAAAGAGAAAAGAAAAGAAAAAGAAAGGAGGAAACCTCTCTTTTTCTCCCCTTTCCCTATTTTTTTTTCTTTTAATTCTTCATTTTATTTGTAGCCACCTCGTCCTCAATGCCTCTCTGAGCAGCATCTAGCGAGCGAGCGGGAGAAGGCGAGACAGAGAGGCAAAGGAGAAGATGAGGATAATTTGCAGACTGCTTGTCTTGTTGTTTTCTGGCTTTTGGGGACTAGCAATGGGAGCTTTTCCTAGCAGTGTGCAAATAGGTAAGCGCTGCATTGAGCTGTGTGCGTGTGTCCAGGGGTTCAATCCTTTGCAAAGTGAGTTGGGAAAGGAGGCTCTGAACGCAGTTTTCAGGTTTCGCCTCCTCTACTCATCTCATTTCCCTGCCTTCACGAAAAATCCGCGTGTTTGTGTTGGTATGCCTCCCTGTGTGTGTACACATGTATCTGCGTGTGGTAGAGAGGATGCTTGTTTTGTGCAGAACTCGTTTCAGCTCCGGGGAATGTAGGTTCATAAGGGAGGAAGGGAAGGGGCTTGGGGCTGCTTCAGCCCCCTCTGACATCCCCCGCTTTTGCCTGGCTCCCGGAGGGGTGCCGGGTTATGTGCACCGGGGTTGCGGTAGCCGGCAGGAGTGGGGGGTAAAAGGTAACGTGCCCTTTCTTCTCACAGTTGGAAAGTTTGAGATTTTGTAGGTCTCTCCTTGTAGTCCTGCGCCCCTTCCTCACCCTTTCCTATCGCCTCCCGCTTCCCTTCTTTAGGACGTGTTTCGGATGGGACGCAGCTATCTGAATTCTTTCCAGCTCAGCTCCATCACTGCATCATTTCTCGTGGACTTGTAGAGATGCTGCTAATAATAAGGCTGAGCTGCTCCCTGCCTGCACATGGCTGCAGAGGAGCAAAGTTCATTATATTCCTGTTCAGTGAAGATTATCCCACACTGGTTTGGTATTTTCCGTTTTTGTTTTTTTTTTTTTTCTTTTTTTTTATGCAGAAGGCACCGTTCCCCTTAATCAATCCACCACTTAATGTAAGAGGCTGTTGAGTAGCTGATTTACCAGTGTGTTCGGTATCGGGGAGATGGAGGCTAAACAGTTTTAAAGGTCACTGTAATCATGACGAATCTGGGTATTTATGTATGAAAGACTTGAAACTGAAAAGTCAAAAGAAGTGTGAATACCTCAGGGAGGTTAACATCGATTGAGGACAGTAATTTAAAGGCAGCGATTGTGATTATGAATATGATTAGATCCCTATCCATTAAAGTCTTAGGACTTACCTTCCTGTGTAGCTCTGGTAGAGACAGTTGTTTGGTGGTACAAGATAGCAAGTAGCTTGCAAATAATTCACCATTACCGTTTCCTTTTTTTTTTTTTTTTTTTTTTTTTTTTTTGTAGGTGGTCTCTTCATCAGGAACACAGATCAGGAATATACTGCTTTTCGATTAGCAATTTTTCTTCATAACACCAGCCCAAATGCATCTGAAGCACCTTTTAATTTGGTTCCTCATGTAGACAACATTGAAACAGCTAACAGCTTCGCTGTAACAAATGCCTGTAAGTAAACATGCCATTGATCTGACCACCTTACAAGTAAATTGCAGTGGAAATAACTGGAAACCACATCATTATCTTGCATTGGAAACCCATCAATAAGTCTGTCTTCAGTATAGATACCCTTTGCAGAAGAGCAAAAGGGGCAGAAATCCGTGTTGGTTTCTAATTGGAGCAAAATCCCCTCTACTGCCTTCTGCTGACTAACCTTATGTGACATTTATTTTAGTGTTATTACTGTAGTTTCTTGCTTCCTGGTTTCTATGGAGATGAATTTTGTTGTTGTAAAGAAAAATTATGAATGTTGCAATCAGTCTGTAAACCCCATAGTTATTCTTTTCATGTTTAGATATGGTGTGCCTTGTGTGTATTTGAAAATGTACAATAATATTTGAGCTCACAAATGCTTTTCTAATGGCTGGAAAGGGGATAGGGAAGCAGTGGTGTGCAGGATAATATATCTGAGTTGGTTGACGCTGCAGTTGATCTGGTGATGTCACTTGAGGCAGCACTGCTCTTATATTCTAGGTTGTAAATGTCTCTTATCATCTCGTAATGCATACATCCTGTGGATATGTCTCTATGCATCCATACATTGGTGCCAAATCAAGTTAGTATCTGATCTACTTGATTTCACAGACCACCTCAACTGGAACAAATATTCTTTTCCTACTATATATTTTATACCCACAACCGCACACACACAGATGCACATACCCCATGAGAGGAAAACAGAAAAAAAATGCCTTTAACAAATAAGCGAGCATTTATATATATCTTTATTTAAAGCAGAGTATAATTAGCTGAACTTCCTACATTTAGATCACCTCAGGGTCTCTAGCCTTGGTCAGAACACATGCTGGATGCATGCTTAATCTATGGAAGTGGCAAAGCATTATTTCTACTTATCTTCATGTGTCAGGCTTAGAAAAAATAAGTCATGTTATTATGTAAGACAGTGGGATATAGTATGGCAAAAATGAAGAGTGTAGTAGCATTGTTACTTTGATGTCCATATTTCAGGATTCTGTAGTTTTTTCTCTGTGGCCTTTAAGTTTTCGAATCCATCCTCTTCATTCACGAGTGAATTGCCTCTGGAAGTAGATGCCCTAAGCAACATTGCTGAGTGAGTTTAAAATAGAAACATACTGGAGAAGGTCTGTTTATCATGCCTTTAAAATAAGTACTATGTTTCTCTCCACTTTCTCACAGCCATATCCATGGCACTTTTTAGTATGTAAACATACAATGTACTGTGCAGTTCTCATGCATAATTTATTGAATGATTGCTAAGTTTATTTATACAAATCTTTGATACTCTAAGTTTCAGATAACCTTGCCACCTTATTTAACAGGAAAATCAGCCGAGCTGCCAAAATGGCTCCATTCATTTTATGCAGGAAAGATTGATGTCCCATGAAGTGTGAATTCTATATTAAGCAATGTATTAGCTGTGTTTAGTGTGACAATCAATAGCAAATTCCATAAGGAGCAAACATTTCAGACGGTGCTTTGACACTGGAAGGAGTCAGATCTACGCAGGTGTAGTTCATTGAGAAAATATTACAATGCATGTCAACTTTTGCAGGTAGTGATTATATATTCGATGAAGACAAATGACACAAAAGCTTTTTTTAAACTTCCATTTCTAGAGAAAGAGAAGAGGACTAAAATTTCTGTGTATTAAAATCAGTATTTTTAGGTGAAATCAATTATTTCAGATTCTGCCTATCCATCCAGTTCTACGAAATAATTTCTGAGGCTATTGTCACTTTCTGGATTAGGTATATTGCACAGTATTTCCTTTTGAACGTTAGTGAATTAATTTTGATTTGCATAAATTTAAAATTGTCTAAAACTGAACCAGTTCTCTGGGGAAGACTAACATCCTAGATCCAGAGAGGTTTTGGCCAAAACTTTCCCCATTTAAACTACTTGCAGTAGAGTTAAACTACTCATTCTAACTACCATAAGTTATGTTTACCTTGCATTGTTTTAACTGAGGAAAACCTTATATTTGGTATTATTTATAGTACTGGTGATTCACAACCTGATCCTTTTTTTCTTTTTTTTACTGAACCCAATTTGAGTGCCAAAGAGTTTAATGACTCAGAGATGATGAAACTTTACAGTATGGGGGGAGGCTAAGTGAAAGGGGAAAGTAAATGTTTATATTTGTGTATCCTCATATCATTCTGTTGTACCTGTCTCTATTAAATAGGCAAAATCCTTACTTAGGTCTGTACTTCTCACTTAAACCAACATGGTTTTTTGCATTAGTCCAACTTTGTATTTATTTCACTTTTTGCAGCCTCATGCCAATAATCCAACTGCTGCTTGGCTTTTTAAACATTTTAATGCTGAAGAATATTTTTTAAAGAACAAATCTTTTCCTAATGAAATATAGGCAAACCGACAACTGAGTGAACATATTGCATGTCCCTTAAGCTAAATATGAGCAGAATCCTGCAAAAATCAATTGTCTGATAGCTGGAGGACACCGGCTTCCATGTGATTAAATTTGATGGCTTGACAGAGTCTTCTAAAGCACAGATGTGTGAGATTTTCTAACCTAATTAAAGAACCCCCACCATCAGCTCTGAATTCAGTGATTTCATGGCAATATGAAATGGTAACTCTTTGCTGAACCAGTGGCTTTGGATCTATTTGTGTAGAAATTACTCAGCACACAGTACAAAAGCCTTAGAGCTGCTGGACTGAAATGAATATTCATGTGATTTCAAGCAGAAAGGTCTGAGACATGACCGCTTACTTCTCTTCCATTTGCTGCAGAAGTTACTTGTGAAGATTCAGGGCCTGGCCCGCTGCATGTGTTAGGGACAATCAACAGAATTTTATAGGATTATGGATGGCATATTAGCAGTTAACTCACTCAAACACTGGAAAACTTGAATATTGTTTTCATCTTCAATAGATAAAAACATAAAGCCAAATATTCACCACAGAGTACTTTTGGAAATGGTGTAATTTTGTATATTTAGTTTAATATCTTCTTGCAATTGTTATCTTATGCATTTTTGTTTTCTTTAAAGAGGCTCAAAACATCAGTATTTTTGTTCTAAATCAGGATTGTATATGAACAGGTTGCTTAAGCAGGCAGTCTTTTAAGTTTGAAAAATTGATCTGATTTCTGTCAGTTTGGAGATAGTCATCTTTCTTTCCACTCCCCATTTGTCTGTTTTATTTAAACTCTTCATTTCTTTTGCACTACATACATTATTCAGAGAATCTCTTCTTACTGACAGAGAGAGCTGGAATTATTGCAAAACATGAATAGTACAAGGTTCTTACTCATCTGAACACACTACTCCAGGGCTGAAACCTTTGACTATTGGCATATATTGGTTTGCAAGTTGTAAGCAGGAAATTTTGCTTGTGATCAGAAATCTACCTTCAGCTTGATTTCAGATGTTGGAGCGATGTATTCATTTTTGTAGCTTAATACAAAATAGTCTTCTCCCCTTTATGTACCATCTACATTAAATTAGTGTATCTTGGCAATGCAGTCAAGATTAAATACTTGAATACTTCTGAGAGGTAGCTCTATAATTTGACAAAGAGCCATTTGCCTCCCAGCTCTTGTCTCGTGATTGTGATTTCTTCTGTTGAAGTTTCAAATCTTTAATGTATAACCAGTCTTGCAGTTCTTGTACAGGATTAGGATAAATGGGGAAGAAAAGAGATCAGTGCAAGTCTTTCATCGGTGTTCCACACTAGAAATAAAGCTTTTCCCTTTGACTCTGCTTGACTTCACATGTATTCCAATATTAATATATTCCTAATAAGGATATTTTGGAGTAAATCAGATGCTCCTTTTGCTTCATCTTTTGCATAATTTAGTTCATTCCAGATTTTAATCTGAGTACATACAAAACCAAAAAAACTTTATTTTGTGCCCCAAAGATCAAAAGAAGAAATGCCCACTGGAATTAAGAATTTCATCTCTTGGAATAACTTTCCCCTGTTTCCCATAGTAAGTCTCTTTGACTTTTACTTCCTCTGGATTATTGCGGGATTGATGACCTGAAAATGAAGGGCCTGATTCTGCCTCACCAGCATGAATGCAGTTTCTGGGTGAGATCCACTGAGGTCAGAGGCTGCCCTGAGGGCAGACAGAAAGCTCTCTGAACAATGTGCCCTCTCTATGGGGCTGTCTCTGGGCTTCTGCTTGCTAGCGAGAGGAGAAGCAATGTCATTTTGGAGTTAACTTTTCTGTCAGACATCCCAAATGCTGAAGAAGTAAGACTCAAATGTAGTATTGCCTTTATGTTGTGACTATCTGTCATTTTACTTACAGCAGTTTCAGCTTTGATTTACCAAGCTGCATTATAATGGGATTTAATCATTAAATTTGGTTATTAATTCTGCTTTATAATTACAACTCAATTTAGCAATAGGAGTGTAGCCTTAGTTTAATAGGTGTCACTTAAAGCCATGGTGTTCTTTTTTTAGAAGGTGAGGTTTCATACATCTGAATGGCATTTTGCATCAAGAGCAATACAGTATTCCCAAGGATGCAGTTTAGAGCGGATTGAGAGTTAGCATAGAGGTGTATCATATGGTCAGGTTTGAACTGCAAAAGCAAATATTGTGCCAGTTGGCTAGAAAAATGGAACTGAATTAAATTGTGTCTTTCTAAAATAGGATCGATTACAAAAACCAATTTAAAGTGAGTGTTTTGCTTTAATACATGGAGTTTATCTCAAGCTAGACTCCAATTACTGAAAGCAGTTTCTCTTAAAATTTCTTTTATTAGGATATGCTGATGGAATCAAAGAATATATGTGTGCTTGGATGTCATTTGCTTTAAGAAGGATCCTGTATATTTTTAGGGTACAAAAAGACCTATATTCAAAGAGTTTCATTGCTCTAAATGTGATCCTTTTAAATAGGTCTACATCAGGGAGAGAATCAAACATCAGTAGCTCAAATCCATCAGAGTTTGGCTTTAATTTTCAAGGTTATTGTTGGGAAATGATTGGTCTTTGCTGAATTATGGTCAGATTTCTTCAGTGAAAATTCAGACTCTGCATTTCCCTGGCATGAAATTAGACTTTTGTCCTAGCATGTTACTGGACAGGATAAAACTGAACAGTCAAAAGCTTTATTATAGGCTACAGGAATAATTTAATCTTCATTTAAGAGGATTAATAATAAATATTACGTCCCTCCATTCCTCCTGCAGAAGCCAATGCAGTGCAGTGATTCTTGTGTAGGACAAAGCACTTTAACAAGTAAATTAAATTGATTAACTTCAGCTTTATCATTGTAATCTAAGTTTGTATGCCAGTCAAAATAGCTCATGCATTTCATTTTTAGGTCTTGATTGTTTTGAGTCTTGCTTGTGCATGAGAGGGGAAGCCGTCTGCTTTGATTTCTTAACGGTTTTAGGTCCTACTATGAATTGTGCAAATTCAGATTGTGAGCAGGTGAAGTACTCTGGATTTAAATATGTTGGACTAAATAATATTTTCTCATAGTATTTATTCCTTAATATATGACTGATTTCAAGGAGATGAAATTTGTCCTAGTAAAAATGTGAAGAACTCTGTATGATTTCACCAGTGTAATTGAAAAGAAAAATTGGCCTCCTCTAAGCATTTCCATTACTCTGGGTAGTTGGCTTGAGGCAAAGATTTTTGGAGTAGAAGAGCACTGAGTCTGCTTCCACAACTTGGGTGGGCATACCCATACCACAGTTATATGTTGGGACACAAAGTCAAACTAGAAAATGTATTCCTGTGAAAATCAAGAACTGTTCTTCTGGATTTGGGGCAATCAGTTTATCTGATCACAGCGTCTTGTTTGGACATTTCTGTGCTGCTTTACTTTTAACCAGTTTCTCAAAAGGTTCATTAATCTCTGTCCAGTTTAAGTTTTTACATATATTTTTTTTTTTCGCAAGTTCAGATAGTTCTATCTTACATGTTTGCTCTCAGAGATGTTCTGGTATTTTCCAGAGTACTCAGCAGCACCTGCCTTCCCAAGGAGAATTGCTTATCACTTCAGAAAATCTGTCCTTAGCTGTGGGTCAACCATATTGTCTCAATAATGTTACTTGTGATTCTTCCTTGATTCTTCCATGTTCTTTTGACCATAGTCCTAATGAAGTATCTGACTGACTTGTTCAAATAATTACAGCTGTTTGTTGGGTTTCTTCTTATTGAAAGAGGATGGAATCAGAGTATAGGAAACCCCTCACCTTTTCTTGGCAATGCACCTTAAAGACCAAGCCCATCCTTCTTCTTCAGGAGCTTCTTCAGTTTATAGATGATCTTGATGATGGATTTAAGGGGGAATCCTTAGTAACAAGCTACTATTTTTGGTAAGGTTTGGCCAGCTATGCCAACATTAACAAATTTCTTTTCAAGTCTTGGCCTTTGTCCTGCAGTTTTTTCCCCAGGCAGAACTGCGACTAAAACAGGGACTCTACTTGAGCAGGGATTGCAGGCTGGAACCCATTCTAATGAAGGAATAGTACAAATTAGAAAACAGCAAGAGGTGAACAGGTTCCCATTCTTCCATCTCATAGCTCAATTTTTTTAAGTATTAAATTGCTTATCTCCTTTTATTAAAAAAAGAAAAAAAGAAAATTGTTTGGAAATTGGACTGTTTGCCTATTTTAAAAGAATGTCATTTAGGCTACTCTTTTTTTGTTTTACATAGGTTTATTTCAGTGCTGTATTTGTATGCAACCATTGCTTTTGAAAAAATATACTCTTGTGGAGTACTTTTCTATATCCTAAAGTTATGGACAACAAGAGTGTGACTGCAGATTTTTTGTCTATAAATGCCAATAGAGCATAGGAGAAAACATAAGCACTTACACTTTTCATCAGTTTATTAGATTTTTTTATGGGGAAGGGCTTTAAATACATTTTCAAGACTGATGTTGAAGTATAACAGCTTTTAACTGTGCATACCAGTTCCTCAGTTTCTTACTTGCAGTCCCTCTACAGGGCAGATTCTGTGCCATTTCTGCATGCATGCTCTTCCTGTTGTTTTATGATGTATTTGCATAATACTCTCTCAAACCCATAAAAATTGAGCTTCACTTTTATTTACAAATTACTTTTTCAAACAATTCAGGGATGCCCAATGAATATCCATCAAATAGGTGGTTTAGTAAAGTTCACAGATAGTGGGAGTTGATTTCTGAGAAGAATTGAGACTTTTATGCTTTTTTTACTTCACTTTAAATTTTACTTAAGTCTAAATGGATATGGAGTTCACATTTTCACATTTTTGTTCAAAAGGCAAAGCATATGCTAGTATTATAAATTATTGTAAATATAATTAGGAATTACTGTATGAAATATTCCGATTTTGTTAATTTCTTTCACAGTTATATGTTATGATTAATTTTGTTAAAATTGTCATTGCTAGCATATGCCTTTTTTTTTTTTTTTTCACTGTCAGGATCAGATCTGTTTTCCTCAGTGGATAAAATGATTTATATAATACATATTCAAGATAAAGGCAGGGGAAAGAGGAAATTCTTGGAGAGCAGAGACAATATGACATGTAGCATATTATTTGTTCAGAAAAGCATCCTGTTCTGCTTTAATATTCCTGATGTACCATAGCAATATTTCAGGTTACCAGTTAATGTGAGGTATGGGTCTGGATGGTGCTGTGTTCCGGTCTGGAAAACAGTATTAAGTAAAAGTGAAGAACACTTTATCAACCACAGATACCTTCATGTAAAATTCAGGAGAAAAGGTATAATACAGAGAGAAAAGGAAAAAGAAAAATAAAATCTGTGTATCTGTCCTGGAGAGGCTTGCTAACAAAGGCCTCCAGCCTTTGGTCTTTTTTCAACTGTTTAAACCAAGAAGATTGTTTAAGACTTTTCAAAAACACTGCAGCTAGGAGGATGATTTCCTTTGAAAATCAATAATCATGTGCTTCTGGCTGACTCAGGAGTTTTTCTCACTTCTACTCCAAGCAGCAAGCAGAAGCCAGGTAAGCAGCTGGCTCTTGGAGCTGTTTGCACCCCCTGGTAATGCTGTCTCTGTACCTTGCTGATTTTGTCGCTTCCAGTTGAGAGCTGGTCAGGGAGTTTACTTTCTCAGGTCCTTTTTTTTTTTTTTTTAAATAAAACAAAACAAAAACCAAAACAGTGTTCTTTCTCAGTGCTTCTCCTGAGTGGTAAAAGCAGTGGGGTGATAGTTTAAGTGGTTCATTGTTGTACAGGTTAGAATTGGGGTTGTTTGGAGGGACAAGCAATGGAAAGAGCATGAGAGGATGATGGTGTAATGGGAGGACATCCCTACCCCTGCATCTGTTGCAGGATTACCGATGCCTCATGGAAAGTGTGTGGCTGTCAGGTCAGGAGTAGTGCCAAATGGAAGTGATACAAGTTGCAGACCCTTCTGGATGATACAGAAAAGATGTGAAAGATGTGAAGCAGTCTGAGGGATCAAATATCTGATGACTATAAGCATCAGTGCTTCAAAGAAGAAAAAGTAAAGAAGGTTACTAAAATAAGGGGAAGAATGAATATCATATAAGCTGACAGAATATTGTCTTCTAAGGTGAGATGAGACCATTTTAATCACCCTGTCTGACCGATGAGATGCTAGTCAGCCAGCCTCAATTCATTTCTTTATCAAACTCATAAATATTTCCTGGTCAGGTCCTCAATTTTTCCAAATAAATCTAGTGTTGAATTAAAGTCTGAAAGAATCATATGTAAATTGTCATGTCAGAATCATATCATTTGGACATACTACTGTCTATCTGTTCTGAATGCAGGAGTCATACAGAGTATGCAAGCAGAAAAAAAAAACAAAACGCAAGCCTATAGGGTTTGTTGTTGATGTTTAATTCTTTACCTTGGTGAGATAATGATAATCAGCATGATTTGCATCCACTCATCCCAGTTGTGCAGCTCCCAGAGCCCCCTGATGTTTGTTCTGGCTGGTTGGAATAATACTTTGCCTGTCCAGAGGGGCAGTGTGGGACATCCTTCACAGCAAAGCTTATGCTGTGACTAGACATGTAAGGATTTATTTGGGCCTTTCTCAGCTTCCCTTGATATCACTTCCATTGGACACAAATGGTATGTTTTTTCCACCTCTTAAGAAAGAACATCTCTTAGCCCCACAGCAGGGAGTGTGGTTCGAGGCAGCAGTAATTTAAGCTTGGTAAGTATGTTCAAAGACCATTAAGTTTGCTTAACATGAGCTGGCAGTGTGCTCATGCAGCTCAGCCAGCCAGTCATACCCTGGACTGCATCAAAACAAGTGTGGCCAGCAGGTTGAGGGAGGTGATTCTCACCTTCTGCTCTGCTTTCACAAGACCCCACTGGAGCAGTGTGTCCAGTTCTGGAGCCCCCAACACAAGAAGGACATGGAGCTGTTGGAGCATGTCCAGAGGAAGGCTGTGAAAGTGATCAGAGGGCTGGAGAACCTCTCTTGCAAGGACAGTCTGAGACCATGGGGCTTGTTTAGCCTGGAGAATAGAAGGCTCTGGTGAGACCTCTTTTTTTCCTTCCAGTACCCGATGGGGATACTGGTACAAAAAAGCTGGGGAGGGACTTTTTAAAAATGGCATGTGGCAATAAGATGAGGGGGATTGGTTTTAAACAGGAGGATTATAGATACAGGTCAGACATTAGGAAGAAATTTTTCCCTGTGAGGATGGTGAGACACTGTCACAGGTTGCCCAGGGAAGCTGGGGATGCCCCCTCTCTGGAAATGTTCAAGGCCAGGTTGGATGGGACTTTGAGCAGCCTGGTCTAGTGGAAGATGTTCATGCAGGGGGCTTGTAATTAGGTGATCTTTAAGGTGTCTTCCAACACAAACCAATTTGTGATTCTATGCTAAGTATGTTTTGTTAGCAGATGTACTCTAATCCCCCTTATGTGCATTTACATACTCATCTACCTATAAATACAACTTAATGTTCATATATGTTTTGAATATTTCACTTTCTGTGAGCCACAGAGGATGTGAATCTGTTACTGCTTTCATTTGGAAGGTTTGGGCTGTTAGCTTAATATACCAAGAGTAACCAACTTAGTTTTGGAAGTCCCTCGTTTCAACTTCTTTGTGTGTCAGAAGGGATGGTAGCCTAAACACAGAGATGATGATGAATGAGAGGTAATGCACAAGAATATTTGCAGAAAGCAAACCCCTCAATAAAGGAATACAGGAAGAGCTCCCATGGCTTTGATGATCTGTTGTGTTTAGCAAACCCATATGGAAGGAGGATAAAAAAGGACAAACCTTTTATTTCCATGGATCATAAGTCATTAAAACAGGAAGAAATAGTAACACAAGACCTCAGCAATTAATTATGGTATACTAATAGCTGTACTTGCAGCATCCTGTTTACTACCATTCTGTCTGTTAAATGGCTCGCTTAAATGATTTATTACACAGTTATTATTAAAATCAGCTGGAAACTGACAAGGTGTTTTTAGATAACTTACTCAGAAAAAGAACAGGCACAGTTAGTGCAAATGCATGTAAGCAGCCTATAATGGGCATGGTTCAGCAGGTGTTGCCTGCAATGATTTGGAGCCCAGGCAGGAGGTGAGTGTGTCCTGGCTCTTCGGGGACCCTTGGGCACTCATAAGTGCCTGGAGTAACAATTGAACCTTGTGCCTGATGTTGCTGTTTGCTCCCTGGTCACTCTCAGCTGAGAGAGAGAAAGGGTTTAGATACATCTGGAGCTGTTTAATTATGAAACAGCATTATTCAGTGCTGGGGAAGGAACGTGGCTGCTGAGAGTGCAAGGAAGGACTGATGTGCAGCACTGCTTGCTGCACAGGGGACTCTGCTTCTGAAGACCAAGCAGGAAAGTGGGGCTGGTGCTTGTAAATTAGGGATTATAGCTGGTGTGAGCTGACATAACTTCAAAAAACTTTAATGTGGACATACAGTGGTGCTGAGCTGCAAAATTAGTGCAGAAGGGGAAATCACAACTAGTGTATCTCCAGTGGTGTACAGTAGGAGTTAAGAGACATGGAAGACCATAAGACTTAAAAGTACTTTTCAGAGAAACAGAGGGAAAATTCTGTTCTCTTCTATCAGACATCTTTCTCTCTCTCTTTCCATTTTTCTGGTATGTGCCCTGGCTTTTTATGACAAAATGAGAATTGTCTGCAAGAAGTTCCACCAGTGGAAGCAGTGGGGGTTAGTGGTGTCCCAGGGGCTGTCACCCATCTCCTTTCTGCCCCACACCTAAAGACAAGCCAGTGCAGCTTCTGGATTCAGCACGTGTTGTCAGCTCCTGTAAAGTACTGATTGCAAAGAGCCATCATAATTACTGTATGGAAAGGAAGGGAAAGGCCAGAGCACTTGTTATGAACAGAGAAGAATTTTTTTTCCTAATACAATCGTAGAGGAACTGTGTCTGTTTCCATCTATTTCTCACTCCCCTCATCCTGTCTTAGACTGCATCGTGATGAGGCTTGATGAGATTCTTAGCAACGTGATTAAGTTGATGGTATTCGTTCTTACTGCAGGGGTTGGACTATATGACCTCTAGAGGTCCCTCCCAACCCAACTTATTCTATGATTCTATGGTCAATATTTTAATGTTTTAAGGAAGTTAATAGAAGGAGGGAGTGATGGTGGCGTACCACAAGAGACAGTTCATACAGATGAATTGGATTGCTTTCTACCATTCATCTCTGTGTCTCTGACATATGTTGAAGGACTTCTCTATTTTTATTTCCTGATGAAAGTCCCAGAAAGCCCATCATTCTCTCAGTTGCTGTTTGTGATGGGAATCTTTTGCACTTCAGTACAGCAGGCAGACACCAGAGCTTCACACTTTAATCATATTTTCTTTGTCACCCTTTCACATACTATGCTAAAAGGGAAAGCAGAAAATCCTTTGAGCAATAACAATAATAGGATAGTAATAATTATTGCATTTCCCTGCATTTATATAGTATCTGTGAGATTAAATTGAGATCCAGAATAAAATTACCCCTTTGAAAAGGTGTGCATATCCCCTGCCAGCATCATTGCCTTGAGAAACTGCTCTCCGTGGCCTCAGCTTCTTGCTCCCTTGGCTTTGGTATGGTCTAGCAGGGCTGCATTGCCACCCCTCTGATCACATCTGTGAGCAATTGACTGCACAAATAAAGTCGTTAAAGTTATTAAAGAGGGGACTCAAGCATCACAAAGAAGGTTTTTTCCTGTGTGACTATGAAAGACAAGAATGTTAAAGGGTAAAGTCTCTCCAGTTCAGAGGCATATTGCTTTCTTGACTGCACATCAAACAGATCTTAGGAGCATTGGAGGGATCTAAATGCATGCAACCAAAAATGAAATCCACAGGTGTATCTTTAATCCTGTTGGTTGCTTAGGAAGTGTAGCAAGATAGTGCACTACCTTCCTCTCTGGTCCTGCCTGTGCAGATGTTGCCTGCAAACTGTTGGATTACTGGTACAGTAAGTTGGCAGTTTTTGTCTCCTGAAATAAAATCCTTTGGAACCTATTCTTGGTCCCTGA